>NC_050512.1:28373796-28380370 GCF_002922805.2 Oryzias melastigma
GTTAGCGGGGGGGGGCTCAAAGGGTTGTGGGACGCTCTGAAGGAAAGAGGACCGGCCCTCAATGAAGGAGATGACACCTACTATTCGGTTTTCTTTGGAAGAGTCATTGTTGTGTTGAAGAAAGGCGGAAAATTGGGTTCATGATCTACAATAGATGTGTCAAAGTCGAGGCCCAGGGCCGGATCCGGCCCTCCAGATCATTTTATTTTATTATTAGAATCAGAATCAGAATAATCTTAATATCATTGTTGCACACGGACATTGTGATACAACGAAAAAAAGTAGCTCTCCAGACAATAGAATAAACGATAATATATCTGATAATATTATAATAACATTATTATAATATATCTGATGAAAATACGCACCAGAGTACAGTATTAATGATAGTAACATTAATTGCCTGATTAATGACCTGATGTTATCTTGCGCTTATTTCTAGCTTGTATAATTTCGACAAAACATATTTTTATGGAGAATAAAAGATTGAAAGTTTTTTAAGGATTATAATTATGTTAAAAAGTTAGTTTTTAAGTTTTAAAAATGTGCATTCTGCTAGCTTTTTGGACTATTTTTGCATTTACTAAGATTTTTAGGCTACTTTGGTAATAGCTAATAGTTCATTACACGTGCTAGCTATTTTGGCTAATTTAGGCTTTTAGCCCCCCCCCCCCCCGACTCACTATATAATACGTTTGCCATTGTCTAATGCTGTCCAAATCTACTAATTCCAAAATTGGGTGCACTTGAAATTTCCCAGAAGTCTTTGCAAAAAACTAGTGTGTATCAATGATCCCTAGATTAGAAAATATAGACCACAATGCATTTCAATCTGCAACAATTTCTGGACTATTTTGGCGTTTACCAAGATCTTTTAGGCTATTTATGAGTTTAGCTAATATTTCAGCTATATCCTAGCGGTTTTGGCTAATTTAAGCTTTTTTTTAAAACGTTTTTTAGGCTGTTTTAGAGTTAGGCTAATATTTACATGCTAGCTGTTTTGGTTAATTTAAAGTTTTTTTTGTTTTGTTTTTTTTAGTTTTTTTAGGATATTTTGAAGTTTAGATATTTCACCTACATGCTAGCTGTTTTGTCTTACCCAAGTTTTTTTGTTTTGTTTTGTTTTTTAGGCTAATTTGGCATTTATCTAATATTTTAGCTGCTATCAGCTTCTGCGTTTTTATCTATCAGTTTCAGCATCTTCAGCTATCAGCACTAGCTTCTTCAGCGGCCAAATTCAGCTTACAGCATTCACAGTAGCATTATTACAGGTAATGCTATATATCTAGGATTTTGCCCCCCTGTTCGATTGAATTTGACACCCCTGTTCTACGCCTTCACAAAATGTGTTCATTTTTTTTTTAAACAGCTGCTTGAGGAGGCTTTAAAATCTAAATAATTCAATTTGTGAGTGTTAAAAAATGTTTTCCGTTTTCAGACAGATTGAAGACATTAGTGATGCCGTCATTCTCTGAGCCAGCCCATAAAGAGACGCTGCATGGCTTTTTGACAGCGGCGCTCGCATGTAAATAGGCTGGTTTATTTAGCTGACATGTAAATTCCAGCATATAAAACACAACAGGACAGACACTGACGAGCTCTCCTTTGTCTTTTCGCGGCATGACGGATGAGAGCTGCTCCGAAACTGGATCTGGCAGTCACATCCTATTTTGCCTTGTTAAAAGATGACACGCATAAAAGGCGTCTTGAAGAAAACCATGAAAAATAGGCGGAAATAAGCTTGATTATCAGAAAAAAGAAAAGGCTGTAGCGTCCTCAGAGCGATGCGACGTTCTCAAAAATCACACAAAGATGAGACGCACCGATTGCTCAGTGTTTGCTTTCACAAACCGAAACGTGTCGGAGGAAACGTGAGTGAGAGGCGGCCACGCAGCGCTCCGTCACATGTGCCCTCCACCTGAGAGGAGGGCATCCTGCCAACTGGAGACGCTCCACCTGGTGTAAATGTGCCTGGGAGCGGCGATGCAGAGGCTGATAAAGAGCTGCACCACTCTTAATCCGAAAGGTCAGGAGGATCTGCATCGGGGCTTAAATATGTCCCTATTCATGTAACCTGAAGTCATCAGCCATGTTGGTTCACAGGTGACCTCAGAGGTGTAGCTCCAACATGACAGAGCAGCAAATGACGAAGACTTGAAGCCCCACTGCAGTCAAACTTCAAAACCGTTCCCAGTGGAATTTTAATTAAGAGTATGCTGGTTTCATTTGCCTGTGTCATTTTCTGGGACATAGTTTCTGCAGAGCAGCTTTAGTTCATCAGAAATTCACCTCTGAGTTTTGTTGGTGAGGTGCAAACCTGCCAACACTTCCCATCATCCATCTGTTTACACTCTCTTACAGCTCCTCACTACCCTAACATTAGCAGTGCAACAAAAATGGCGAGCACTCTTGGAGCTATCCAGATCCATTGGATTGGAAAAAAACTAAATAAATAAAAAATGGAACGCTCATTAATCAATCGGTATGTTAACATCGCCTCCGTCATGTCTGTATCTGACGTCCATCACTGTGTAGAAGGTTTACGTAGAACTGCAACCTCTGGAGGATCCTGGACCTTAATGTTGATGGAACTCCAGAAACACCAGCAGCTTCAAATGTGTGATTCCTGCTTAGTAATGGTGTTTTCAATTTAACTTTATTTACATAACCCAATATGATGTCTTAAAGAGCTTCACATTGGTAATTGTCCAAAAACATAAAATCAGTTATAAACAGCTGGTTGCTAAACTAAACAGACTAAACTAAACTGGTTATCTTTGCCCTTAGACACTGAGGAAAAACTCCCCCCCCAAAAAAAAAGAAGAAACCTCTGGGATTTCCAGACGATTCTTCCTCCAGATCGAGCTGGAACAGATGGGGCCGTGAGACGAGCCAGAGGCGAGGTCCACAGCCCAAGGACAGGACCACAGACGAGCCACCTTGAATCTAGAATCTCTCCTGTATGATAGTAGGAAAGAGGAACAACACATGAATCACACTGCACCAAACGGAGCAACGGAGAACTAAATGAAAAATAAATGCTAAAGAATAATGAAGTTGATCTGAATAGAGGAGAGAACCACGGTGCGCCATACTTTCCCCAGCTTCTAACTTCTAGCACCCTAATAATACCTGATTGGTATTTTCACTGAAATGTCATTCAACCATGTCAATAGTACGTTGCAGACAATATAGCATAAATAGCGGATGGTAATAATAGAAAATCTACATTTTTAGCAGCTGCTCTCTAAATCTGATGCATTTGTCTGGCAGGAACTTTCATCATTCTGACTGTGTCTGAATTGGACACAAATCTCTTAAAAGTACAATGATTACGATTAAGTACTTTTTAATTTTGTACCTTGTACAAGGCGTTTAACTATTTCACGCTTTTCAGCAGCAGAGATCTATTATCTTTCCATTATTGCTTAAAAATGTTGGTCTTCTTAATAACGTGGAACATCCTTCTTTAGTCCTTTAATAGATCTCACCTGGAGACTGGTTATCACAGGTGTCTCAGATTGATTAGTGATCCAAAGAGCCCAACAGACAATATCATTCATAAGATTAATTTAAAAAATGACACAATTTGAATAATAATTTGGAATGCACTGTATAAGTCCTCCATTATGAGAAAAATGCCACAAGAACATGTTAAAAACACCAAATATATATTATTATTATATTGAGTCTTTTTAAAAGTGAGTCATGTCAGGAATGTCTGACAGTAAAGTTTAAACAGAACTTTAACTTATTCTGCAAGATTCCTGTTTCACAAAATCAAACCAAATCATCCGTTTTCTGCTGAAGTTCAATATTTTTCTCTTTTCTTTTGATGTTACCAAAAAAACCCACCAGTGAAAGCCGCTTCATGGCTCACCTTGGCAGAGCGTCATTCCTCTCGATTTAGTCAGCCACTTGAGGCTTTTGGCCATTCAAGTCACTGCAGCCTCTTGTTGATGCGGCGGACAAAGCCCCGCGGTCCCGTCCATGACTTCAATCGGGCGAAGCTTTTTTTAAGAGCAAATACTCAGAATATTAAAAGAGAAAACTGAAGAAGCTTTGTAAACAATGACAAATTGCCTCCAGACAGAAAAATGTGATCCAATCTATGACTTCATCCTTGATGTCTTTTGTTGTTATGCATGTTTTCATTAAAAACTATTCATTCTGGCCGAGCATTTTAATGGGGTCAGGGGCTGTTTCACCCTTTAGACACATTTTCATTCCTTTGATTTCTGTTTTAATAGATTTTCCGCAGGTTCAGCAGATGGAAAAGTGTTTTCTCTTTTTATATTTACATGTTTGAGCTCATCGTATATCAATTTTACTGTTTCTGGATCTTGGGGAACATTTTTTTACGATTATGAAGGATAAAGTTTAGCTGGCCTGCACCGGGGTTGCCATGGTAACACAACCTGTAGGAGTGCTGTGATAGTGGATCAAGCATCGATTAAGTTTAGTCTGCCCTGAAGCTGCTTCTTGAGAAAAAAAATATTCATTTTCTGAAGTAAAAAAAAAAATAAAAAATTTAAAGTCCCACTTTGATCATATTTTTATGTATTTTAAAAACGTTTCCAGTGGTCCTTTGACTATAATCACTACGTTTTTAACCAAAATGTAAAATTCTGTTGTTTTCTCGGACATGGCAAAACTGTAAGCCTGCCCTCATTTCCCATTATCCCATAGTTTACACTACGGTCTCCCACTAGCTTACAGCCCCTCACACCCCTAACCAAACTTTACTGCTGCAACAATATTCAAGTTATCCAGCCTTACAGTTTTGAGCCAGATACCAGCTAAGATGAGGAAAGCCAAGACGTACATGGACCTGTGTACAATAGCCTCTCCTTCTCACCTATAATCTTTGAAAAAAAATTTTTGTCTGGATTCACAACAATTTGGATAAAAAATACTCAAAAATGCAATTTTGAGTTTAATTTTAGATATGTCCAACATCGTGAGGAAAATGCTGCAAGAACATGTTAAAATGAGCTGGAGACCAGCAGCTACAGATATAATCAGGATTTTTTTATATTAAATTTTGTCTTCGATTGAATATTCTTTAGAAATTTTAGTTTTTTTTTTTTCTTTTGTTTTTGGCTTTGGCCAAAGAGGCAGGTATTGACTGCATATGAGAACTGGACTGGAAGTAACAGGAAGTACCCACTGGCTCCAAGAAGCCAAAATCTGGAGAGTGTTTGATGAAAGCTCGTTTCCTTTTTGGCATAACCATTGACTGTATAATAGAACTGGACTAGGGGACCCCTCAACCGTCGCTTTCCAAACAGGAAGTGCCTTAGAAGCCAAAATCTCATAGACTTGTACTGAGAACTAAACAGCTGTTCCTCAGTCATTATGTTTGTCAGAGTAACAATTCTTTCTCTGCTGCCTTTTTTTAAAATGTTCTTGATGATTCTATTTTGTTTGTCATTATATTTTAGTTTTCTAGTCGGGGTGAGGACATTGTTTTATATACCGTTTGGTTCCAAGATGGTCATAATGCCATAGACTTTTACTGAGAAATACAGTTATTACTACGATTGGGCACCGATGGGATCCGATGCGGTTCCGGTGCTATCGCGGTTCTTTGGTTTCGGTTTCGGTTCCCTTTCGGTGCTTATTGCGGTACTTCAGTAATAAAAAATAATGCCTTTATCTTCCTAAATCCAAAGCAGAACGGCTTCAAACAAGCGCAGACTCCCTCCTGCCGTGCAGCTGTGCGCACGTAATATAAAGCATAATATAAAACTCCGTCTTAAATAAACTTAAACGTCCTTGAAATTTTAGCCTGACATTTTATTAAATTAAATCAGGAATGTGGCATTTATTTGCAGTTGTTTTTGGGCAAAAGCAATATTTTATTTCAATAAAATAAGGCGGAAGATAAATGTCAATCACACGGCTGCAAAGCGCAGCAGATGATGACGACCGCTGTGGTGGTGGGCGGAGCCGAGCCGAGCCTTCTGCTATTAGCAGCCCAACAAGGAGGAAACGATTCATTGTTTCATTTTGGGATGGGGCTCCAGCGTTGTTTAAAAATTGCGGAAACTCCACTATTCACAGCGAAAGTCCCGCCCACCGACGTTGCGGAAGCCGACCATCTCGGCGGTTTTATATGAGCCCGCCCACGAACACAAGAAAGTAAATAGATAGGCTGAATCGTAAAAAATCAGAAGGGAGTACAAGTGATTGACATGTCCACAGACAAATGAAACTTCAATGAAATTTGGAACCGAAATCCGGCACCGTTTGCAGCCGCATCTTTCGGTTTCGGTAGAACCGCGCAAATCATAACGGTTCCTACTTGGAACCGAACTTCGGTGCCCAACCGTAGTTATTACTGAGTCAATTTTTTGGTCAGACTAACCATTCTTGCTCTGATGCATTCTTTTTAACACCGTCTTTCTACTCCTTAATTTTTAAAGATATTTTCTTCTTTATTGCAAGTTATTCAAGTTATAAACTGACCACTCAGATGCCTCAGTAAAAGCATGAGGTGCCTGCTGGCCCCACCTCCAAAGTGTGATTGACAGATTCTCCCGAGCTGCTTCCAGTGTAAGGGGTGTGGACT
>NC_050512.1:28380446-28398368 GCF_002922805.2 Oryzias melastigma
CGAACTTCGGTGCCCAACCCTAGTTATTACTGAGTCAATTTTTTGGTCAGACTAACCATTCTTGCTCTGATGCATTCTTTTTAACACCTTCTTTCTACTCCTAATTTTTTTAAAGATATTTTCTTCTTTATTGCAAGTTATTCAAGTTATAAACTGACCACTCAGATGCCTCGGTAAAAGCATGAGGTGCCTGCTGGCCCCACCTCCAAAGTGTGATTGACAGATTCTCCCGAGCTGCTTCCAGTGTAAGGGGTGTGGACTTTGAACAAGCTCACGCATGATTGGCGACGTGACTGGAACCGACTCGGACCAATCACTGTCGACGGGTTTCAATATGGCGGCGGTCGTTTCAGGAAGCCATGGTGACGGATTTTCCGTATTTTCTTTAGGTGATGTCAACACCTCGGTTTGTCCAGTGAATAATACATGTCTATGGGTGAGGACTTCCAAAAAGTGGTTGCCATAGAAACGTTGACTCTGATCAATTACTGCTAACTGATGCCGTCTGGCTCCAACATGGTGGCTCCGAATTATGAAAAAATGGCGACTAAATTGATTTCTTTTGGTTGGAGGCGTTAGTAAGCCGTTTTCTATGGATGACATCACACTCTCTGGGTCCGGTTCTCACATACAGACAATGGTAATGACTGAAGTCTAACAGTACGAGGCAGCGTTGTTTTTAGACCAAAAAAACAGGAAAAATCCTCAGATGCTAAACAGCAGCTGTGTCAAAAAGACGGAAAATCTTTTTTTTTTTTCTTTCTGTTGTGCAAGTTGTTCAAGTTATAATCTGGTCAAATAGTAAAAGTAGGTGGAGCCTGTTTTTAGGGATGTGGACTTTAAACTTGCTCACTCCTGACTTGCAGGAGTGGTTGCCATAGAAACTCCTGCTCTGACCAATCACGACTTCGTCTGGCTTCAACATGACAAAGTCACTCAAAAAGGGCGACTGAATTGTTTGGAGCCAGAAATAAGTTTTATGGGTGACGTCATACTCACTCGCCTCCAGTTGTCATATACAGTCAACGGTGGGAGGCCGCGATAGTGCGGGATGCTACGTTTTGCCCTCCAGCTTTCAATCAAAATGTTGGCGTTTCCCCGGTGGATTAGCGAGTATCTTCTCTGCTTCGCCCTGAGGGAATTCAGTTTTTCTCTGAGGGATTACAGCGCTTACGTGAGAAATGTGGAACCCGCCGAGGGTTGACGGAGGAGGGGGGGTTAACCGGCCTGGCCCTGTGTAATTGGTCTTCTGCGCTCGTCAGTGTTGGTTAATAACGAACAGAAGGACGCTCATGAGCACACCTGCCATGGTGACACCACGACTGAAGATGGATGACTTCGTCACGGCGTCGCTGACACTCGGGTGACGGAAGCGGCCGAGCCGTCATCGGATCACCACCTGCTGGAAGGTTGGTTCTGATGTGAAGGGAGGAACTGCGAGGCGGAGTCCCTGACAGATGACGGGTAAATGGGGTTCATGAATTGCAGCATCTTGGAAAGTGTCAATCACCGTCTGAGGGAGTCCTAGGATCCTTGTTTCATTTGTTTATTATTGAGGCAGCAGATCACAGCTGTGGTCTCAGAGCTGATAGTGCTGACTTCATAGAAGTGTCAAGAAAATGGTTATGTTGAAGAGCACAAAAGTTCACTCAGATCCAGTTATTTATAATGGTATACAACAATAGAACCTTTTAGAAGCGGTCAAATAAAAGCATTAAACTCATATGGTTGACATGTCCCCTTTAAATAAACATCTACATTTGACAGTCAAAATCATTGACCTACAGCAGCTTGTTGCCTCTTTTTGAAATTCTCCCTCTTCCTATCCTGTATTGTCATGTTTTGATTAATTTTTTTTGATTAAATGTTATTTATATAGCCCAACATCACAAAAAAGTGGCCTCAATCTCTCCCACTCTGAGATGCGAGATGACGAGCCAGAGGCGTGGTCCACAAACAGGAGCACACACGATCTACCTGGACTCTGTAATCTCTCCCGGAGGGCAGAGATTTCTTTCTTTCCTCTTTCTTTAGACCTCTTTCAGGTCTAAGGAAAGAGGAACAACACGTGAATCGCACTGCACCAAACAGAAGCATAGAGAACTAAATATAGTAAAGAATGGAGGAGAGTAGATGAGAATAGAGAATGGAGATCTCTTATCTTCAATATTCCACTTTGTCTGGTGTTTTCCATCAAGTCCAAAGAGAAAATGATTAGATAATATTTAATATAAAGTTTAGCTTCAAATGCAAAAGGGTTTTATATAAATTTACACTTTGTGTGTCAGAAGATCCATAACTCCCTATTATAAAATCTGTCCAACAGAAGAGACCTTTAGCTCTTCATCGGTTCGATCAGCTGTTGGACAGGAGAAATTAAGAAAAAAAGTTAGGAAGAAAGGCAAAGCAGAAGAAAGAAGTTGGATGGGATAAAACCCGCTCTCTGTTACCCAGTAACCTTTCATGATTGGATTTACTCATTCTTAAGGAATGGCAAAAACATTTTCATTTCCTTTTTTGGCCGGTTGGTTGTATTTCTCTGCCTCCTTGAACTCTCTGGAATTTCCTTGAATTGAATTTGGAAGAAGGCTATTTATTTATTTTCAGCAAATTTATTTTTCTCTCGTAATCTGTGGAAAGGTAAGTAAATAAACACGGTTCAGGTCTAAGTTTCACTTCAATCATTTTTTTTATCTACTTTGAAAGTGGTCTATTAGTTGTGATTGTGCTGTTTTCTTTTTGTTTAGTTTTTTTTAGGGGAAAAATCAGAAAAACTGGTTTCTTGGACATAGTTTCTGCAAAGCGGCAGGAACTCATTTGACTTTCAACCCATCGGTTGTTTAGACGCAGAGCAACCCCGCCCCCCTTCCTATCACAGATAACGGACAGCTCTCTGGTTTGATGCTCTTCCCCTAGCTTACAGTCCCTCACACCTCCGACCGAACATTACTGGAGCGACAAAAATGGCGAGCCAGCCGAACAGTTTTGAGCCGGATCCCAGCTCAGACGAGGAAAACTAAGACGTATATGAATCTATGATTGTGTCCGGATTCCCCCACTAAGCCCTAACTACAAAAAAATGACATAGTGCTGGGCTACATAGTGCCCTGGATTTTAAAGGCAATTCGGACACGATACTCACTTTTGTTTTTCTAAGTAAAACCAGATAAATACGAACATTTTCACAATTTTTATTCATGACTCCGTTGTGTTCTGATGGCGAAAATGTGGATCATTTATTTTAAAAATTACATTCAAACACATTTTTTGTTCGAAATTGTTCGATCGCAATGCATTGTGGTCTATATTCGCTAATCTAGTGAGCATCGTTGTACGTTAGTTTTTCGGAAAAACTTCTGGGAAATTTCTAGTTCACTCGATTTTGGAATCAGTCGATTCAGACAGCACTAGAAAATGGTAAACACTATATAGTGAGTCAGGGGGAATTTGGACATAACTTATACGTCTACATGCAGATGCATCAGAATGGAGTGGAGCGGGAGCTTGTAAGGTATTTTTTTATCTGCTCCTAATTCACAAAGATTTGAATAATCAGAAATGCAATTTTAATCTTAATGTTCTGTTAGATATTTCCTCCACCATAAGCAAAAATCTGCAAGAAAACACCATTTTCATCAGAGTTGGACTTTTCTGTGCAGGCTGCCTCCTTTCATGCATGTTTTGAAGCTTGTGAAGAGCTTGTGTAAATATGTCACCCAACTGCCCTTCTGGGAAGTCAATTGCAAGAAAGGCCATTTGGGAGATTATGTCTTGAGATGACCTGAGACTTCTTGGTGTCCTCAAAGAGGAGACAGGAGATGATGATGTTCATGTATATTCATAAAGTCGGTCTGTCTGCCTCACTCACTGCTGCACCACATCTGCAAATGAAGGAGGAGGAACTTGAGCTGAAGGTCTTTGAACCATAACTTTAAAGGACGAAGATCAAACTTTTGGTAAGAAAAGTGGGGCATAATAACAGCCCCTCCCACCATTTTTTTTTCCTAATTTGGGATGCAAAAATAGAAGCTCTTCAGGCGATGAGAGTCCACTGGGCTTTGGCTCTGCGTGTTCTCTAAGAGCACGCTGTAATGTTAAAGGTCGTAGGAGCTCCAATGCCATCTCGATCCCCCGCCGAGGCCCAGACTCGCAGACAGACAAAATATCCACCCTGGGGGGGTTGAAGACAGCAATGCAAAGGCCAGCGTCCTGCTGACCACGGGACAGCTGTGTGGACATCTGTTTGCATCTCGTTTCTCTACCCGTCAGCTGATTCCTCATTTTGTTGTTTTTACTTCCATGCACTTGATGGTTGACAAAGAGCTCCCAGAAAGGTTTTCACGGAGCCTACAAACAGCATCAGTTGGTGAAAGCTGGAAAAAAACAAAAAAAAAAACAGTCCAATTTGGTGTGTGTGTCTTGTTTCAGGAAATTGCTTTTTAGAAGAGCCAGCAGGTCTTTGTTTCACAGAGGAGAAGCTTCACCTGCACTTGTTTGTGAATGGATATCCTGTGTGTCCGTGTTATTAAATACTGCGTTCCAGTGATTTAAAAGATAAAATCTCCAGACGTTTCCAATACCTGGGGATGTTCCAAATGCAGAGAGTCGGTATCAGCTCATCAGCCCCCTGCAGTCCTTCTGAAACACACATTAAAGCCTCTTCATGAAGCCGATCGCTTTTGTTCTTTTCTTTTTTTTTTGGTGCTGTTGTTGCTCGCTGAGGCCTGTGGGGCACAGAAAAAGATGCAGAAGAATAGATTAGTATGCAGCTAATTGTAACGGAAGCAGCCTCTCCCTGTCTCCATTGTTTCTGCCCCCACGCCTGTTTGGATGCCGCATAAAGACATTATTCCCCTCATGTGAGGCATTTGTAATGCCGCCTTTGTTGGCGGCTGGTGGACTGGCACGTCCCTCCGCTGTGTGAGCCTCATGCTATCTATCACCAGCATCCGCGCTCGGCGAGCCGAAGCGCTCGTGATCCAGAGGCCCGGCCTCCGGGACGGCACCGTGGCGCTCTGCTTCTGGTTGTGTGTGTCTCATCGTCCACAGAGCTCTTTTTGTCTTCCCTCAAAGCCAAAGCGGTTTAAAGGGTAACCAAACCAAAACTTGTTTAATTCCTGGTTCACAACCGTCTGTGTGCTGCCCCCTACAGGTTGAAACAAGATATTACAGTTGAATTTTGTGATTGGTCAAATCATTAACGTCCCTCGTCATGATCTGCAGCTCCACTAATGGAACAGTCCTGTTCTCCAGCCTCTCCCCTCTGACTGGATTTTCCCATTTCAGCTGTGGGCGGAGCCTAACTTCCCTGTTTGGTTACCCTTTAACATCCACATCTCTAAAGTACTCGATTCTCTCAGGTTGTGTTTGCCAGAGACTTCTGGTTTCAATGTAAAGTCGATGTTCAGACACGTTCAGAAGTCCTGCAGCGAAAATGTTGTGGTTAAATATTTGAACTTTGCCAAAGAATTTACATCAACCAATCAGGGACTCAGCTTTGGCCAGTGACGTGTTGATGGTGGGATCATGGAGTTCAAAACTAACATCGTCTGTCTTTCATACAGTGAAGGTATGATCAGGTTTTCTGGAAGTCTGTTCCAGATCTGTGGAGCATAGAAGCTGAATGCAGCTTCTCCATGTTGCAGTAATCAAGTCAACTAAAGATGAACACATACGCTAGTTTCTCCAGGTCCTGCTTAGACAACAAATCTTTAATCCTTGAGATGATAATAGGCTGATTTAGTGACTGCCTTAATGTGTTTATCAAATGTAGGTCTGTGTCTATCACTACACCCAAGTTTCTGGTAGTTTTTTAGTTGAATAGATTGATGCTCTGTGGTGACGTCCTTTTTTCTTTAGCCCCAAAGACAATGACCTTGGTCTGGCAGCAGTGCATTTTGGTCTGTGTGGTACAATGTTTCCAGATTTCAAATATTTGAGCTTTGATGAAGAATTTGCGTCGCGTCAACCAACCAGAGACCAGCTTTGGCCCGTGACGTGTTGATGATCAATGGATCCAAATGGATGTCCTGTTTTTATTTGTAAGACAATAAGAAAGTTCCTCTAATTTTATTGTATTGTTTATTTTTTTCCCTCCTCTGATTAACAAAGGACAGAAGCATCTCTGAATGATCTTACTTTTGTAGGGCCCAGAAAAACAAATCAACCTGATCTCTCAACATCATCCGTGTCTTCCAGCGATGAGGTTTCAATGTTAAGTCAATCTACAGATGCATATCAAAGGTTCTGCGGTGGGTTTAGCTGAGAGAATCTCTGAATGATCTTGAAAAAAATGGCTTATCAACACCTTCGTAGGGTTCCTCAAAATAAGTTACCTAATTTCTGAACTTTATCCAAAATTTGACAATCATCAAAACCAAAGAGACAAACAAATTCATTACAAATATAGCAGAAATTCCCCTCTGCCTTTATTTTTAGGAGATATTTCATATCTTTTCTATTAAAGGTCGTCTCAGTTGTACTCATGCGCCGTCCAAAGCTGCATCTGTTCTCTGAATGGCTCATTTACACCAGCACTCAGCTCACCGGCATTGTTCGCATTTCTTGGCACCGTCCGTCTGCCGCTCAGTCTGCAGAGTTCAGGAGAAAGACTGCTGAAACTGAAACGTGGTCAGTCGGGGAGCCAAACATTTCTGAGGCCTTTTGTCTGCGTAAACTGTGATTTCCTTTGAAGAGTCACGCAGAGGCGGCTGTCAGGACCAGAGAAAACACACACAGCCCGACAGCGATGCTCATAAACGTGTGTATTTATGTATGGATTCCTCTCTTGTTTGTTTAGCTTCACTTTTCCCGCCTCTCCTGCCGCTGCTGTAAATGCCAGCAGTCAGGAATTCTTCCAGTATTTCCCATCCCCCTGTCAAAACAGGCCCACAGCCTCGTGTTTACTCTGCTGCCGTCTTCCTCTCTCCTCGTGGACGTGCAAATGCAGCCCGACCGCCACATAAACGCACATCCGTGAGGAACACGGCGTTCCCAACCAGGAGAACGTCCTCAGCAAGCCGTCTGCCAGACTTCTTTAATTTCTTCATTAACAGAAACTATGAGGGGTGGGGGGGGTTGTTGTTTTTCCAGTTTATAGAGAGGACGTTCTGTTCCCTGAAACTCACTAAAATAAAAACGATATCATGCGACGCAGAAACGACTTCCTGGTTTCATTTTTCACGACCCGAGTGAAGGTGCGCATGAATTTACTCGCCAAGCGGCATTCTTCTGTCACACGTTTCCTCTCCGTCTTCCCCAAAGGAAATTAACTGTCAGATTCCTCCTGACAGACAGCTGTTCCTCCCACTGTGGGTCTTCTTCATAACCTGCACTCACCCGTGACTCCGCCCCCCACCCCCCGTCTCCAAACCACACACACATTTGAGGCTTGCTCCATCCCAGGAGAATAAATCTGCAATCAACCGGGCCTAAAAATAGCTGTGGCACACTTCAGCACCCCCACAGCTGACGTGCACATACACACGTGCACGCTCCCCGCCGATCGTCCCCTTTCTTTGGCTTCTTCCCCCGTTGATGTTATTTGCTCATATTCCTGCGAGCAAACACATTAGCGCGCGCTAATTAAGCTAATTTGTCCTTCACGTGTCGTCACATTAGTCCTAACAGCTTTCAGGCCAATTAAAAAGCTCCGACCGCCGGACACGCGAGCCATTCCGTATCAATCTGCCAGGCTAAGACGACACGCTAAGCTACCGGTAGTTACTGGTAGTGGTGGTTAATCAGCTCATTAGTCAGCAGGCTTAATGAGATGTGTTATTTGAGAGCAGACGGGGGGAGGGGCTACCCCAAATCATTCATCTCACCTGAGCTTTTCTCACAATAACAAAAAGATCCTAGTAAATGTGGTTAAATCAAATAGGTTTATGGCTAGCAGCAGTTTGACAGCCTGTGCAAGGCTAACATGGACGTCCAGTTTTTTAAATTAATTTTTAGTTTTTGGTTAATTTTTGAAGGTAAAGTCTGTAAAATATCTGCAGCTGCTTTAATGTAGGAACCATTAAAATGTGGTTTAGATTTTGCCTTAACCCAAACTGTCAAAGTAGAAGCTAAAAACTTCTAGAAAAACCTAAAACTGGTATTTTCTTAATAAAATAATAAACATTAAGGCTGAATGGGAATTCCTGCAACTGTAGGGACATTTGGAGCTGCAGTGATGATCAAACTTATTTCTTTAGGAGGAACCGTACTTAGGAGTTATCCAACCAATGTTACGTATTTCTGCTTCGCCCTAACGTAGATAACCGGTGACTATTGATGATGTCATCGAGCGTTAGTAAAGTCTGAATTTGAAGACACCGTTTTTCCATATCACCCCGCGAAGAATTCAGATTTATCCGAAGTGTTTGAGCAACTTTACTGACTTTTGATGAATATTCTGCATTTTTATGATGGTTTGTGGGAACAAATGTCACAATAAATCCATGTTTGGAGTAAACTGTTAAATTATTATTAATTATTTTGAAGTTGTTTTTTTTTCACTGGATCTTTACGTTCCAAATATCTTTCCTGCAAAATACAGCTTAAAAAATATATAAATTAAGTAAGATGAATAAACTTTTTTATTATTTAACATGACGCTATGCTGTTTAGGTCTTTCTATCATCATAAAATATGCTTTATTTTTAATTACTTCATTTTTCTATTTCTCTCCAAATGTCTGATTACACTGTTGCCAGTTTGTGACTCACTTTGTTTTTTGATCGACTAAAAATGCGCTTTAGAACCAGATAAGGTACGCCAAGCCAAGTGCAGACAGACGTCCAGTTATTGTTTAGCAACATTTTCTGAATGGAGGATTACGTGTCTAAACTCAGGAAGTAGTTCAGACACGTCACTGGCAGTGATCTCCATTGAGACAGAGAGACTTTTAAAACTGAAGAAAGAAAAGGAAGACTTCTACAAACAGGTTATTCGTGTCTTTCAGCACACAGACCTCATAAATAAAGTCAAAAACAATAATTTTGGTGATTTTTATTTTTATAAAGAAATACTGAAATTAAATTTTAAACGACACACTTTAACTGGTGACTAAGTTGCTCTTTTGGGTTCATATGTTTGTAAATCTGACTGATGTCAGTGACTCTCACCGCACGTCACGGTTCAAGAATTAGTCAGAGGTGGTGAAGAGAGCCTAGTAGTTTTACCAAAATAAAACTTCCTTCAGAATCAGATTATAAATAAAACAGGAAAAATGTGAGCCGTGTTTTAGACCAGTAACAGTTCGCAGACCTGGGGGTTAAAATGTCTTCTTTATGAAGGTTTTTTATTATTATTATTTTAAACTCCATTACCAGTTCTTGTTAGGACTGAGCTCTCTCAAGAAAGTCTAAATTAGCCAAAACAGCTAGCATGTAGCTGAAACATTAGCTAAACTCCATAAATAGCCTAAAAGATCTTAGTAAATGCCAAAATACTCTAAAAAGCAAGCAATATGTCAATTTTTAAAACTTTGAAACCGTAACTTTTTAACATAATTATGAATAATAAAAAGCCAATAAAACCTTAAATAACTTTTAGTATTTTACTCTCTCTAGAAATAAATTTAGTCAAAATTATACAAGTTAAAAAATAAGTGCAAGATAACGTTGGGGCCATTATGACTCGTGTCATAAAGCATTTTTTCTTCAATGTGCCTCAAAGATAAGATGCCTGACATACATAGATGTAGATTAAAACAAAAAAAGTCAAAGGTGCATCAGACTAAAAACAATCAAAAGATGATTAAGATTAAA
Source organism: Oryzias melastigma (assembly GCF_002922805.2). Classification (NCBI taxonomy): domain Eukaryota; kingdom Metazoa; phylum Chordata; class Actinopteri; order Beloniformes; family Adrianichthyidae; genus Oryzias; species Oryzias melastigma. The sequence continues at coordinate 28,390,202 of NC_050512.1, forward strand.
ATATAGGAATCGTAATAAGTGTGCAAATGATAAAGCATAAAAAACTCAAAGCTACATAAATGAATTATGTAAAAGTTAAGTTAAAATATGCTTTATTTAAAAATCCCCACAGATGTAGAAATTCACAGATCCTCAGGAAAGTTATTCCACCGATGAGGACGGCCTCGCCTCGAGACCGGAGTCTCAAGAGACCAGAACCTGCAGATCTTTGGGCATGGGGGGGGGGTTCTAAGAACTGAGGAGATCTGATCAATAGGAAGGTCCCGGTCCATTATGAAATCTAAAAGCTACGAGAATCTTCAACCTGAAGCTGAGAGAGCTGAAACATCCCGTTCAAATGTCTTTTAACTGCAGTTTAGACAAACATTAAGGAAGTTTTTAAAAATGTAATTAAACCCAAAAGTTTGACTATCAGGAGTAAAGAGAACATTTTTGAAGAAGTGCGGCTGACTGACTGATGACCTGGAGTTTGACGAAGGCTTTTCTCCTTGATGGTTTATGGTGTAAGTCGATCATCGTTTTTGTCTGCAGGTGTTTTGTGTGTGCAGGTAGGCGTGTGTGACCTTCAGTGCCGGCTGACCCCTGACCTTTGCATGTTCTGATGGCCTCCCCAGGGAGGGTGGGGGTGGAGGGAGGGGGGGTTTGTTTTTCTAGCGGAGTCACCAAAGCCTGAGCTTTGGTGGAACTGTTTTTTTGGTGCTCAGAGGGTAAAAACTTAATTACAGATCGGCTCACGCCGGCTTTGTGTGCGGCGGCAGATCGTTGGGAGTCTGCACTCCTTTGTTCTTTTATTTACGAATCTTACCCATCTGAGGGGGGGTGCACACACCAGTGAAGGAGATGCTTCTGGAGAGGAAGAAGCCTCACCTCTGTGGTAAAAAAAAAAAGTCCGCCGTGTTGATGCCAGATTTAATTGTGTGGGGGCAAAGGAGAGTGTAAACTGCACGCCTCACAGACAATAAGTGCGAGTGTTACCAGGCTCCATGGTGTGTTAATGGAGACACGGGGGTGGGGGGGCTTCCAGCCCGTAAATCACATCACCCCCTCCCCTGCTCTGCCACCATTCGCTCATCCATCACCATCGCCCCCCCTCCCCAGCCGCTTTCGTCCTCCATCACTCCACCCAGCCAATTTAGTCTTCACTCACTCCTCTCCTCCGCAGAGCGACGCGCTTTTGTCCCTTTCTCCACTTTCCCTCCTCACCTGCTTCCTCCAGATTTGATGAGGCCGGTTGGTATTTGGGGAGGGGGGGGCACCTACGACGGCTTCACGACTAAATTAGCCTTCAGTCTGTTTCCGATTAATTTACATTCATGATAAAAGTGTCTGCGCCTCCCGGTTCTGATTTGGAGAAAACTACGGTGGCCCTGAAGAGCAAATCACATCAATAAAATCCCTCCATGCAAAAACATATTACAATAAACAGAACAAATAATAAAACATTACATTTAAAAAAATTAAGTTCAAAAAGAGGAAATGTTTCAAAAAATAACACTTAATCCCAGAATTTAAAATAAAAAATGTAAAAGTAAAGGAAGGTAGACATCACTGACGGGATCAATCAGTCAATTAATCAATCACTCAATATATGGAGCACCTTTCATCAACATGCAGTAGAACATAAAAAGCTCATATAAATATAAGACAAAACAATAAAAACTCACAAAACACAATAGCAACAACATTTAAAAGATGAACATTAAATGGAAGAAAATTATGCTTAAATTTCTCATTTTCCACCAGATTTTCTAACATATTCCGACAGAACATAGGTTATTTCTTTAAATCAAAATAGTGTTTTTGGTGTATTTTTCTGAAGATGGAGGACATTAACCAAGAAAATTTGGATTAAAACTGCATTTCTGAGTATTTCTTTATTCAAGTCATTGTGAATCAGGAGAAGAAACATAAATTACATTTGAAAAGGTTGTATTTTTGTTGTAAAAAAAAAAAAGAAAGCATTGGGCGAGTAACAAGCTTCCTGTTTTGCTCTATTCTGATGCATCCACTTGTATTAGATCCATGAACGTCTGACTCAAAACTGTACAGCTGGATAGCTTCAATATTACATGGCATTTTTGTTGCGGAGGAAATGTTAGGTTGTGGGTGTGAACAGAGAGCTCTCAGTTATGGTGACAGGGTTTCTCCGTGCAGTCTCTGCAGAAACTCCATCCATCCGTCTTCTTCCGCTCATCCGGGACCGGATCACAGGGCAGCAATCTACTCACAAATGTCCAGACGTCCTTCTCTCCGGTAGAGTTGGGCACCGGTTGGGTCTCTTGTTTCGGTTTCTAACCGGTGCCAATTTCTGTACTTCAGTAATAAAAAATAATGCCTCCATCTTCCCATATCAACACATTTTCATTCCCAAGTCGTCACACATTGATGCATGGTTAAGACTTCTGCGTTAAAAATTTACGTTTATAGTGTCGTCGGTTTTTGGTTCCATTCTGTTTCCATTAAATCGGAGCTCCCCAACCTCCAAGCTGCAAACTAGTGGCCCATCACTTTTTCACTGAGTACCGAATTCGCTGTTTACCTCCTGTCAAACATGGGATCCTGAGGGCTGTGTCTGGATGACAGCCGCTTCCACTGTGTTTCTGTGTCTCTGTGGCTGAGTTTGAAGGCTGCTCCGCATTAACCTGTCCCGTCAGCGGTCTTACATGAGCCCGCCCACAATCGCAGGAAAGGCAGAAGGATTAGGTAGAACTTCAGCGACTAAGACAAACAGACCTTAAATGAAACTAAGAACCGAACCACGGAACCGTTTGCAGCAGCTTCTTAACGGTTTCTACTTGGAACCAAATTTCAGTGCCCAACCCCACTACCCAGCCACTTCCTCCAGCTCCTCTGGGGGGACCCCGAGGCGTTCCCAGGACAGTCGAGAGACTGGTCTTCTTCAGGGCCTCCGCCTAGTGGGACATGCCAGGAACACCTCCCCAGGGAGGCGTCCAGGAGGCATCAGGACCGGATGCCCGAGCCACCTCAACTGCCTCCTCTGGATGTGGAGGAGCAGCGGCTCTACTCCCCCTTCTTGGATCGACACCTTAACGTGGTGAAGGGGTTTGGGTGCTCCAGTGATCTCAGGAGCTGTCTGGGGCTTCTGCCTCTGGTAGGGTCTCCCGTGGTAGACAGATCTTGGGTGATGAGCCAAACAAAGAGCGCTAAAGAACCCCTTTATGAGAAACTCAACAAAAGATTTGGTTACGTCACCAGGCCTGGGGTTGGGGCTTGGGAGGGAGCACCATGTGACCAGGGCTTCTCCCACGGGCCACGGTGAGGTGGACCAATGTGGTACAGCTTAAGTGGGCCCACCACCTGCAGGAGAGCTCAGAAGAGGCTGGTGCATTGTGGTTGGGGTGGAAGTTGAAAGTGAGTTCCTCTGCAGCCTGAACACCGGTCATGGGGCGGCTGTGGTGCAGCGGTAGGGTGGTCGACTCCTCATCAGAAGATTGCGGCTTGATTCCTGCATTGGCCGCCCATGTGTTGAAAAGTGTCCTGCAGAAATTATATCCTATAAAACAATCCCGTTTTTTTTTTCTTTTTCTTCTAAAAACTGCATAATCACAATTTTCAATTGTGATCAGATTTTTGTTTTCATTCTATAATATTGGAATTACGTTTGTATGAAGACTTGAAGGGTTTGTTAATCTGACATTATTTTCTTTATATAGAAATATAGAATTAAAATAATTGAAAATATTAAAAATAAAATAATAATAATAATTAAAAAAAAACATTCACGTAAAAAAACGGTATATAAAACGGGAGACCACTGTTGATCAGAAGATGATGCTTGATGATTGATCAACTCTTAACTACAGATTGAGCAAAAGCTTTCTCCTCTCTTCAAAACTCAAACGTCATCATCAATCAACATTGGCCCATTACCTTTTCTGGTTTCTTATTTTGATTCATTTTAATTCCTGGATATTATTTATGTTTTCTGATCTTTTTTTTTTTCCAAAGATTTTCCCTTCAGGGCCACCGTAGAAAACCCTTCAGAAACCAGGAGAATAATTGATGAGCTCCATCAAAGCTTGACCATCTGTTTCCTCCTGAATCTGATCCTCCTGATCTGCCTCCATCTCTGTCCTCCTCCTGTCTGCACACAGTCAGTCTCACTTTTCTATGATCCCGCCAGAACTACCCGTCGACCTTCTTCCAGGAGTTTCTGCACCGACCGTGACATCCTAACTCTGAAATGAACAGCCTTAGTTATGACCGCAGGGTACGGCGTTCTGGTCTCAGTCTGTCAGCTTCACGCTGTTCCAACAACAAACACATGTGCAAATATTGTACCCGCCGACCCAGCAAAGAGCGCCGCGGTCCCCAAGCTCTCTTTGGCACTCATTAACCCTGTCACGTTTATGGTATGAATTAAACGATTCCAGTGATGCAGACCCACGCACAGCCAGACCGCCGCCTCCCCCGACCGCCCTCCCTCCCTCACCCCTGCTCAAGGCCAGAGGGACAGCCCGAGGCGCCGCACGGCACCCTCATTATCGCAGCCATGGTGGTCCGGGTGCCACACTGTTGTTTTAGCACGTATGTGTCCGATGTGTGGAGTGTCTGCTGCTGGAAGCGTGAAGGTTTGATGTTTGGATGCAGAGCTGTAAAAATGTTTGTTTTTTCCATTCTGACCTGGATTTCTGTCAAAATAACAACATTTTATATAAATTAACAACAAGTCATAACATCTTAAGAGCTTTATTTATTCAGAGTTGTAATATCTGAGTCTGCAGAAGCTCATAAAAATGTCATTTTTTTTACTTCATTTGTCCTGAATTTAATTTAAAGCTTCAAAATTGATGCAGAATTTTAGGTTTTTAAGCCATAGAACAAAAATATTTCCCTCACAGCACTGCTTCATGTTGATGGAGGAGGAAACAAGATCAGAAGCTACTAACCTTAATGAAAAAACAATTAAATTCGATTTGTTTTAATTTTTAAGATGCTCGACCAGAGTTTAGGTCAAAACCGTGCAAACATTTCAGCTTCTATGCCACAGATGTTCAGTTATTTAACTGTTATTAAAGGATTAGTTGAGTGATTTTATCATCATCGGTGCGGTGCATATCCTGTTACTGTATTACCTCACCAAATAAATCCTTTTCAACGTTTATTTCAGTTAGAAAAACCACCGATTAGGCTTCCCTTCTTTAAATATTACACATATGTATCATAAAAATGTAATCATTCCCTCTTAAATCACTTAAAACACCCAACTCTTGGGTTATTCATGTTGGGACATATTTTCAAATTACAAAAACATTTTTGGGGGGTTGGAGTGGTTTTATTTTAACCAAATTTATGGGGTTTTTTTTATTTTTAGTTACCCTAAAATGACCCAGAAAAAGGTCATTTTTTTGTCTGGAGTTGTTTTAAAACAATCCAACATGGGTGATTTTTAACTTTTGAGTTAAATATATATATATATATATATATATATGTATATATATAGTATATTGGTTCCATAGGTTAAACAATTACAAACTATTGTTCATAATAAAAGATTCAGGAAACATGCAGAAATGTTGACCTGTACACAAACTAGAGCTGAAAACTGAAGTTAGATTTCTTCCAGAAGTTTTGTTCGTCCGTAAAATGGTTTCCTACTTGTAATAAGGGTTTTGTGTGTCTGCAAAAAGATTTTGTGTTTGTCAAAATAAAATTTTGTCCATAAACGAGTTTGGTAACCGTAAAAAGAAATGTTTCAAATTTGACAAACAATTATTTTCTGCAGCTACAAAACAAATATTTCAAATCTTATCATTTTACGGACAATTTTTTTTCTACAGATATAAAATCCTTTTACAGATGCACAAATATTTTAACTTATTTACAGAAAACCAATTTCTTTTCTATGGATATACAAAATATATCTACAGACAAATCTCTTAAGTGTAAAACCTTTTTACAGACGGATGATACTTTTGCAACAAACCTAGCTCCATAGCACTTGTAGCCTCATCAAACTGCAAAGAACGGATCGCTCAGAAATATTTGACTTTTATTCAGAAATTCTTCTTGCAGTTTTGCAGAGAAACCCTTAAAAACTCATAGTTTAAAGACACCTGAGGTAGAGGCTTGAATTTTGAAAAACAAGCAATTTCTGAAATATTAAATTGGCTTATAAGTAGACAAAAAGATGGATGAATGAAAAAAGGTTTAAAATTGGGGTTGTATGATTGAGGAGATCGACTAGCAACATTTTCTTTTAAGTCTTGTGTCTCCTTGCTGTGGAAAAACACAAGCAGCAGCAAACATAACAAAAGCCTCGCTGATGAAGAGGAGGGTTCTGTTCGGCCTCCCATCCGAGCAAAACAAGTGGGAAGTTTTAAATATTTAAATAAAATAGGCTGCGGTACTTTTTATGACGTGGTTGCTGGAAATAACGCCTTCGATGCTTCAAAAAATGCTTTTGAAAGTGTGGTGGCTAAAACCCTGACATAAAAAGTTTGACTTTTTGCAACACAATTTGCACTGCAAACAAAAACAGAAGCGGTTTCTGTGTTTTCCTGCTGTCTTTGTTTGAAGCTTCAATTTGTCAAAAGCCGACCGCAGCTCCTCATTAGCATTTAATATGTCGTTTAGCACGCTGTTAGCGTTCTTCAACCCAGATCATAATTTATCTAAATAAACTCAGCGTTCCCTCTGCGGCTGTGGACAGGTGTGTGTTTGAGTGCAGTCAGACGTGGCTCTCCGACTCCTCCGACACGTGTCGGGGTAATGGCGCTAATGTGCTCATCAATGGAGCCGGCGGTGTGTCTGCGTGGAGAGTCTGGATCTGCAGCAGGCCGGGCCGGCTTATCCGTCCCGTCTGTGAGCCCACGCATGCGCCTCCTTTATGTGTTCCCATAAGAGTGGGAGTTGGTGCACATGGGCAGCACGTCACTGCCGTGGATTTGCGTTTCCTCCTCGTTACGACCACATCCGTGTGGCCGCAGACTGGAGAGGTGGAGGATGAAAAGCAGCAGATTTGCATGTTGGAGCCCCTCCTCACTGCTTTTACTCTGAAAGCCGAGCGCTTCTCGTGAGCACACTCGAGCACAGGTTGTTGATTTTAATAAATTGTGATATTTTTATGTGAAGGGCCAAGCACCAGGGGCGGAGCTACAGGGGGGTTGTTGCCTCCTCCAGTAACAAGGTTTGCTCCCTCATTTTAGTGTCATTACAAGAGCTGGGAATCGATTAGAATCTCCAAGATCCGATTCCGATTCTGTTCTTTTGATGCTTCAATTCAATTCATTTTTATACACATTTGTTTAGAAATACATTAATAATCTACGATATGATTTGAATATATTTATATTAATCTCATACAGTTGTCATACTGTAAAGTTTATCAGTAAAACAATGAGACAAAAATGTTCAACATTGTAAACATTGTTCTGTTTCTCCTGGAGGCGTTTCAGTTTGGCCACTAGGTGGCGATCATGCTGTAACATTACACCTTATTCCAGAAGAAGAAGACATGAGGAAAAAAAACAACGTTTTAGACCGAAAATTTCCTTTAAAGAGTTTGCAAATTTCATGTCTGTGAGTTTATAAAGATGTTCATTTAGTCAGTAATGTATGTTTAGGTCGACCGAGTGTTAGCATTAGCCGTCCTATGGGAAATTCCGTTAAATATTAGCATCAAGCTAAATTGTGCTAAATCGATTTATATTTTTTATGAATTGATTATTGATCTATTAAGCTTAAATCGATTCAAACTGATTTTATTAACCCAGACCTAATTACTACTGATAAAGATTAAGAAATCACCAATTCGAGATTCTTTCAGATTTAGCACCTTAGCTAAAAGAACAAGAGGGATCTGGTTGCAGATTGTAGCTACTATGGATGCAACGATACAGTTTCCTTACAGTTCGATATGTATTGAGCAAGAAAAAAATAAACCCTGAAATCCAACCATTCCACAGATCATGATTTATTTTGCAAAGAGAAATATTACAACAAAAATTCAGATTTTACGCATTTCAGAATCACAATTAAATAGAACTTATAAAAAAATACAACTTATAAGAACTGCAACAATTTAAGCAGTTCTCTTAAATTTGACAGCAGGATGTCAAACACAATCTAAACTGAACCAATTTCAAATATTTAGAACTGATTTACTCGTCTATAACGGCAACACAGTAAAGTGCAGTATAGCTGT
>NC_050512.1:28398658-28399986 GCF_002922805.2 Oryzias melastigma
TGTTCCGGTCATTGATTTCTGCAGCAATAAGTGCTGTTTTTATATCATTAACAATAATAAAACCCTTTAAAATGTGGATTTTAATCCTTTTTTTTCTGTTTTTTTGTTATGACTGTTGTGCTGCTGTTCTCATTTTGCCCTCCTCCCGACCCCCATATGAAATGTTCTAGCTCCGCCCCTATAACCAGGCGGATGGTTTGAGGCCTTCATGGCCGAATAAAACTGAAAAGGACAATTTTCTCTTAGAACGAGAGAAGCATTGACCGGATCGGTGAAAACGAAATCAACCCAAAAACGAGGCTTTCAGCCATAAAACTCAGGAGGTCGTGTTTGAAATGATGTGCAGCGAGTTTGAAGTCGGGATCCCTCAGAGACTCTGTGATTTGTGGTCGTTTGGTGTGGTCCGTTTAATTAAAATCCTTTTATGAAATTACAATTTCTCCAACATTTCTGAGGTTTGTGGTCAAACCCGCTGCCTCTTGAGGGACCGCTGGAGGATCGTCTGGTGTTTGTGGTTCAGATGATTTATCTACGGCAAACTGGCTGTTTTAACAAGACTTTTTTATGCCTCTTAAAGAAACACGGAGCTCAGTAATGTAAGAGAAGTATGGAAAGCCTGAATTTATCTGTGTATTTTAGGTTGTTTTTGACAAAAAGATCAGCAGATTTTAGCATTTTACATAAATTTTGACACACTTGCTTTTTAGCATCAAGTTATCTTTTACAGTCGCTCTTTTTAGTGTTTTTTTGTGTAGAAACAACACTCCCTTGTCATATTGGACTTGTTTGAATCATTAACACTGGCAGTATTTAAGAACTGGACAGAGTGAGTGTGATGTCATCCTCAGAAAATGGTTTACTCTCAGCTCCAACCAAATGAAGTTATTTGGTCGCCATGTTGGAGCCTGACATCGTCACTAAGCAGCGATTGGTCCAAATCGGTCTGTTTCTATGGCAACCACTAATTGGAAATCCACACTTCCACTTAAAGTACGCTACATAGAATCTGTTGAGCGTCTCGAGGCATCCGATTGGTCAGTTTGTTAGTTAAATAAATTACACTATAAAATGTTTTAAAAATTAGGTTTATTATGAATGGAACTAAAACTGACACATTTAAAATATTAAAAAGAATTGTGAAAAAATACATTTAAAAAAATTAAAGTAGGGCTGTGATTGGTCAAGAGCAATGCAATATTACGATACAATATTTCTCCAAGACTAAAAGAAACATTTTATCACAATTTTTTTAAAGTATGACTTAAAAAAACTTTAGTAAAATTGCATTAAATGCATTTTATTAAATTATCAAAGCATTAACCACTGCA
>NC_050512.1:28401042-28401177 GCF_002922805.2 Oryzias melastigma
GTTTAGATGATTTTGTTCATACCTACTTTTCTTTAATATTCAAAGTTCGTCTCTAGAACATTAATTCTTTGTGAATGTTGGTGTTTTTTGAACTGTGAAAACTGGAAAAAAAGCTTCTATATTTCCAGATTTAAG
>NC_050512.1:28401475-28403335 GCF_002922805.2 Oryzias melastigma
TTAAATGCAGTTTATTAAATTATTAAAGCATTAACCACTGCAGCTGTATTTCACATGAAAGTTATTTTACACAAAAAAATACCAAGTGCTTTTATTTTAATAAAAAAAAAATGTCATCAAAATATCATCAGGTTTCTACAGCAAAACTTCCTTCAGTAAAAATAAAAACACACAAAAAAGCTTCATTATACCTTAAGGTTTTTTGAGTATAATTAAGTGTTTAATTCTGACGCTGCTTTAGTGTACTTTATAAAATAGCAAATAAATCTTAAAAATGAGATTAAAAGTAGAGGATCGTTTTGTTGTTGTCTCAGTTAAAGTAACATAAAGTTTAGGAGGCCTGAGAAGGCTGCCATGGCGGCGGGTTCTGAGACAGGCTGGCGACCTGTTCAGACTGTATCCCGCTTTTCAGTAGCTGGGACAGGCTCCAGCAACCCCACGCCCCCAACAGTAGGGGGGGGGGGCTTTAATGAGACCGCTCAAATTAATCAGCCGTATTGGATTTGTGTACCCGCAGAATGAGTCATTGAAAACCTAAAAGACCGAGACCCTGATTGGTCCCCAGTTTTTGATTTCTGACGAGACAATAAATTTAAATCTTATATTAACTTACAGCGTCTGAATATCTCTTCCTGTTACTTTTCTTCTTTGAAATATCATTTTACAAAAAAATGAATGAGCAGCTCCTTACTGTCACTTAGCAACCTCAAAGCTTCTGCTCAGAAATGCAATTTTTAGGCATAATTTTCTTCATCCTCCATCAGAAAAATGCCACAAAAACATGTTAAAAACACCAAAAACGGTTCATAGGAGCTGGACTTTAAAACTGAGTTGTGCAGGTCTTAAGGTAAATGCAGTTATTCTCAGAATACATTTTCCTCACCTTTATTTAAAAGATAAACTCATTGAAGGATTTCTAGAAGCTTTAGAAGCTTGACGCCTTCAGGTTTACACTCCTGACGTTTTTATGGTCTGTTCAGCAGTTATCCAGTAAATCATGAAGGTTGTTGTGCACGTGTGAACACAGACATGTGTGAGTGTGCACTGTCAGCACACGGCCTGTTTGCTCAGTGCACCAGCCGTTGGCAGCTCGCTCTCCTCCAAAGATCTCCTCCCAACTTTAATTAGCTACAAACACACACGAGATCCCGCCGAGCGTCCGGGACAGCCATCCAGGGAGGGAAACAAAAATATTTTTCTGACTGAAAAGGGGAACCTACTTCCAGTAAGATGAAATAAAAAAAGTGAAGATGGAGGGCGGGAGTTTGTGCATCTGGGAGGATGCAGTGACTCAGCGCTGAGTCACGGCTGACGGTGATGGAGGGAAATGTGATCCGTGAGCGAGGCTGCTTGTTGTTGAAAACATTCTTGTCGTGCGGTTGTGCAGCATGGAGGCTGTATTTAAGTGCGATTTCCCGCCGAGCCATGTTTATGTGCTCAGCTAAAGTGGGTGGGAGGACTCCAGCCAGATGTCCTTCACTCCGAGCGCCGTCACGTGTCAAAGTCCACAAACGAGCCGCCATGGTCTGCACCGCCTTCACGTTTGGGGATCAAAAATGTTTATCTTTGTGATTCACGTCAATCTTTTCAGTGTTGGAATCTGAAAGGTGCAGAAATAAGAAGATTTAGGATTTAGGAGCAGAAGATCACACCTCTGATATTTGTTTTCTGCAAAACACAGTAATAAAATGATTATTATTTTTTTTTTTAACTTGTCCTGTCCAACAGCTGAGCCAACAGATGTGGGCTGAGAGCTTCTTGTGTTGGGCAGATTTTACTGTCACAACAGGGATTTATTGAGTATAAACCCCTGTTGTATTTAATGCTAAACTTTATTTATATTGATCATGTTTTATTTTA
>NC_050512.1:28403549-28412815 GCF_002922805.2 Oryzias melastigma
TACTAATGTTTCTGTGGAGAAGTAATTTATGTGTTTCGAATCAAACGAGTTATTTATAGTTTCAGTTAATGATTATTCTCCCACAAAAACAAAACACTAAAAGGAACAATTGAAAATTGAAATTAACATTACAGAAAGGTACGGTGGCCGACAAAAAAAGGCAAAAGACAGAACACAACAACAAAAGCCGAAGCACAACAACAAAAGACCAAGAACGAAAACAAAAGCTGAAGCACGACGATAAAAGCAGAAGCACAACGACAAAAGACGAAGCACGACGACAAAAGCTGAAGCACGATGACAAAAGCCGAAGCACGACAACAAAAACAAAACACAACGACAAAACCCGATACACAACGACAAAAGCTGAAGCACGACGACAAAAGGTGAAGCATGATGACAAAAGCTGAAGCACAACGACAAAAGCAGAAGCACGACGACAAAACCCGAAGCACGACGACAAAAGCCGAAGCACGACGACAAAAGCAGAAGCACGACGACAAAAGCCGAAGCATGACGACAAAAGCAGAAGCATGACGACAAAAGCCGAAGCATGACGACAAAAGCCGAAGCATGACGACAAAAGCAGAAGCATGACGACAAAAGCCGAAGCATGATGACAAAAGCAGAAGCATGACGACAAAAGCCAAAGCATGACGACAAAAGCCAAAGCAAAACGACAAAAGCTGATGAACAACGTCCAAAGCGGATACGCGATGAAAAAAGCTGAAGCACGACGACAAAATTCGAAGCATGATGAAAAAAGCTGAAAGATGACAGCAAAAGCCGAAGCACGACGACAAAAGCTGAAATATGACGGCAAAATCTGGCATCCATACTATAAACTTTTTTTTTTTTTGTGCGTCAGTCCCGACGACAATATTAGGCACAAAGCAGCGAACTGTTTGGGTGACCTGCTGGATGCTCACGTTGTTGTCCACTTGTGTATCCTGTATTTAAGGATATTTTTTAATGATTTTTAAATATTTATTTATAGAAGCATGTTGCATTCAATTAAAAAAACAAGACTGCTTTTTTTATTGAATGCAATCGGCTGCCATAAAAATTCAAACTAATCATAAACAATAAAATAATTAGTTTAGTTTTTCTTTTCAAAAATTGAATAAATAGAAAACAAATGCATATTTTGAAGAATCTTTTGCCTTATTGTTTGTGTTCTTAGAGTTTAGAGTTGTGAGTCATGGAGCAACAAGTGAGTGTGTGTTTGTGTTGGCTGAGGTCAGAGTGACCAAATGCTAGAAATTACACTTGAATGCAGCAACAGAGCTCGTAATGAAAGTGCGGAAAGTCCACGCAGTCTCTGAATGCACCTCCTGCTGCAGCGATTGTATTTAAATCTGTGCAACAGAAGTCAGAATTAAATGTTTGAACCAACGCTGGAATGGATGTTTGTGGTAGCCGAGAGGAGGAAGGGTAGAAGGTTAAAAGTTCTGGTAAGAGATGATGAACAGTTTCACTCCTGTCAAAGTGGCGGTTAAAATAGTTTTTCTACACGCCAGATTCAAGTTTTACCCACATTTGGTGGGTGTTAATTTGGAGCCCTGGTTATGATTTTGATGTTTTTAGCCAAAATCTGAAAAACCTGCGTTTTCTAGGACAGTATGAAGACGTTTATGAGATCTCTGTGAAAAATGTTTTAAAATAAATTTGAAGTCGTGTGTTGTAAAAGTGTTCACTATAACATCAACCCCACAGCTTGCAGAAAACTATGCATGAACATTTTTGCTCTACAGGTTCTACAGCCTTGACATTTCATGCACCATACAAGTTTGCTTTTTTTTGCCTGCAGACAGCCCGTATCCACCCATAAGGACAGTTGTGACTAAGCATTAAATCATTAAATAAGAAGACAATCCCCCACCCTTTCCAGCGTAGGATGGGGGTCCCAGCTCACTTTGGCATGACGGTGTAGGCGGAGGGACATTTTAAAAAAAGATTTCTAACTGCAATTCCCTTTTTAAAAGTCTATCTAAAAGTGTTGTGACTGTTTGATGAGTCATCAAGAAGGTTCTTGTTTTGTTCTTCAGTTTCAGTTTGTCACCTTTTCTGTGACATTTGGGGTCACAAATGTCTTTGCCTCCTCCTTTAGGAAAAGGAGTTCCTCAGGGTTCATCCATGACTCCATGACAAAAACTCTTCCTGGTTAAACATAGTGCCACAATCACTTCATATAAACTCCTCCTAAACAGTTAAAAATACTTGAACACGTTAAAAAAAGTCCTTCTTGGCAGCAAAACTGAAGCACTAAAAGTATATTGCTGTTTGACTCCAGATGTATCAATACCAAAAGTTGCTGGAGGATTTATGGACTCGTATCTGAGCTCCATCTGTCACATCAAAGCATCAATTGGAGCTTTTTATCATTTTAAATAAATCTGAAATGAGACCTGATGAAGCAAATACGGTAGTCTGTCTTATTCCAATAAACGTCTGAAGCGCTGCTTTGGGTCGGCCAGCATGATGCTGCCAGACGCCCAACAAGAACCAGGAGAACTCGGATCTTCATTCCTGTTCTTACATGAATGTCAAACAAACAGAATTTCAAGTGGATCGCTTGTGCCTCATGGGACAAAAGTTAAAAGATTATTAAATGTTTATCTTGTACCTCCTCCATCATCATCATTGTTTTAGAATAGGCTGAAGCATATGAAGCTTATTTAGATGTCTATCCTTCAAAACAATCTCCATGCTGATCAGTTTGGCAAACCAAATAGATCCAATCCAATAAAACCAATCCTTTTACAAATACATACGAGTAAATCAAATCCTCTTTACATATTTGTTTTGTAATCATTAATACATTCACATTTTAGGGGCTTTTCAACAGCAAATAAGAAGTACTTAAATTTTATTCCAATTATCCCCGAAAATATTCCGTAGAACAACAAGTAAATTTATCCTGGGACACAATTAAAATGCGTACCGGCAATGCAGCTATCTTTGCTAAAGGTATTAAATGTGCAAATAATATCAGCCAAAATAGAATCTGTTAGAATAATATCTGTTCGATATTTTCAATAAAACATCTAATACTGGAGGATATCGAACATTTGTAATTTGATTTGTGAACGATCTGTGAGAGGAAAACCAATACAGATAGGAATATAATGAGGGTTAGGTAAGGTTACCTTTTATTTTTTACGTAAAATTGTGTTCAGCAGCATTTAGTTGCCCGTCTAGATCCGGAAACCAGAAGTCAGAATTCGCATTGATATCACTGTGAAAAGGATCAACTGTCACATAAATGTGCAAGAGAAACAGAGAATTCTAAGTACATGAAGCAATAATAATAATGCCAATAGATACACTAACAAATAGTCTAAAAAATGAATAAATAATTTTCTTCTATTTTTTTAAGGTATTGAGGTGGTAACCCACTAGGTGGCTATAAAATCTGAGACATTTGGTTCTATGTTAAAAAAGAATTTATTGAAAATCATAAAGTTACTTTTTTTGTTCTCCGTGATCATTCCAAAAATCACGTCGTCTTTTTTTAGGTTAGAAAATGTTGGTTTTATGTCCATAATTTGTTGGTGAACATCTGATCCTCCTGGTTTTACGCAGGTTCTAGTTTTGTCAACACAACAAAAAAACCACAAGGCTGACCGTGCAAGTTTGACATTTAACGTGTGTGCTCACTCAGATAATGAGTGTGGCGCCGCGGCTCAGTTTAGAACAAACTGTGGAAGTGTTTATTCAAGCGCACGCTTGAGAAATTGCACAGCCGCAAAAGCCTGATTTGTAGGCGAGTTATTTTGTAACTTAAACGCAATATTTCATCCATAAAAATAAATATTTTTAGGAATTTTCTGCCTTTTTTTCTGCTTCTGGATGAATTAACAGATGTGTGATCGTTT
Organism: Oryzias melastigma; assembly: GCF_002922805.2. Lineage (NCBI taxonomy): Eukaryota > Metazoa > Chordata > Actinopteri > Beloniformes > Adrianichthyidae > Oryzias > Oryzias melastigma. The sequence continues at coordinate 28,407,428 of NC_050512.1, forward strand.
GTGGAATCTAAAGAATGATGGGATTGAAACTTGAAGTTTCTTTTAGCAACAAAATCTTCTATCTCTGCTTTAAATTTGACTCCTCATTGATCTCCTGTTCTCCAAATACACGACTTCCTCGCCGCAATCAATAAAAGATATCACTTGATGGCACGCGTTCTGTGTCGCTGTGATCTCTGCCCCCTTGTGCCCCCTTGTGCCCCCTTCCCTCCATTAAACCTGCACTGTACAGAGTCTGAACAGAGTCTGTTAGTAAATGTGTTGACAGCTCGAGGACGAGGTGTGGTCACGCTTTCCCATAAAGAGCTGTCATCACAGCAGATCAGTTAAGATAACGGGTAAGTATGGATCCGTCAGCGCTGGACTTCAGCCAGCAGCGTCATGCACTCCCAGCTCAGGTGATGATGTGTCGCTCCAGTCAGACGAGTAAACAACGCCGTGAGGAAGGAGGCACAAAAAAAAAACAAAAAACACCACACCTGTCTAATGTTTTCCCCCAGCTGCGACCACAATCTGCTTTTCCCAGAGGCTTCAGAAAGACGTCAAACACGTCCTGCACAGACAGGATGCGTCATACAGTGTGGAAATAGTGGAATAGTTTAACATCATTGAAAAGGGGAGATTGCATATTAATGAACATTGAAAAGCAAATCTAAATATGTTAGATTTTAGCCAAAGGCTAAACTTCCATTTGCAGTTTCCTGGCAAGTCGATGTTGAAGAAATGAAACTGATAAAACTACACATAAGGATATAAATCAGTGATAGAAAACAAGGTACAAGATACAAACAGCTGTGAGTTGTGTGACTTTCTGGCTCCACCCTTGTACCTCCCCCGTCTGATTCTCTGCCTAAATGGCTGCTATTGCCCCTTCACTGAAATAAACCTTTTTTTTTTTCAAAATGGTGGCTTTTCTATTGTTTTATCTCCATAGCAACCATTTTGTTTTTTGGTCTCCTGGATGTAGCGAACAGATTCTTGTAAATTTTAGAAGAATTTGCAAAAGTAAATTCATGAATTTCCTTAGCAACAGAGGGTTTTTTTTGTTAAAAACACCCACAATCCAAATTTGTTTATATCACATGTTGATTTGATTTACTCACATAAAAAGAACATAGAAATACAGGTAATATAATAAAGAAAGTGTCTATTTTCCCGTAATTTTTTAATCTATTTTTTTGGTCGCACTTTTTTTTAAGAGCCCACCAGGAAGCTATGAGCTGCCCCTCCCCCCATCCTTTTGCTGAATAGCCCCACGGATGAAGGGGCGCCAGATATTTCGGTCGGTACAAGATTTCTATCACTCGCCAGTTTCGCAAATGCCATGGGAAAGTATGAACGTGGAGTCTTTCACTGCAGTCAAATGAGCCGCCGTTCGCATTTCTGTGGTCAAATCAGTCGTCACTGGATGTTTTTCTGCAAGTTTCATACAAAACTTACGGTAACAGGTCTGTGCTCCCTGGAAAATATTATTATATTATTGCTCTTCATGGATGCATATTACTATTAAAGCATATATAATTATGTGAAACTGACTGTGCATTAATGTTTTTCTGTTTTTTAGAAATCCAATCAAAAAATATCTTGTAGCATTGATATAAAATCGGTTAATTGTGGCAGTGAATGAATCCCAATAATCAATTTAGTACATTACAAATCCTTCACAGACTTAGTACTTAAAACAAAACTTCTCCTGGAAATATGGAGCATTTTTACGGTATGGTTTTTAAGAAATCCACTTATCAATTATCATAAAAGGTGCAACAAATGACGTCCGTTAACAGACTTTGAGAATATATCTAGTATAAATTTATATATCTATATATCTAGAATAAATTTAGTACATCAACATTCCTTTACAGACTTACTTTGTACTTCAAGGAGTACAACTCCTGAAAATATGAAGCATTTTTACGGTATAGTTTTTGAGAAATACACATCTAAAATACCATAAAAATGTCTCATTTTTACATCGGTTTGGGTGGGACTAATTCCTAAGTTTAAATTTAGAACATCACCATTTGTTTACAGACGTAATTAGTACTTCAAAGAGGACTACCACTGAAAACATGAAGTATTTTTACAGTTTTTAAGAAAAGTACATCTGAAACACTACAAGAATGTTTTGTTTTTACATCAGTTAAACGACTTTGACTCATTCTCGAGTCTTAATTTAGTCCACACACGTGTGGCCAACATGAATTTACACGAGTTATTGCGCTTGGATACACGTAAAATGTGTGCACGCAATTCAGCAACGTGCACATTGGCAGCACTTCTTACGTGTGCAATTTATTCAGGACAGTCGCACACCTCTTTCAAATAAAAAAAATATTTTCATATTGTTGAAAAATGTAAAAGTCAACAAATTTTGCCATAAAATGGCTGCCAAGCTGTCGGTCCTGCATCCATCCCATAATAATCTTAACATTTTCTTTGCATATCACTGTCAGGTTTTGGTTTTATGGATTTTGATGTAATTTTATAAATTTTGAGAGATTTTGGCCCCATTCATATTTAGCAGTTGATTATTTTCTATCAAAAATGTATTTTCAGCAGGTGCTAGTTGCATGCAAATTTTGGTGAGTTTTGAATTTTGTGGCGGAGGAGAAAGTTTCGCTCAAAGGCGCACTATAAAATGAACTCATAATAACATTCTAACATCAATGTTAGTAATCTGAGACTAAACTGTTCATGACGCTGGATTATCGGCCTCAGCGAGTCTGCCGCCGGAGCTGGTTTGAGTCGGTTTGATCCAGAGCTGATTAAACCTGCCCCCCACACATGCATATCAAGTATTGCTGCTTAAAGTTTCCATGAGGAGTTTCCACTCCGTCTCTGATCATCGGAGTGCAACCAAAAAACAGGTGTGTAGTCCTCAACACCTGCAGTTACTTTGCCGTTTGCAAAGCACGACGCGTGTCGTCCTGATTGTTTTGTCACTTCTAACGAGCAGTAGAGCAGACAGATTGTGGCTCTCGCTTTAAACCTGTCATTTATGAATCTCTCACAAAACCCATATTCAAGAAAAAAAGTAGACTTTTTTAATATTTTCACTGAGAAAAAAATAATTAAAAAAAACACACACAGGTGTTTTCAATCTTCTTATTGAAACATGTTTTAGGTTTAACTGAAACCACAAATCACCTTTAGAGATGTGTGAGCGGCAGGGCTTTATTGAAGCTATCAATCCATCAGTGCACAAGACAAACTGCTGCTCCCGATTCTCCCCACATGTTCAGTCTGACTCCGTTTAGGATACTCGTCTCTTTGGTTTTGACAAATAAGATGAATCGTTTTAATGTTGCTGAGGCCTATCCCAGCAACAGTTGGGTAAAGGCCGAGAGTACACCATGGACAGGTACCAGTCTGTCACATGACAACACTCACAGTCGCACCTATGTTCACCTATGGCATGTGAGGCATGTGTTTGGACTGTGGGGGGGAGCCGGAGAAAACCCACACATGCACAGAGAACATGCAAACTTCACACATTGGAACCATCCCTAAACACAGTACAAAGAAACTTTATTAAAAAAAATAAATAAATAAATAAATAATGATAATTTTTTAATGTCAATTCTACTCTAGTACATAGTTACTAATCAAAATAAGTATGTATAGTGAGACAGCTTTATTAGTATTGATTGGTTTATTATGAAAAATACAGGACAAAACACAATTATTTCAAACTCATTACAGAAATAATGTAATGCATTGATTAGAAAATAGAAAACAAACAAACAAAACACACTCATGTCACATTTGGTTCATTAATATTGTTGTGATTATTAACTAAAGTCAGTAGAGTTTGATTTATTGCTTGGAAAGGAGTGGGAAGAAGAGAAATTATATAATCCCACCCCTACTGAATTACTTAATTTCACTGTTTTGCATAATTATGTAATCTGGTTCTGATCAGATTAAATTCAAGTTTTATTTTATTCCAATAGCAGAGTGCTTGTTGATTATTGATTAATCTCATCAAACATTATATCATGAATTCAGTAAACAATAATACATCATGTAACAGATATGTACATGTCTTATCATCAAAATACAATTTCATATTAATGCAGAAAAATAATCATTATGCATTGAAATCAAGTTTTAAAGTATATATAAAACAGTTGTAGTCCAACCAGCGTAAGCCATTTTCTATGGGTGATGTAACACACACTCTGTCCAGTTCTTGTATACAGTCAATGGACTAAACACAATTGACCTGCATTAAAAAACAGCACCTGAGAACACATTTCTTTATTTCTACTTGTATGTCTAACATTTTATATTGTAATTTTAGACATTAGGCTTCTTAAACTGTATTTTTCCATTGGTGTCCAAATTACATTTTGTGATTTTCCACACTTCAAGAACTTCAGTAACATGAGTCAAGACTCAAAAGGTCTCACTGGTGTAAAGTTTCCAAAATTCTTTAAGAGATTTGTATTGTTTTTTTGAAACATTTACTGGAAACATGCCGGAAAATTGTAGGGATTTCATGACATTTTGCTCTGACTCACAGCTGCTTCTCTGAAAACACAAAAAAAGTCCTTCTTTCAATAAAATCCTTTAAAAAGTTAAATTTTGTGTTAATATGTTGTTATTTAAAATTCTTAGTGAGAAATTAATAAGACTTAAGACACACGCAGTAAGATCAGTTACTATATCAATATACTTAATAAATGTAATAAAACAGTGAATACAACAAAATAAAATAAAGTAGAAAAAAATAATTTTTCAGAAGTTTTTACCGCTTTGATATATGTTACAAGACAAGTTTACTAGAAAAGTGTGAATGTCAGCAATAAAAAAGTCAAGTCAAGCACAAGAAGAGGTAAAAGCTTTTGCCAAAGTACAAATTCAGCAAAATGTGCCAAATTTAACTGTTAAAAAAGCAAAAGAAACAGGAAATAAAGCAGCTTGTCATGTGGTTCACTGTGGTATGGAGTCCAAAGCAACCCGACAGGTCTGAGGAGTCCATCTTACCAGGCATTGTGTTCCTTCAAAAATGTGAGATCTAATTGAACATGGCGTGATTGTTGATAATCTGAAGATAAAACTGCAGTCAAAGCTGTAGGTGTGCCTCAGTTTCGACCAGCCAGCCACATAAGGAATTTGTGTTGAATCTATAGTGTTTTAAGTGTGAACCGGCAGTCCCAGACCAGTTGATGCTGCCGCATGTTGCTGTTTACTTTTTACATTTCTGCATTTAATATATATTACATTTTAACTTGTTACGTTTTCTGTTTTTTATTCCTGATTTAGTGTTTTTTGCTTCCTGCATTTCTTACTTGCATTTTTGTGTAATTGTTTATATACGTCGACACTGGGTAGCAGCAATACGTATGTGTATTCACATATATATATATATATATATATATATAT
>NC_050512.1:28412859-28418156 GCF_002922805.2 Oryzias melastigma
ATATATATATATATATGTATACATACATATGTACTGTATAAATACATATATGTACTGTATAAATACACTAACACACACATACACACACATATATATATATATAGTCTATATTTACATATAGACGTATATATGTATATATTTATTAGATATATGTGTGTGTATATAAACATATATAAAATGTATATATATATATTTAGTATATATGTATACATACATATGTATATGTATGTATACATATATATACTAAATATACATATATATATATGCATATGTATATTTAGTATATATATTTATACATATATATGTATAGATACATATGTATACAGATGTATAACGTGTTAGCGCACGCAATTCATCAAAAATAAGTAATCCACTACGTTTTACTAACCAAATTAATTAAACATCACAAAAAACAGTCCTCCGCTTTGCCTCAGCGGTTCAGTCTTCCATGGCGTGCGTTACAAAACTTTGTCAGTTATTATCCCACTTATGCCATGGTCACTTACAAAATGAATAAATATTTAATCGGTTTTTAGTACTTTAAGATTGGGTTTTTTTATTGTTTGTTTGTTTAGATCGGTTTTTCTCAAAAAGGGGACAATTTGACACGTGGTCTGGCGCGTTGTCGTGTTATCGCTTTCCTTTGCCGCTGACACAGACTCAGACTGCAGCGGCAGAGGAAAGCGATAACATATATATATATACATGCTGATCGTCATGATAGGTTAAATAAAGCATCAGTTCAGAGAGAAAGTTCACCTCTTGGTGCTTGTTTTTAAGAAAAGGTTTTGTCTCATCTTCCTCCCAATAGTGGTTTTAAATGAGGAGCGTGACCTCTGAACTGTGCGTGTTTGTGCTCAGTGACAGGAGTAGGAAGTGGTGAGTTGTTAGCAGAACAAACACTATCTGCTTGTGTGATAACAAATCCTGTTGGCAGGAGTTTCAAAACTCCTGCTGATGTCGTCATGAACGCTGAGCCGCTCTGCAGGGGATTTAAGGATTTCAGTTTACAGCCTTTCTCTTGGTTTCTGTGTCTGAGTAATGCCGTAGCACAGTCCAGAACTCCATTCGTTGTGTCATTTAATGGAAGTGTTTTAATGCTTGCAGAGTAGATCTGGTCTCTCATCCAGGTAGGGCTGGCTGCCATCCACCCGTCCAAAAGCTGGAGTTCAGCTGGAGCATTTGCATCAAAGAACAGATCATTCAAAGGGCATGGTTGGAGAGGATCTGATCCGTGTGTTTGGCAGAGACCGCAGAGCTTCAGTCCAGAGCCTCTGTGCTGCCGGGCCCACATGTGCAGTGATATAAATAAAAAAAAGGATTGGAAAGGCTGTTGTGATGTGGTGGTCGGTAAATTATTAAAACTTTTTTCCAGACAATCAATTCAGGGACGCACTTTTAAAGTTTTATCTTACAAATATTGATTTGGGTTTGTTTGCTTTACGATGAAGATCAATCTTAGTTGTTTTCTCGCCTATAGGTTTTCTCTGAAGCTTAATACTTCACTTATAATTCAGCACCTTTGAAACAAACTTTTTAGTCCAAAACTCGAACAGAAAGTTTTCCCTCAAAAAAATAAATAAATAAATAAATAATAAAACTGCCAAAGAAATCAAAGTAAAAAAAATTCAACTAAACTAAAAGATTTTACGATAATCCAAACATTAGTTTGGATTATCGTAAAATCTGAGCTATTCTGAGCTATTCTGAGCTATTAGTTTTCCGACGCACCGGATTCCAATGTAAACTTGTTTTTTTTAAATATTCTTCCATGTTCAGAGTATTCATAATAACAGCGTTAGCTTTAGTTGTTCAGCTCAAAGTCAAGGCCCGAGGGCCGGATCCGGCCCTCCGAGTCATTATATCCGATCCTCCAGATAATTTTATTTCATTGTTCATAATGGCCTGGTGTTATGTTGCTCTCATTTCTAACTTGTATAATTTTTTTTTTTTAAATGTATAATTATAGAATTATACAAGTTCCAAACAGAATTCTATAGAGAATGATTAACCATTCTTCATGGTATTTTTATTTTAGGTCGTGTTACAGTGACAGCGCGTCGCTGAGCATCGACATCAAAGGAAAGCAAATAATAATAAAATAAAACATCTCAGACAATAACACTGAAGGAGAAAATTTCTGTCTGGCTTGTTTTTCTTCATTGTTTGTCATATAAAATTTACCTGGTAAAACATTGTAATTAATTGTGATTAATCACAATTTAAAAGTGTGATTAATATGATTATTTTTTTAATTGATTGTTCATTTTTAATTAGTGCTGTCCATTTATATGTACAATTTGTGTGTGATTTTATTTTGTGATTATTTGCTGGTAATAAGTGGTTAACAAATACTGTAACAAAAACAAAAAAATCACAATTAATTTTTTTTCTATGTTTGCGATTAATTAGTTAACATTTTTTAATCGATTCCCAGCCCTAAAAAAACACACACATTTGCTTTAACTTGCTTTAGCTGCAGTGTTTGCATTTTTTTGATTCCGGTAACTCTTCAGCAGATGACGCATTTAGTGTAATTCCAGCGGATTCTGAAGCGGAGAAAAGCAGACTCACCTGATATGCAGCACTGCACACTATTATATTATTATATTATATATTATAATATTGCAGAACTTTTATTATGGAAAAACTGTGAAGAACTTTTTTATGATTTTACGTTCCCGCTGAACTTAACCAGAAGATTAACAAAAAAAAAAAGTGTTTAAAGTGATAAACCTTATTTCTTTCTATGTAAATCTTACTGTTTTTATCAGTTTTGTTCATTCTGATCTCCTGTTCTAAATAAAAATGATGGTGATTTAGAACATATAATTTACATTTTCCAGTAGAAGTCATAAATATAGCAACAAACATATGTTGAAAAGTAAAAATTGTGGTTTGATCGGTGAATTGTTGAGCTTGGTTTGTGGGTCAAATTGTATCACTGTGTAAAAAAATATTCTATTATCTATCTATTGAATAGATATTCCAAATATTAAAAAACAAGTAAATATATTTTATGTCATATATATTTTAAATATATCTTTATGGAGATTAAAATATTACGTTTTTAAATATTAAGATGATTTATTCTTGAATAATATTCCTGCCTTTTTATTTTTCATGTTAGAAAGTTATTGTTTTAAAGTTTTAAAAATTGACATTCTGATAGCTTTTTGGACTTTAGCTAATATTTCAGCCACATGCTAGCTGTTTTAACTCAACTCACCTAGGTTTTTTATTTTAGTTTTTAGGCTAATTTGGCATTTAGCTAATATTTTAGCTGGCTAGCAGCTTCAGTGTTTTCAGCTATCAGCTCCAATGTTTTTAGCTGTCAATTTTAGCATTTTCAGCTATCAGCACTAGCATCTTCAGCAGCCAAATTCAGCTTACAGCATTTACACTAGCATTATCACAGGTAATGCTCTATATCTAGTTCATAATTATGTTAAAAGTTAGTGTTTTAAAGTTGTAAAAATGTAGTTTTAGAGTGTTCATTAAATGTTTATCCTGTTCGACCTAAGGTGTGTTTGGATTTTGGCCCCTTGTCGGATTGGGTTTGACCCCCCTGCTCTAGAATATCTTCAGAATTGACCAGAACCTCACAGCTTTGGAAAGTGAGTGTAAGAAAGCTTGAGTACTTCATAATTTTTTACCATGAAAGTGTTCTGATTCTTGACCACCACCTGACTGAAAGAAAAAGAGAGGAGGATCCACTCGAGAGGGTCCAAACTCGAAAGCGTTGGTCAGGCTGAACTCCACCCATTATTGTTGGACTCGGTTTCACCTGCCTCCACAGCCCTTCAAAACAAACATAAATGAACTCTTTGTTTCTCCGTCCAAGTTTTCCCCTCAACCCGCTGAGATATTTGCTTGCTCTCCACCTCCCCACTCCGTCTTTCTATCTTCTTTTTCTTTCACTAATTCTCTGGCTTAACCTCCCTCTCACCATCCCGCTCACAGTCCTGCAGCGATGGGAAATCCTTCAAAATCCATAATTCACGCTCCACCGCTCCTCTCCCTTCCCTCCTCTCCCACTACTTTCCCTCTGCAGGCCTCTGAGTGTGAGAGACCTGAATACAGATGCAAAGCCCTGGTGGAAAAATACTAACAAACAGATGGGCAGGCCTCTGCACACACGGGCACGGACATCCACATCCACCACGGGACAGGCGCTCATGCAAATGCCTGCTCAGGCTAATGTATGCAAAGAGGAGACCATTATTTAAAATGGTCTGAAAGATTGGAGGACGTGGTTCATTGACATGTGATCCACGTGTGGTTTTGGAGAACATCGGAGAAGAATTCAACCTTATTTAAAAAGAGATTTTTCAAGATTTAGTATTAATTATTATCTTTGGGTGAATTCAGACTGGAAAAGTCTGTTGGTCTGGACCGAGTACACTTCATTTGGTCCAGAATTTTGCGTGTGGTCTGTATTTAGACTGCCTTTCAATCAGACTTTTATGTTTAAAAAAAAACAAAATCATGTGACTAAAGATCTCTTCAGTCATTGGCCAGGAAATACGAGGGCGGAGCAAAGCAACGACAGAAAGAATAATGGAAGTCCTTCACTTTGTAATCCTTGTCAGGGGGGTTAACTTATTCAAACTTTATATTTTGCTGATTAATTTTGAACATTCAACACTTTTTACTGCTGCTTTGGTGCGGCGGAGACCTGCTGCAAGACGGTTACTGGTTAAGCTCAGAAGATACGCTAATAAGTGTCTAATACAGACAGTCAGGAAAACAGTGAGAAGAGAAGTGTATCACGTTAAAAGTTGTTTTAATGAGCCGGAATTTCTCTGACCACATTTCAACAAGTTCCTGTGTCTCATTGGTATTCTGCTACTCTCTTCATATCCCATAATGCTACAGTGGCTGTTTTGGTCCCATTGGGGGAATTACTTGGAGGAGCTACTTTTGAGACGACAATCTCAGAAAGATCTACCTTTCTTAGGGTTCTGCAACCATCAGCACTTAAAGAGCCATTTGAGTGGGTTCAATCCCGGGGTGTCCACTGATCCCCATCCAGATTGGGTCCCTTGGCAAGACCCTTGACGCTGCTGCTTAACTGGGTCCCTGTGCCCCTCAAGTACAGGGTTGTGTCAGGAAGGGCATCCGGCGTAAAAACTCTGCCAAATCACTAATGCCAAACAGTGGGTGATGTTACGCTGTGGCGACCCCGAAAGGGATAAGCTGAAAGTGAACCACTACTAACGTTTTTGGTTGATGTGTTATCTACTGAGGTCTAAGTGGCTGATAAAATGGGCTAGCTTTTTTGGCTAATCTGGCAT
>NC_050512.1:28418281-28423035 GCF_002922805.2 Oryzias melastigma
AGCAATTTACTATTTGTGGTCCATCTCAGTCAAAAATTTGTAACCAAAATTAAACCAGAGCTAATTAAGTGACTTTTACCATATTTTTTGAACCAGTGTGCACTCCTAAAATCCTTGAATGTATTCAAAAATAGAAAATCTGCTGTAAAATCTGGTTGTGTTTTTATTCTTCATCAACCAGAGAGCCACAATGAAGGAGTCAAAGGACGGATAGGTCCTCCCCCTCCGCGAGAGGAGCAGCCCCTCCTCTCTCCACAACCCTGCATGGAGAAATGGCATCAGCTGATTCAGAAGCGGCCAAAAAAATCCTGATATGCAGAACAAGATAATCGCAGAGGGTAAATGTCACCCGCAGCAGGTGTTTATTATTTGATGGAGGAGGAAGTGTGCACTCCTGATTTTCAGAGAGTTACAGTTCTCGTGTGAGTTATGAAGAATGCGGGACAGTCTTTTGTTCTGAATTAAACAAAAAAAAACTATGTTGAGCAATACTCCAATGTTGTTTACGAAATGTTTTACAAAGCATGATCAGAAATGTTTTTGATGAGTACGGATCGGTAACTGACGTGCTTCAGCTGCGGGGGTGGGTTGCGGTTTCGGCATATTCGCAGATGTCTCAGGTCCCTAACCCCCGCAAATAAGGGGGAATTACAGCATATAAGCTCCTATTGTGGCAAATGCATACAATTTTTCTTCATCGGAAAGTCCTGGATTCAAAACCCACATCTACAATTGGTATTTCGTCAAAAAAATGTTTTTTTCCGTTAAATAACTCAACACACATTACTATAAATATAATTAAACAAACATCAGGATAGTTCTGACATTTTTAAACGTCATTAGTGTCTTTTCTTTATAGACATAAGTTTTATTTTTTTAGTAATACATAGTTAACACAAATAAATGTAGTCTAATAAATCCTTAATTTAATACTTTTTGTTTTAAATAAGATGTTTAAAGGAATTTTAAAGAAAAATTGTAGTCTTTATGGACTCGAACAGTTGAAATTCAAGAGTGTTTTCTATTTCCTGAGGGCATTTTTTAAAAATAGATATACATATAATATTTTTGATGACCCGTGATGTACCATTTTATTCTTAAAATCAACATAATTAGCACCTCTGCTCTAAGTGAATAAAACGTGTCCAGTCTGTAAACACCCTTTTTACATGTTGTTAACATGTTCTTGTAGCATTTCTCTGATGATGGACATTTATTTAAAAAAAATACATTTCAGATTATTTCTTTATTCAAATTGTTGTGAATCAGGGGTAAATAAAAATGTTACATAAACAATACAGTTGGCGTCCACAAGCTCCCTCAGCAATGGGAGGTGAAAGAGTAGCAGCGCTCCCATAAACGACTCAAATGTGATTTCTAATGAATCACTGCCGCTCTGCAGAAACTATGTCCTAAAAGGTTCTTTGATTTATTCTAAAAATAGTAGTTAAAAGACCACTGGGAACACTTTTACAGTAGAGCAAAAGATAATTTTCAGAATTTCCAGTAAATGTTGGAATATCTACTGATTTAATCTTAAATCGTATGTGCCTCATTCTGCAAAGATTATACATCTTTAACCTTTTCATTACAACTTGTAATGAGGAAAAACAGTACAGTATCTTGGCTGCGGGTGAGCCGTATATTTTTATTGGGTGAAGTTAAAACTGAAACTTGGAGTTAAGGGTTCCATAATTTACAAACGTCTCCACACCCTGCCTCAAAGCCAACGCCAATTTTTTCCTCGTTTCTCCAGCCATCAACGGTTGGAGTCCCTCGACATTCATTTCCTTGTTAGTGCTGTCTTACCGGCTATAAATAAGACATTGAACAAATATTTGTTGGCGGATGTTTTGTGGAGTCTGTGGCCTCAGGCCCAAATACAAGACTTCTGAAGGAGTGGGACTTGTTATCTGCAGTCCTGCGTCGGTTGCTGTCCATACTCCAACGCTAGTTTGGCTTTAGGCTGGGTTAAACATTAATCATTTGTGTTACTGCATGTAAAGAAGAAAGTGGCGGCAACAATTTGCACGGTTTGTGAGAAAAAAATCTGAATTTAAAAAATGAAAAGCTAAAGGTATTAAGGTTGTTTAAGAGTTCTGGAGCAGGTAAGGAAGCAGAGTTTCCTCCATTAAAACAGCATTGAATTTCAATCTATTCCTTTATTTCTATGAATCTGTTTGTGCTGTGGATTGGTACTTACAGTAGATTCACAAATTTAATTAAATGATTCACAAATTAAACCACAATTCTTACTATTTAATATGTTTGAATGTCTTCTAACTGGTATATGAAAGTTAAAATTCCATGTATTTAATCACCATCATTTATACCTTTATTTAAAGAACAGAATTATAGACACAATTCATATTTATTATCTAAAAAAAAGAAGGTCATGAATGAAAACTCCAAATTTCTTAAAGGCTAAAGTAAAACTATGCGGCTCCTTCTAGGTTTTGATCAGTAGAAATTGAGCCCAACTGGCTCTTTTACTGTTAAAGGTTCCCGATCCGTCCTAGAAAATGATGCAGTGTCTTTTATTTTGACAAAAAAACGACATAATCATAATTAAAAGACACTTTAAAATAGATGAAAAGATGATGATGCTGTTGAGTCACATGCAGCACATCTCTATGCGTCAGGTCTGTTTGGGGAAGGCCTGCAGTCAGCTGAGATACTGTATGTGGTCAAAACAGAGCTGAGATGCGGCGAGGAGTCTCTGCACATTTATCAGGCGTGCATTCATGCAGTGTAAAGTGAATATGAGCTGAACCTCCCGGCTCATTTGTGGGCCGTGCAGGCTCGCACAAGGCTTTAAGTCATGCATCTGCAGACAGCCCTCCCTCTCTGGCCCCTCAGACGTTTCTCTGCACAGACAGAGTATCCACTCCACTGCATGTATTTGTTTTTATGCTGGTTTCTGCTCCTAAACACAAACACACACATTAAACTTAATGAGCTTTTCCTCCAGTGCGCCTGACCTCCGTTAATGACCACCTGTTCCGGGGCCTGAGAGGAATGCGCTGCAGGCGAACGCTCTTGTTTAAAGTGATTAACAATGTTGGGGCGGAGAAAAGGAGACCACGATTAAAAAAAAGAAAAAGACTATTGGTTTTTAATGAAGTTTTTTTCCTGCCTCACAGAGCAGCTCAAAGTGCAGCGAAACGAAAGCAGCTGCAGGAGAGCATCGTGTTGTCAGTGTGAGCGCGCGTGGACGAGTTATTTATGGGGTCTTTAGCACGCTGAGGGGATGGGGAGGAGGCGGCCTCGGACCACAAGCGGCTTCTCCTCATCTCCCTTTACAAAAGTCCTCCTCGAGCATCCCAGCTCCCCCTCTCCCTTTCCTGTTACCTCCTCGTGGCTAATACTTTCCACAGAACTGAGGGATAATTCCCCATTTTTTTCCTTCCTCTGCCTGTGAATCAAATCTAATTCCTCTTAGGTCTACTCCCACTAATTTAGCGTTCACGTTTCAGTCCCATCTCCTCCTCCTCCTCCTCCTCTCATCTCTCTGCAACTCAGAATGAAATTCAAGAGTCATTTTAAAATCTGCCTCTGAATCAAATCTAATTTCTCCCACCATCTCTCACACTAATGTGTGTTTGAAATGATCTAATGCTGCGTCTCCTTTGTACTCTGAACGAACCATGAAGGAGGCGAAGTACTGGACATTTACAGAATACATTCGGACTCCCTGCTTATTTTAAAACGTTAAATTTCATCTGAAATTTCTGAACTTCCTGCAGACTATCTTGTCTTTTTTTATGCATCTCACCTTTTTCTGCACTGTTTTTTTTAGCTTTTTGGAGAAAGTGTTTGAGAAATGCAAAAGGTCAGGCTGAATACAGTGTGAGAGGAGCGAGGGATGAAGACAGGCCCGTGAACGGCCGTGATTAATACCTTCAGCAGAGACCAGCGGCGCTGAAAGGGCACTCTGAGCAGGAACCAGCACCAAGCTGCTTTGTCCTTTATTTCCTCCATGAGATGTCCATTCATCACACTGTTTTGTTTCACTAAACCTCAAACCTCAAATCCCTCGCTGTCCTTTCAGTGGGTTGTGATGATTTTTTTTTAAGTTAAAAAGTCAATATTCCGTCCAAATGTGTCAAAATATAGAAACCAGAAAAACCAACAAGCGTGTTTTAAAGAATGTAACAGGATCCATCTGTTCATTCTTGACTATTAATTTAATTTAACATTTCGGACTAGAAATTCTTTAGACAACCAGAATTTGTAGCTTTTAATTTAAATCCTTTTGAAAAAGAAGGTAAAAAAAGTGTGGAACACAAGTTCCAAATATCAGAATTGCAGCAAAATGTAAAAACAAATTATGTCAAAACTAGACAATAAATGTACAAAAGTATCTAATTATGTCATTTTAAAAATATCCAGGAAATCAAAAACAAATTTCCTGCAAATGTTATAAAAGTTTTTGATTAAAGTCCCATTCCAACTATATATTTTTTGTCAATTTTAAAATCATTCCCAGTTATCTTTCAATTCTAATTATACATTTTTTTAGCCAAAATGTAAAAAAGCCTGTGTCATTTAATTAAGACATAGTTTCTGCAGAGCAGCAGGAGATCATTAGAAATTTGTTTCTGAATTGTGACTGTTCTGACTGTTAGAGTGGATGTTAGCCTCGGCTAATTTCCCATCAATCCTTTGTTCACAATCTCTCCTACTAGCTTATAGTACCTCGCAAGCCCAAGCTAACATTAGCCTAGCAAAAAAAAAAAGGCAAGAAATATCGG
>NC_050512.1:28423512-28430781 GCF_002922805.2 Oryzias melastigma
TTTTTTTTAGCCAAAATGTAAAAAAGCCTGTGTCATTTAATTAAGACATAGTTTCTGCAGAGCAGCAGGAGATCATTAGAAATTTGTTTCTGAGTTGTGACTGTTCTGACTGTTAGAGTGGATGTTAGCCTCGGCTAATTTCCCATCAATCCTTTGTTCACAATCTCTCCTACTAGCTTATAGTACCTCACGAGCCCAAGCTAACATTAGCCTAGCAAAAAAAAAAAAAGGCAAGAAATATCTGAGTTATCTAGACGAACAGTTTTGATCCAGATTCCTGCTCAGACGAGAAAATCAAAGACGTTCATGGATCTATTTATCTACTAGTGGATATATCAGAATTGTAGCAGAGAAGGGAGACTTTGGCAGTTGCTGTGTCACTAACTTGAGCTTTTTCAAACCGCTAGTTTTCATCTGCACCTGATCCATCATGATTTGAATAAAGAAATACTCAGAAACACAGTTTTAATCTTAAAATATTTTATATATGACCTCCATCGTGAGAATACTAGTACAAGAACATGATGAAAACCCAGTTGTCATTGGAGCGGGTATTTAAAGAAAAAAAAAGGCAGTAATAGATGCTGTTGATTTAACAAATTAAGTCGAAATCCATCATAGAAGAAGCATGTCATGGTTTGAAGATGTGCAGGAGTCCAGGTCAGTGGTGGGACGGTACAGATTCTAACCTGCTGGTTCATAACCATTGGCTGTATCTGAGAACTGGACCGAGTGAGTGTGGCTTCATTCTTAGAAAATAGCTTAAATGGCTCCAACTAAATGAAAACAATGAGCCTCTTTATTTTGTTGCTGTTGAATTGTGGATGGAGCCAGAAAACATCATCAAACAATTACTGGTCCAGGTTTCCATGGCAACCACTCCCACCAATCGGGAGCTAGCATTTCCACTTGAAAGCTGGATGCACTAAACTTGTCAATTAAATGTTTTGAACGTTTGACTAATTTATGATATGAACTTCAGAAAAAATAGGAAAAAAATGAGGATAAGTTAGAAGATGTCACGACTATGATCACTGGGGGTCGGAGACGTTTCCTCGAGTGACCGCTTCCGATGAAAAGTCTTTGCAAACCCGCGCATTTCAGGCTCCCACGTTCAAAACTCTCATGTTGTCACTTCGCTACACAAATTTTTAAGTCTGGTTCTAAGTAAAAACCGTCCCGAAAAAAAATCAGACTTAGACCAGTTCAACTTTGACCATTTGGGGACTCTGTGGCAAAAGGTTAGAGTCCTTCTTAAAACATGAAAGTGCTTTTTTCGGGGGTGTGGCTACCCCCTGTCCTCCCCCGCACACACTAACTCCGCCCCTGCCCACTCCCTATTCCATTTTTGAGTTAATCACTATTGACAAAGAAACAGAAATCATTACTACAAGCTTTTTTACATTAATGATCTTCAACTGCCCCTCCCCCACCCCTAAATAAAAGGGGGAGGGGTAACTCCATCCAGTTCTCATGTACAGTCATTCCTTACAATGTGGAGAAAGGATCACAGAGGTGCAGAAGTGTGATTTCTTCTGCTGCAGGAGCTTCATCCTCTGAAGGTTTTTTCTGCTCAAACTCTATAACAGCTGACTTTTACCGCACAGAACTCTAACTGCGCTGTGGTTTAGTCTTTTTGGTACCGAAATAACCAAACTCTCTCTGGGTTGTATTATAGTTACCCTGACAAATATGTTATTACTGGAAAAGATTAAAGAAAGAATAGTGCGATATCACATTAGAGTTTGTCAGTTCCTAATCGGCTCGTCTTCTGAACTCATTTCTCACAAACTCATTTCATGTAACTTCCAGGAAACGGAGCTCACCCTGCAGACACCACAACCCGCACTTCCTGAGCACCTTTAAAAGTTTGAAATAACTTTAGTTTCTGTGGTAGAAGTGTAAACACATACGCTTGTTAGTCTGTGTGGCCTAGCTCAGAAAATATATCATACAAAACACAAAGGAGAATCGGTAAAAAGTGGCCAAAAATGTCTCTAAAAAGAGGTTTTAATGTTTAAAGACCATTTCTGGGGGAAAAAATGTTGTAATTTGTGTTTTTGACTTGTTCTTGTGGCATTTTCCTGATTTTATTGAGGACATAAATCATAAAAATTAAAACTTTATTTATTTATTTATTCAAATTGTTGTCAATCAGGAGCAGGCAACAATAAGGAGTTTGAAAAAGATTGAATTTTTACGTAGCAAAAACTCCCTTCCACTCCATTCGGATGTAGATCCATGACAAGGAAAACATGGATGAGTTTTTAAATCTGTAACAAAATATTTTGACCTGTTCTCTTAAATAAAACTAA
This sequence comes from Oryzias melastigma, assembly GCF_002922805.2. Taxonomy (NCBI): domain Eukaryota; kingdom Metazoa; phylum Chordata; class Actinopteri; order Beloniformes; family Adrianichthyidae; genus Oryzias; species Oryzias melastigma. The sequence goes on from NC_050512.1 coordinate 28,425,828, forward strand.
AAATAGGGAATGAAAATAATATCTAAGACACATAAGTGAAAGTTTCCTTGACTTTTTATTTTATTTCAGAGCAGAAATCTCTCTTTTTGTTGGAATTTCCACACTTTGATCTCTACATTTATATGATATACATCATTAAAAAATACATTTCAATTCAGACCTAAATGGTGCAAAACCTCAAATCAACATTTACAGTGAATTTGACCAAAATATGTACATGTTATAAATGCAATGTGTTGTACTAAATCTGCTCATTTTAATTACAACTTGGAAATAATAAGTAATCAAACCAATGATTATGTTAGTTCATCAGGAGCTTAAAATAAAATAAAATTACTTTTTTTTATTTAAAAATACATTCTCAGTAGTGTTTTGATTATAATTATGAAGGTTTTAACCAAAATCCCTCAACCCAAAGGTCAAAAGCCATTTTTTGTGTTGATCTGAAGATTTTTTTTCCAAAATTTCCTCTGAGGGGGCGTGGCTTTTGGAGCTGAGCTGAGTAGCCCCACCCCCGATTCCCTTTTTCTGATGATCATCAATTTTCATCAATTATCAACAATTTAAAAGAAAAAATACTCAAAAATGCAAAAACAAAATGATTTCTTATTACATTTGTTCTCTTTTATAAGAAAAAAGCCACACAGACGTTAAAAATTCATCGGAGGACTTTAAATTAATTATATTAAAACCTAGCATTGGGCAAAGGTTAGTGATTGTGTGAGGCCTTGTGCTGAACCCCAAAAATATCTCTAAAATAGTTCCCACACCAATTCATATTTAACTCTGTCATTAAAAAAAAACTAAAATGGCAAAGGGTCCCTCTGAAACTGTTTTTGCCCTCCCCCTGACCTAAATCTCTGAAAAATGTTTAGTAAAATTGCTTTAAAGTCCCTAGAACATGCCAATTTTGCAAAAATATTAAGTGTTTGCCTAAATATGACCTAAACTCCCTATTAGTCCAAAAACCTGAGTAGATGGCGAATTAGCCCAAAAAAGAAAAAGCTAGCTTGTTGCTTAAATACTAGCTAAACTCCAAAATAGCCTAAAATTAATCAGTAAACTAAGTTATTAAAAAATGTTAGCCTGATGCTAAAACTGAAGCATTAGCCTAAAAAAACTCAGTAGATAAGAAATTAGCTAAAAACATTAGCATGTTGCTCAAATATGAGCTAAACTCCAAATTAGCATAAAAAAGCTAACATAATTTAAATACATAACTAAACTCCAAAATATCATAAAATTACTCTGTAAGCTAAATTAGTCAAAAACGTTAGCCTGTTGCTAAAATAGAAGCTAAACATTATATTAACCCCAAAAAACCTCAATAGATAACAAATTAGCCAAAAGTGTTAGCATGTTGCTAAAATATTATCCAATGTTTTTAAAAATTACTATAAAAGATGAAAACATATCCCATGAATATATTCAAAGGCTTGTTGCCAATCTAGTTAAAACTTTAAAATTAGAAAACTTTCTTATTCATTTCCTGTTTTGGTCAATATGTTAAAAATTATAAAGTTTATAAATACCAAAAATACAAGGAGTAATGTCCTGAACGAGCTGAACGTTTTGATGCTAAGATTGTTGAAGTTGCTGAAAGTGTGATTTAGCTTTTACCTACGGAGTGTGAATGCTTATGAAGCAAAAAAAGAAAAAAAATCCAAGTAAAAATAATGTATTAATTGATATTTAAATGTAATTTCAGTGTCTAGAAGCGTATTAAGACATTTTAATTCTTGACATTGATGTCATCTAAACATGGACCAATGAAGAAGTTATAGGACTGATGTTTTACCCTATATATGTATATATGTATATTTAAATGACTAAACCAACTTCTCAGCCCACCGCCACTTTAAGGATGAAGATACATTTTGGCCTCCCAGATTTCTCAGAAATTAGACCACATTTTTTCAGAAGGTCCTGCTGTATTAATGAGCAGCTGCTTCTGAAAAAGATCATTTCCAAACTTCTCATGAATGTGTAAATTCCAGACACGTTTTCCCCCCGTTAGCCTTTAAATGTGCGTCCATGTTCTCAGGTATCAAACACAATTCCAGTTTGAACATAAAGTGAGTGGGTACGTGAGCGGGCGAGCGAGCATGAGAGGAGGAAGGAGAGAGAGAGAGCAGTGTTATGCTAATGAGGAGCTGCGGGCCTGTGTTGAGGGAACAAGGCCATTGATTGAAGTACCTTCCACTGTTGCTGCGTACCACTCAATGATGTCCTGTGGGGGAGCAAATTTGCTTGAAGTGATTGAATTTTAATTTTTTTGGAGGGTGCTTCGTGTAAAGGGTTGAGAAAGAGCCGTAGCGCTGCAAAGAACCTGAATAAAAGACTACAAATCACAGCCTCAGTCACCGTCACGCCCCCTTTTTTATAAAAAAAATGTTTATTTTTTCATGCGTCGAACAAAAAAAGCATTTCTGGGTGTTTGTTTGCGCTAATTAGCGTTATTTTTGCCCTTAAAGAATGAACAGCTCAGTAGAAGGTCACACAGGTTCTAATTCATCATCATGAGACGCTTCCTGAGCAACTCTTAATACTCACTAATGAGCCAAACGTGCAGGAATCAGGAGGTTTAAAGCTGTGGCCACGAGAAATATTCATTTATTTGATCAAATTCTGAGCAAATTGACAAATATTTGGTTGGTTTTCTTTGTAAATTAGATCATCCTTTGATGTATTTTAACTGTTTTGTCACTGTTTATTATAATAATTATTATTATGCAATTTTTAGCAGAAACAGTAACTTAGAACCAAAAAACCTTTTCTAGGACATAGTTTCTGCAGAGCTCCTTCCCCATTACCCATCTCTGTTTACATGCTCTCCCACTAGCTTACAGCCCCTCACACCCCCAACCTACACCACTGGTGCAACAAGATTGGCGAGCATTATTGACGCTATCGTGCATAAAAATGATCTTTTTCAAACGGCATTTTTTCGTCTGCTCCTGATTTACAAGGATTTGAATAAGCAAATACAATTTTTGATCTTAAATTTCTTTATAAATGTCCTCTATCATCAGAAAAAGGCCACAAGAACATGTTAAAAACACCATTTTCATTGGAGTGGGTCTTTCTATGATGGTAATTTACTGTCAGTGGTTCATCATTAGAATTCTCTCAAAGCTCATAGTCTGATCTTCTGCTGCACAACGGTGTCTAGTTGATGCAAAGTTTGTATTGCGTTTGTATGAATAAATACTTAAAAAAAAAACATGGATTCCTCACCAATGGTCTCATGTTAAAAGAGAAAAAGGACAACAGCTCAACAAAATCATTAAAATAGAAAATACTGTTTTACTGGACTTTGGATCCATCCATCCATCTTTTTTTGCTCATCCAGGATCAGGAGCAGCAGTCTAAGCAAAGAGTCCCAGACTTCCCTCTCCCCGGTCACTTTCTCCAGCTCCTCTGGGGGGACGCCGAGGCGTTCCCGGGCCAGCCGAGAGACATAGTCTCTCCAGCGTGTCCTGGTACATCCCCTGAGGCCTCCACCCAGTGGGATGTACCCGGAACACCTCTCCAGGGAGGCGTCCAGGAGGCATCTGGACCAGATGCCCGAGGCACCTCAACTGGCTCCTCTTGATATGGAGGTGTAGTCGTGTAGCTTGTAGTCGTGATCTTGTTCTTTTTGGTCACAACTCAGAGATCATGACTATAGGTGAGTACTGGAACGGTACATTGAGAGCTTCACTTTCTGGCTCAGCTCCTTTCTTCACCAAAACGGCAGACATTGCTCCAATCCGCCTGTCGATCTCGCGCTCCGATCTTTAAACTCCTCCACCTGAAGCAGGAGGACAAACGACCGTCATCCCATCTGCTTCACACTTCAAACCGCTCCAATATTTTCCAAGAAATCTGCAGCAGCATGAGAATCTTCTTTGAGATTCAGTGTATTTTATTTTGAAAGGAACTCGTTTGTCAGTTTCCTCTTTTCTTTAATAAAACTGTCTTCCTCATATTCTTGGTGTCCAGCTTCACATGTTTTGGCCTTTTTGGTCTTCCCCCCAGACCGAGCCCCTATTGGACCCGTAACACTGTCAAATATAACTGACATAATTCAATTATTGTAATTATTTAGAGCTATATTTTATGAATAAATGGCTTTATGGCCGCCACCGCACAAATACAGTGATTTTATTTAATTTTTTTAATTGTTGAAGTGAGACTTTTGGTGGGTTTTGGTCAAACTTGACCAAATGGGTCTTTTCGCTTTAACCTTTTAACACAAGAAATGTCGCTGGTGACTCCTAAATAAACGTGCTCTTCTGTTTACCGTAACTCTTTGAGCATTTAAACAATCAATGTGAATCTGCTGATTCTGACGCAGACAAAAGGTTTTTATTTTCACATATATATGTATATAATTCATAAATGCAACAATTGACTAAATTGATTAATTGATATTCCTACAGATCAATCTGTCTGAGACATGTTGTCAACTGACCTAAACCATTATAAAATCATTTTAAAAAGAATAAATCCATTATATTGATTTTGGAAAATATCATTTGGATTGAGACACTGTAGATTTATTTTACTATAACTTAAAAGCAACCAAGTGTCACAGTGGACGACGCGTGTTAGCAGCAAAAATCTATTCCAGTCCAATGTGTGGAAACTTTGAATTTTGCAGACATGTAACCAAACAGTTTGATAGAATTTCCTAGTTTGTATTATTTTATGTGGAAACAGAACAGTGGGCTGAACTGTATTATTTCTTATTTAATTTAAATCTTGCAAGAAATACAAAAGAAAACTTCACCAGTACCTCATTTTTTTTTTTTGGGCTAAAGATGATCAGATTGTTGAAAATGAACCAATATCAACTGAATCGTATCATCAGAAGCTGCTTTTCTCCGCCTCATAATCCGCTGGAATGACATGATTCGCCCTAACAACAGAGAAGTTCTGGTAGGTCAAAAGAATGTAAACACTGAAGCTA
>NC_050512.1:28431208-28431363 GCF_002922805.2 Oryzias melastigma
AGACATGTGACCAAACAGTTTGATAGAATTTCCTAGTTTGTATTATTTTATGTGGAAAAAGAACAGTGGGCTGAACTGTATTACTTCTTATTTAATTTAAATCTTGCAAGAAATACAAAAGAAAACTTCACCAGTGCCTCATTTTTTTTTTTTTT
>NC_050512.1:28431394-28548049 GCF_002922805.2 Oryzias melastigma
ATCGTATCATCAGAAGCTGCTTTTCTCCGCCTCATAATCCGCTGGAATGACATGATTCGCCCAAACAACAGAGAAGTTCTGTAGCTCAAAAGAATGTAAACACTGAAGCTAAAACTTCTGTTTGGTTGCAGTCGTTTAAAATCCGCAGAATGTCTCTTGATGTTTCCAGGTTCTGGATCTTGCCTTCAAATCTTCCTCTGTTGATCAGGAGCGACTAGAAGTTTGTTTTTTCCCTCTTAAATCTGTCCTTCTTATCAATTTAGGCCTCAAACAGGCAAAGGTTGCAAGTGAAGCTTGGCAGGCATAGCAACAGTAACCAGGGAGGAGGGCCTGGTGAGGAGGAGATACAATTCTTCCTCCTCCGGTTGGGTGAAGGGCAGAGAGAGGGTGCAGCAGCAAAGTGGCTCAATCGACCGGCTCACCGTGGCAACCTGCAGAATTCCTCCGCCTCCCTCCGTTCGCCATTCCTCCTCTCCTCCGTCTATCTCTCCCATCCCCCACTCCGGCAGCTCCAGGGAAGCAGGGGGGGGGGATGCTGCCGCACGGCACCGAGAGTCGAGGAGCGGGAAAGAAACGAGATAAAGATCCTCCCTCTCCCTGCACTCGTTGACAATGACAATGGGAGATTCATTTCAGCGCAATGAGCCAGAAAACGCCGAGCCAACGCCGCCATTTATTCAGGACGACACTCAGTCACCAACAAACCACACTCACATCCATCACCGGGGGAGGCTCAGCCCAGGACCAGAAAAATCACCACGTTTCTACTCCACAAAGAGCATTCCGGCTAATTCTTGTGTTTATGTTTCCTGTAGGACTCCACTTCCTGCTTTTTTTACATTTTTATTTATGGACTTAGAAGGTTTATGCACAATCCAGGTTTTTAACCTGACTTAAATTAGAGGAAAATAAAAGTCAACTTACATAAATGAATATGATTTGAATACAATTTTGTACTTCACTTTAAATGGGGATGATTCAGCAAAAAACACATTTTCATTTTTGCAGAAAAAGTCATGTTTGTGCAATTATTCTCTATTTGTTTGCTTGTTTGAGTTGTCCATTTGAAATTTTATAGTTAGACTGTATGCAAACAAGTGTTTAAAGATCAGAGATGTCACTATTGACATGAATATTAATACCCTCTCCTTCCGTATTCCAAATAAAAAGCACCCACGGGTTGGAACAAGGCCAAAGTCCCATTGACTTCCATTGAGAAATACACACTTATTTCTCAGTCTTTTTTTTTTCATAATAATCTTTCTTGCTCTGAAGCTTTCCTGTTTTTAATCATATTTTTTTTTAATATATTTTGTCTTTATTGCCAGTTATTCAAGGTATAAACTGACCAATCAGATGCTTCAGTGAAAGCATGTGGCTCCCGCTGGCCCCGCCTCCAACGTTTGATTGACAGATTCCTTCGAACAAGCCGGAACAAACTCACTCATGATTGGTTGACAGTACTTCCTGTAAAAAGGTGACTCAAGACCAACTCTGACTAATCGCTGTCAAAGGGTCCCAGGTGGTTCCAATATGGCGGTAGTCGTACCAGGAAGTGACGGTGAAGGCTCTGGACTGATTTCATGAGGGCCGAAGGTAATGCATTCCCTATGGGGGATCTCAATGGTTGCTATGTCCAGTTCTCATTAAACGGTATGAGTTTACCTAATATTTTAGCAACATGCTAATGTTTTTAGCTAATTTGTTATTTACTGGGGTTTTTTAAGGCTAATTTAGAGTTTAGCTTCTATTTTAGCAACAAGCTAACGTTTTCGACTAATTTGTTATCTACTGAGGTTTTTTAGACTAATTTGGAAGTTAGCTAATATTTTAGCAACATGCTAACGGCGTTGGCAAATTTGTTATCTACTAGGGTTTTTTTAAGGCTAAGTTAGAGTTTAGCTAATATTTTAGCAACAGGCTAACGTTTTTGACTAATTTGTTATCTACTGAGGTTTTTTTAGACTAATTTGGAGTTTAGCTAATATTTTAGCAACATGCTATCAACTTGGGCTAATTTGTTATCTACTGAATCCACCAGAATTGCACTAATTTCTTAAACATTTGAAGAGTTACAGTTAGAAGAATATAGAAAAGCATGTAAAATATCGACCATTTATGTCACAGTTTCACTCCCCCCATGCAGAAAGTATGGACTCTTTTGAAAAGTCCATTTGCTAAATGCTTATTTTATGTTTTTCATAATCATTTGTTGTGATAGAATGTCATAAATGACATTATTGCTTGGAGAATCGTGCCCCGGCACATTAGTGTTCACACCAAATCTGTTTTGGGCTAGAGTCCACTAAACTTGAGGCCATATATATATATTTATATATATTTAATTATCACAAACCATACTTTTCTACACAAAAATGGACAGTTCCTCTTGTAATCCAGTGTTGTATATGAAAATGCTTTGTATGAATTCTGGTTGTGCTCACTCGCCTCTTGGCTTTGGTACATGGTGCTCTAAAGTGTGTCAAAGGCCACACCACTCAATGCATTTTTAGAGCATTATGGGTAACGTAGGCAGGAACTTGACTAAGTGGCATGTGCTGTTCCTCAATATGACAAACTGAAAAAGTATTGTTTTGTATTTTATGTGTTATAACTAAACAACAATGAGACTGCGTGTGGCATAAATTTTGCTGAGAAAACTTCCCATTAACCCCTCTGCCTCTAACCCCTCTAGGAATTCTGGGTAGTGTAGTCATGATACGTCATATTTCGTTTCACTCGATGCGCCCATTTTCGAGTGGTCAAAACAATACAGTAACTATGAAACATTATTCAGTTTGATCCAAACATTTTGTGGACTGCTTGCTTTGATTTTTAGCCCACTCTGTCAGATCTGTGGTTGGATGTTCACAACTGACCTAAAAAGTCAACGTCTTTTCAAGAGGTTTAAATATATCCCCAAAAAAGTTTGCCACAAAAATAACAGGAAGTTTCTATTTTGTTTTGTGCAAATTTTATATTTATAACAAGTAAAACAGAAAAATTGGTCAGTCATTTGTTTGGAAACCTTTATTTTTCTTCTTTTTGTACTTTTTGCATGTTAAAGTGAAACACACCTTTTAAAACAATTTGGTGCTCTTATATCTCTAGATTGGATAAAAACCTTATTTTTTTTGTTGGATAGATATTTTATTTTATTTTGTGAAAAAAAAAACATTACAGCAGTGTGAAGATAAAAAGATGCAGGTTTTATCCATCCATCTTCATTAAAATGGATAAAAGTTTTCACATATTAAATATTCACACACATCAAACAACACGATGATGCATTGTGATGCGTTTTTAAAAGACCAGCATCTCCGTTCCAACACAAAACAAATATATTTTGTCAGCACAGTTCAGTGAAATTTAAAAACTCACACAGTGCAATACTGATGTGGGCAACCCGTCACCATGGCAACAGTCTAGGCCTCAAAGCCTTTCAGTCAGCCCTTGAAAATTACAATGTTGCTGGCAGTAAGTGTCACATTACTTATCCTTCTCCAAGTAGGAGATCTTGTAATTGCCTGCATTTGATATTCATATCCCGGCTCCCAGACCTTCTCCACAAATAATCAAAAACACCATTTCATTTCCTCCAATCAGCCCCAGGTCATGTGCTGACGACGAGATGGAAAACACAGCATGTCGTTAAGCTACCACCTAATCAGCATTAGCCAGTAATCCCCCCCCTTGGTCTTCCCACAGCCCCCCTATCGCCGCGCAGCATCGCTGCCGCCCCAGAGATGGATGGTACAGTCCTAATCACCCCCTGCAGTGCTCTGTCAGAGCGTCTGCAGGCCGCTCTTAACATTTACGCCACACCAGTGTGCACGCACAATAAACACGGGGCAATAAGTGAGAAAATCTGCCGCTATCTGCCCCTGCCCACCACCACTCCTCTCGCTGTCACCTCGGATGGAGTCAGTGACTGTATCCTGAGGCTCCAGCTCGATGGCGCTCCTCACACCCTGCTGCTATCTCTTCTGCTTCCAGCAGAGGAGGAGGCTGCCAGAGGAGGACCGCTGTGATATCAGCATCCTCTTATAAGGCCAGATCCCTCTCAGGCGACTCAAATCTGCACAGAAGCTGCGGATGGTTTCTCCTGCAACACATTTTTAGGCGTTCCAGTAAGTGTGGAGCGATCATTCCTCAGATCAGAACTAAATGATTTGGGATCAATAATTCAGCGCGATGCAGAAAAGCTCCTCCTCAGGAGAGACGAAGCACGGCCTTCTCTGAACCAGTCAGAAGTGTTAATTCTCTCCATAAGCTCTGCAAACCGATTCCAGATGTGGCTTGTTAGAACATGTTCCAACTTATTTTCTACCAAATTAAAAAGCATTTACAGCAGATTTATTTCAGTTCTCATTTGTGTCCTGTGATCTGTAAGTTCACTTCAGCGCACGTCGTCACTGTAGTGCACACGTGTCAAAGTCGAGGCCCGGGGGCCGGATCCGGCCCTCCAGATCATTTTATTTTTATTGTTATTAGTGACCCGATGTTATCTTGCGCTTATTTCTAACTGGTATCATTTTGACAAAATATATTTTTATGGAGAGTAAAATATTGAAAGTTATTTAAGGTTTAAGTTGATTTATTCTGGAATAATATTCCTACCTTTTTATTATTCATAATTATGTTAAAAAGTTAAGGTTTTAAGGTTTAAAAATTGACATTCTGCTAGCTTTTTAGGACTATTTTGGCATTCACTAAGATTTTTTAGGCTATTTGGGAGTTTAGCTAATATTTCAGCTACATGATGACAGTTTTTTTTTTGCTAATATAGGCTTTTCTTCAGTTTTTCAGGCTATTTGAGGTATAGCTATTTTTTCAGCTACATGTTAGCTGTATTAACTAGCGTATTTTTTTTAGCTTTTAAGGCTAATTTTGCATTTAGCTAACATTTTAGCTGACTATCAGCTTAAGTGATTTCAGCTTTCAACTTCACCGTTTTTAAATATCAGCTTCAGCTTTTTTAGCTATTAATTTAAGCATCTTCAGCTATCAGCTTCAGCTTTTTCAGCTGTCAGCTTTTGCATTTTCAGCTATCAACTTTCACGTTTTCAGCTATCAATTTCAGCATTTTTCAGATTTTAATTTGAGCATCTTCAGCTATCAGCTTCAGCTTTTTCAGCCATCAGCTTTCGTGTTTTTAGCTATTAATTTCAGCATTTTTCAGCTATTAATTTAAGCATTTTCAGCTATCTGCTTTCACATTTTCAGCTATCAATTTCAGCATTTTTCAGCTATTATTTAAGCATCTTCAGCTATCAGCTTCAGCGTTTTCAGCTGTCAGCTTTCGTGTTTTCAGCTATCAGCTTTCACGTTTTCACCTTCCAATTTCAGCATTTTTCAGCTATTAATTTGAGCATCTTCAGCTATCAGCTTTAGCTATTTCAGCTGTCAGCTTTCACGTTTTCAGCTATCAGCTTTCACGTTTTCAGATATTAATTTCAGCATTTTTCAGCTATTAATTTGAGCATCTTCAGCTATCAGCTTCAGCGTTTTCAGCCGTCAGCTTCCGTGTTTTTAGCTATCAGCTTTCACGTTTTCAGCTATCAATTTCAGCATTTTTCAGCTATTATTTAAGCATCTTCAGCTATCAGCTTCACGTTTTCAGTTGTCAGCTTTTGCGTTTTCAGCTATCAGCTTCCAATTGTAGCCTCTTTAGCTATCAGCACTAGCATCTTCAGCGGCCAAATTCAGCTTTCAGCATTCACACTAGCATTATCGCAGGTAATGCTATATATCTAGTTCATAGTTATGTTAAAAAGTTACGTTCGGCCCACGACCTAAGGTGTGCGGTTAAGTTTGACACCCCTGATTTAAATATCTTGAGGAACGAGTTCATGATCCAAAACAGTTTAGTTTTTCCGTCTTTAAAGACTGCAGTATCTTCTCAGTTGTGAAATGGCTGCTTTAGGCTTCAACTGGACACTTTCTGCTGTTTCACAGTAAACATGAAGCTCAACCCACAAACCAGAAATGTTTAAATTGTGTACTGCGATCAGATATCCCGCCGGCGGGGACGGCTTCTCACGACTGTTGATAATTGTTGCTGCTTTTGGCCAAAAAACATTCAGAGTTTGAAGCGTTTGATCTACAGCCGTTTGAGAAGAACTGCTCCATCGTTCTTACATAACTTCCTGTCCTGCTGCTTTTTCAACATTTTTTCTCCAATAACTATGTGCTCTAAGCAAAAAAAAATTAAAAAAATTCCTAAGATGTCATTTCTCTCTTATCTTTGTTAAAATTGTTGTGATGAAGTGAACTCTGTGACTGTTCCTCATTCTAACTATTTAATGTATTCAGAAAATGATGAATATCTTGATGAGCTGGTCTGCTCCAGTATCTTCACTTCCAGAATGATGGGCTCTGATGGCTTCAAGGTTTAGACATTTTTTTCAGTTGCAGATTTTCAATGCTTTTAGAATGCTACAGAAGGAGCGTGACGGTCTTCAGACTTTTCTTTAATTTGTCAGGTTTTACTAAAAAAGGCGAAAGAAACAAAAAAAATGTAACAATTGAACAAAACAGTCAGTAAACTAAACTTAAATAAATATTCTCAAAATTATCATTTTTGTCCCACTCTTTTTGCCTTTCTTCTCTTTTTCTGTCGCTTTTCTCATTTTGGACTTTATTTATTGTATGACTGCTTAGTAAACATGTTTTCATCTTAATAGTAATTTTCAAAAAAATTTGGAGTTTACCTAATATTTTTTACCTTTTTATACCTCGTGTTTTTGGCTCATTTTTATCTACAGATTTTTTTAATGCTAATTTGGAGTTTACTTAACATTTTAGCTACATGCTAACATTTTTGGCTAATTTGCTATCTGCTAAGGTTTTTATAGACTAGTTTATTTTCTACTTTAGCAACAGGCTAATATTCTTTGACTAAATAAGTTTACTGAGGAATTTTAGGCTATTTTGAAGTTTAGCTAGTATTTAAGCAACGAGCTAGCTTTTTTAGCTAAATTGGCATCTACTAAGGTTTTTTGAGCTAATTTGGAGTTTAGTTCATATTTGAGCAACACAAAAATTATTTTTGCAAAATTGGCATCTATTAGGGATTTTTAAGCAATTTTAGTACAAAATATTAAGAAATTTATGTTAACTTTAGCGCTCTTTCATAGTTCTATAATGAAATTTCTAATGTTTTAGCAAATAACATTTTGTAAATAGCTTTAGCATTTTCAGCAAATCCCTTCAGTATTTAAAGTAAATTGAGTCACTATTTTCAGCAAAAAGCTTTAGCAACTGCTTTCAGGAACAAAACCATTCACACTTTCTAGTTATTCCTTATTAATCTTCCGTACTTTTTTTTTTTAAATTATTTTTCTTTAAAGCTCAATTACACTTTCAGCAATTTCTGCAATCTTGGTATCAAAACTTTCAGCTTGTTAAGGACATTCCTGCTTGTACTTTTGTATTTCGTGCATTTTACATTTTTTAGGATTTTACACAATTTATGCGATTTTTCAGCCCCATTGAAAATAAATGGGAATGTTTATAAATTTCTGCAAATTCTGAAATTTCTGCAATCAAAACATTCAACATGTTCAGGACATTCATGCTTGTATTACTTATGCATTTTTGGAAATTTGACGCACATTTTGCGTTTTTTTTTTCTCTCACATAATACTTTAAATATAAAATAATTTCTGCAAATAATGCAAGTTTAATATCAAAATGTTCAGCATGTTCAGGACATTCAGTCTTATGCATTTAGTATTTATACCTTTAATACATTTTAAATTTGATTGCAATTTTCCGACTTTTTCACTGATTTTTTCCAACCTTTGTGTACTTTGAAACATATGCAGTATTTGTATCAAAATGTTCAGAACCTTCAGGACATCCCTGCTATTACTTTTGGTGTTCATAATTTTTCGCAATTTTTGAAATTATTCGCAACTTTTCACGTTATTCTTCAAATATTTGTCGCTTTCTGGAAATTATGCAAGTTTGGCATCAAAACGTTCAGCACGTTCAGGACATTTTACAGGAACTAAAGTTAGCTGTTTCAGCATTTTCAGGAAACAGCTTGAGCATCCTCAGTGACCACATTCAGCAGAAAACCTTCACATTAGCATTATCACAGGTAATCCAGCTTTTCTAGTCTGCTAATTGAGTTCTTTTGATTCTTCATTTTTGTTTTGTCTTTCAGCACAGGAGTTTTGTTGTTGCTTGTTTAGATTTATTATGTTCGAAGATGTTTTTCATTATTTTCTTTTCTTGCATCAACAATATCACGATGAAAATCATTTTCCCTGATTTTTTTTTTTTTTTAAATGGGCGTAAAAATGATTTTAGATTTTTTTTTGAGTGGCGATCGCCCACATTTACCTAATGGTAAATCCGCCCCGTGGTTATTGGGTCTTTTATTTCTTACGTTGTTCGAAATGTTTCTGCTAAATCCACAATCTAAAGTCTTTTTCCCTCTTATTTCTTTGATTTTTCAGCTAATTTTTTACCATTTTTACAATCTGAGTGTTTGGCTTCCACTGGGTCTACTCTTGCCTCTTTTTTTTTCTTCTCTTAGTGGCCCCTGCAGACGTATAATTTCTTTCTTGTGTTGTTCGGTAATAATTTCTTGACCTTTTCCTTTTCCGTTCCATTTCCAGATGGACTTTTCCGTCTTTGTTTTTGCCGTTTGCTTGTTAGACCACTCAACACTGACCTTTGCAGGTTTAACTGTAGACGACTGAATTAGGGAACACTCCAGGGTTGCACCTGAGCAACACTGTTAACTTAGGAAAATCATTCTAAAAAGAAGCATTTTTTTAAATTATTTTTTTCTTTCATTTTGTTTTTGTTTTTTTTCAATTAGAATGTACTGTACATACAACCTACATAAAGAACAGAATGAAGATTAAGTCTTTTTGTCCCTAACCTATTTTTATTATTTGAAATAATACAAATTGTTTGAAATGTTTACTATTTCAATTTAATTTATTATTTTTTTAAATTATTTTTTATTATTTTAAATGATAAAAAATGATTTGAAAATTTTATTATTTCTTTTTTTTATTTAAAATTTTTATTATTTCAAATAATAAAAATAAATGATTAAATTAGGTGGGCTTCATCAATAAAAACCCAAAATGGCAACAATAATACAACCTGGAACACTATATTTACATCATGATGCACATAAATCATTTTCTGTTTACATTTAAACTTTTTTTCCAGATCATTGTCCAAAAAATACATTTTTTGACCCCATCAGAAGAGATATTCATTTTATTCAGTGTAGTTTTTGTTTTAGGTACTTTAAAGTCGTAATTTCTTCTGCTATTTCCTTCATTTATAACCTAAAAATGTGTTAAGCCAAATGGCAGCATAACATTTGTGGTGTTATACATTACCAGCAGTGTCTCCAAGTACATAAATGTTTGAATTTCAAGTGTCTTGACTTCAGAAATCGTTCCAAGGATTTTTTTTATTTTTTTTTGCAAAACTATTAAAGGTTTGAATCATAAGAATTACCCCAGACTACCAGAGAATATGAAAAATACTGTAACAGTAATAGAAAACATGCCTTTCTTGGTAATTTAACAAATATTTCACTTTGTTGAAAATTTTAAGATTTTTACTTACAATAATCCCCCAAATCTAAACTCTTTCTATATTAACACCCTTCTACATTCATTTAATATTTGAAAAAGATGTTTTTATTACTGAACAACATAAACTTTGGTTTGTTTAAATTGAGAATTTGTTTCTATTCAACCATTTATAAAGTAAATAAATTCTTATTTGACTGTAGAAACGAATACACTCGAGTTTTTCCAGTACAAAAATAACGGTGTTGTCTCCAAACAGAGCAAATTCCAACATTTTTGACATGTCACAAAGATAATTAATAAAAATAAAAAAAATGGGTCCCAGTATGGAGCCTTGTGGAACACCATAATGTATTTTTTTGGCGTTTTTGATAAATGTCCTGAATATTCCACATGCTGCTGATGATAATCTCAGTAAATAATCATCCATCATAATGCAACACCTCCAATACCACAAGATTGGAACTTGTCCAACAAAATATTTTAAAAAATGCTACAGGAACATGTTAAAAACATGATTTTCATTGGAGGAAATTAACCTGACGGTTCAGTATTTATGTTCTTTAATTTACTGTAACTTTTTAACTATTAATACGATCATTCCAGTAGATTCTGAAGGAGAAAAGCGGCTCGACGAGCCGCTTTTCTCCTTCAGAATCTACTGGAATGATCGTATTAATGGTTGAAAGTCACAGTATGATAAAGATTTTGTGGTTAAGCGTCACCAGCTGTTGAAGGGTTAAACATATTTGTAGCTAGAAGAAATATATTTTTAGGCATTTTATCAGAAAAGCCAAATTTATTGACCGAATGTGATGATGAAAACGGACTTCAGAGCAGCTCCGTCTGTCCTACAGCCGCGTTTTAACGAAAATGTGAGAAGGCATCGGTTTGGAAAAAGTGGCCAGGACACGCTGCCAGGCTTTTTCTGTCATGACCCCCCCTCACCCCAACATAGGGCAGTGTCATTTCCGATTAGCCAGATAGCCGAGTATATATCCCAGCATCTGCTTATGTCACCACGTGTATCATATTCAGACGCTGGACATTCTCCTTGCAGCCTCTTAGTGTTTGTCCGTATCCGTTCTTTGTATTATTATTATTATTATTTTTTTAATGCAAACGTGCTCACACCTTCGTGACCTGTTGACCGGGTCACTCAAAGAGCCCACCCCTCCCGTCTTCGACTCTCCTCCAGCCTCCCTACCACCCGCTGAAACCCCCACATGCTGTCAGATCTGACACTTGCAGCTCCGCAGACAAAGACACGGCGCTCCATCAAACCCGACCACGAGGGAGGCCAAATCCAAGTTCACCGGCCTCCCTCCTGCTGAAATTTACAACCCCCCTCCCATGAAAATCCTGTTTTTTTGAGTTTTTAACATGTCTGTGTGGCGTTTTTATTATGAACGAGAACTAATGTACTAAGGAATCATTTGGTTTTTGTATTTCCGAGTATTTCTTCTTAGTTGAGTTTACTCGAACAGAGAACAGAAACAGATTACCTTAATCTATTTTTACATAGATATAAAACTAGACAAGTTTAGTTCAATCAACTTAAAACAGTGAGTTAATAAATGTGTTAATAGGAAATGATGCAAGTAAAGTTTACTTAATGAAATATGTAGTCATAATTTATACTTTGTTTTCCAAAAAGTGTTGATAAAAGTCAGATTTCTCAACTGGATTCTGGAGTCCTGCATGCCAAACCTGTACTAAGTTATCCAGCTCAGAAAGTTAAAGCCGCAAAACATGCAAAAATCCTTAATTTTGATCATTTGATCAACGATCTACTTCTCAACGTTTAGTGGCAACGTCCTTATGAGCTCTGACTGTTATAATACCTTAAAAAACATTTTTTAAAACAGGAAAATAAAGTCCTATGAAAGCGGAAATGATTTCCGAACAACTACTGTGATGATGGACAATATTTAGACACGGTTTGGTCAAAATTTGCCTAAAATCCCAAAGGAGAAAATATATTTACACTATGTTTACACAAGTAATGCTTAGTTAGTTATTGGCCATTTTTGGCCAACAACCAGCACTTCCAAACTGGGAAAAAATAGGATTTAAAATCAACTTTTATAAGTAATGACTTTGATGCAAATGCAAAAAAATTGTAAGGAGAAGCACCAAAACGTTGCTATTTAACAAAGAATTAGAGCAGAAAAAAAAATGTATAATGTAATTCTTAACTTCTTAAGGTACGTAGCTGACTCTCGGGGGGAAAATCCTCCTTGTTTTTCTTTTTTTTCGACATTCAGAAAATGGCAAACCAGTTTCCACACAGAGACACAGATCTATCATAATCAGACGAGGGATCAGGGGCGGAGCTACTCAGCTCAGCTCCAAAAGCCACACCCCCTCAGAGGAGATTTTGGAAACGAGGCTTCAGATCAGCATGAAAAAGGACTTTTTAAAACATTTAGGTTGTGGAATTTTGGTTAAAAACTTCATAATCCTAATTAAAACACTACTGGGAACGTTTTTTTAAATAAACAAATTGTCATAAAAACATTTTTGATAAAATCCTGACTTTGGTGTTAATATGTTCTTGTTGCATTTTTGTCATAATAGAGGACATATATAAAAAGAAAATTAGATTAAAGCTTCCTTTCTCAGTATTTCTTCATGCAAATTCTAGTAAGTCTTCTAGTTGTTACGTAAAATCTACAGTATAATCGTTGCGCTTTAAGCTCCCTGCTCTGCTTCATTCTGATGCATCCAAATATTTGATTTGAATTAGGACATTGCATATCAATTAATGTCTTATCTAGAAGATAAATATGCAAGAATTAGCTCAGTAGCTAAATGACATCTGTTGACCTAAGGCAGGTAAAGACAAAATCAACATACAGACATAGCAAACAAACAGTGCAAACAAAGAGGTATGGAGCTTATGCAACATATAACAGCACAGTGTAGACAACTACAAGACGTGAACATTTACATTAAAAAAGGTTTCTAACAAAAAAGGCAAGTGGACCGAGCCACTGGACTATCTGGGGGAGGGATTTGTCAGGAGCACAAACGAGGACCTCCGTTTTAGCTTCATCCAACTCTTATCCGAATCCAGACACCTGTGTAAAATCTGTATTTTAAAAACATCCTGAGGTTTACAGACACATAAAGCTGAACATCATCAGCATAAAAATGGTAAGAAACGTCATTAAAATAGCTTAAAATAGGCTGCAAAGGCAGCAGATATAAAATGAACAATAGAGGTCCCAAAATAGAGCCTTGTGGAACGCCAGAAGAGAGAGAGGCAGACGAGGACTTCAACTTAGAAATACTAGAATACAAACTCTCATTCTGCCAGGATTTAGAATTACATTCACAACAACTCATTTTCTGTGTGACTCGTCTTCATACAATCGGTAAACACAGACTTGTATTGATACTTTTGCTCTTCTAGAGGCTTCTGACTGTGTTACACGTATTGTTTCACAAGTAGGAGAGTCCGGAGTTGGTTGTCACATTGATGTAATGTTTACAGGATGGTGAAATCAGCGAAAACAGCGGAAAATAGGAAAATACCGGATGCACTTCTGCACAATAAATACTAAAATAAAATGATTTTTCACCCAAAAAATTATATTTTGTATGAAGACTAAATAAAAAATAATAAAAACTTCAAAATGTTCACTTTTTGTGTTGTTACAATTGAACATAAGCATGACTATAATGTGTTTTTTGTGTGTGAAAAACAAGCAGGTTGTGATCATATAATTGTTCAAACATTACAGTTGCTCTGGCACAAACATTTAAAGAAACATATTTTTAAAAATCACTCTCTGGAAAGAATGTTTTAGTTTTTTTGGTGAGGTCATTTAAAATTGCATATTTATAAAGTTATGAATAAAGGGGAAAACAACCACTTGAGCAAATTTTCAACAAATTTAGTTGAAAATTATTATTGAAAACCATCACAACTTTATTACAACATTTAGTAAAAACAGACGCAACTTTCAGCTTTTTATGAAAAATTGTCACAAGATTGTGGAGGGACTGAACCTCAATACAGACTCCTCATAATTCTCAGAATTTTTGTCAAGGAAAAAGTGTTCCTGGGCTCAAAAAAGGTTGAAAAACAGGTTTTTTGATTTTTCCTAAAAACTAAAGTCCATTGGGAACGCTTCTACAACAGAACAAAAGATGATCGGAGTGGGACTTTAAGCCGACCAGACGGTCGTGCTATCAGTTAGTCATGGAGGAAAGACTGCCTACATGTTGACTGTGTGACATTCAAGGGTTCACTAAAGGCCGGGGCTTTCCTGCGTGCCGTTCAAACCCAGGCTCGGTCCGTGTCATTTTCCGTTCGGAATCAATTAAGTAGACTTTTGAGGAATGAGTCACCGGGCGCTGTGGTCAGTTGTTGTCGCAGCTACCTGCCTTTGACGCACACACCCAAAGAGACACCCGTCCTCATGAATTACACGTCTGGATGAGAGTGTGAGTCACTGCGATGCCGGGGCACATCTTTCCTGTTCTCCCTCTCGTGATGAAGGCAGCCTGCATCATTGACGTCAGCAGGAGGAAGCCTCCGTGGAGCCTCCAGAGGGACTCATTCCACCCATGAGTCACCTATTAACCACCACGTCATCACAAGGCCGATTAAAAAACGTCAATATTAGGACGGGAAGTCTCTTTTTCTGGAGACTCACCTCACGCTCTGCTGCATCCTTCTGAGCGGCGCTCAAAGGAGGAAGACATTCAGGACCTCATGACTCCCTGGAGCTGACTGTCACTCTGGCAGGGTAAAGACATTTGTTCCCCGCCAACACGCTTTGGGAAATCAGCAGCTCTGAAGATTAAATTTGGCTTTCGTGACCTCTGCAAAGACAAATTTGTCGAGACGTGAGTTCATTACACCACCGCCGTTTCATCAGTGGAATGTGGAAGAGTGAGACGTCCCTGCAGATGATTAAAAACTGTTTTGTGGCGCTTCTAAGGGCGTTCTCCGAGATACCTCACTGCATTTTAGAACTGACAGAAATTAGTATTCTAACCTAATCATGGCTTCAGTCCATGTTCTCCACCTCTGAGTCATAAAAACAGATTCCATGCAGGGTGTGACCTGACGTGCTCCCTCTATGAAAATCTGCACTTTAGCTCCAATAAAAGAACTTTAACTCTTTAGCACCTGAGATCACAGACCTACAGTAACTTCTCTACTGTTTACACAAATAATGAGATTGTTACGAATTCTGAAGCAGAAAAAATAAAGCAACACTTCACTGTAGTGCTGTCAGAAACGATTATTTTAATAGTCGACTAAAAACCAATTATTTTATCCTGGTCATCCACAAACTGGATATAAAGCACTCATCTTAACCATCTTTAAACTAACTAAAAACTATATATATATAGGATTACCTGCGATAATGCTAGTGTAAAGGCTGTTAGCTGATTCTGGCTGCCAAAGATGCTAGTGACGACGGCTGAAGATGCTGAAATTGATAACTAGAAACGCTGAAGTTGATAGCTGAAAATGCTGATGCTGATAGCCAGCTAAAATATTAGTTAAATGCCAAAATAGCCTAAAAACAAAAAAAAAAGTTAGCCAAAATAGTTAGCATGTAGCTGAAATATTAGCTAAATCCCAAAACAGCCGAAAAACTTTAAAAAAGGGCTTAAGTTAGCCAAAATAGCTACTGTGCAGATGAAATGTTAGCTAGACTCCAAATTAGTCTAAAGAAACTGAAAAAAATCTTAAATTAGCCAAACAGCTAGCATGTAGCTGAAATATTAGCTAAATTCCAAAATAGCCTTAAAAACTTAATAAATGCCAACAGTCCAAAAAGCTATCAGAATGCAATTATAACTTTCAACTTTACTACATTCTGACTCCATTTAAAATAAAGTAACGACTAATCGACTATTTATTAATCATCGACAATTTTAATAGTCGATTAGTCGTTGATTAGTTGGCTAATCATGGCAGCCCTTCTTTACTGCTTTTCTAAGCTTCAAATGTATCGACTGTATAAGCAAACTGGACTGAGTGACCCCTCCCCCCTCAGGTTCCAGACAGGAAGTACCTTCTGGCTTCAAAAAGCCAAAATCCCACAGACTTCTATAGAGAAAAAAACAGCTGTTACGCATTTATTAGAATAAAAGTTCTTGTTATGATAACTTTTTGAACATGTTTTTGCTAATCCTATTTTTTTTTTTCATATTTCTTTCTTTATCGAAAGTTAATAAAGCTATTAAATGGCCAATCAGATGCCTCAATAAAAGTAGGTGGAGTCTCCTGGCTCCCACCTCCAACGTGTGATTGACAGATTCTCCTGATCCACTTTTAAGTGAACTTCCAACAAGTTTATTCCTGATTGGCGGCGGTCGTTGCCATGGAAACATGACTCAGACCGAGTCGGACCAATCATTTGGCTCCAACATGGCAACCCCTGTATTGCAAGAAAATGTCGACTGACTCGGCTTTATTTCATTGGAGCCGAGAGTAAGGTATTTTCTATGGGTGACATCACACCTCCTTGTTCCAGTTCTATATATACAGTCAATAGTCAAAATCCATTGGATTTAATATGTAAACTGTTGAAGAGATATGTTAATTCAAAGAATATTAACACAAGCGCTAAAGCTTCAGTGTTAGAGGGTGTACATGGAAGCAACATGGAGTTTGGAAAAATAACTTTGGTGAGTACCAAATTTCAGTTCCTCTAGTGACCACTAGGGCACCAAAAGTGAGTCAGTTTCCATTCCTGTAATTGGAACCAAAGACAGTTGAAAAACTGGTGTTAACCTTTAACACCAGAGCTATTAATAGCAACAGGAAACAACACACGCTCTTTGAACGACAATAACTATTGAAGCGTTAAAGCTCTTTGACACACTGAATCTTTGAGCGTTCATGCGGTCAACGTGGATCAGCTGATTCTGACATGGAAAAAGGGTTTTTTTGTATTGACTTGGCAACACATGAAGGTAAAGTTTAGCACGTTGGCAAAAAGCTGCTTTTCTCTGTGACAGAATCAGCTGATTTACATCATTTGAGTAAACACTTCACTGCTAGACAGTGTTGCATGTTAGTGAGAGGCTGCTTTTCTCCACTTCTGAATCCACTGGAACTCCATTAACGGTTGAAGAATTTGGGTCGTCAAAAAAAGGGTTAATCATTTACACAGCCAACTATCGGTAATTGTGTCAATTCTTAGTAAATATTCACACGATAGTGATTCTTTCAGCAATTTCAGCAATCTTGGTATCAAAACATTCAACTTGTTCAGGACATTACTGCTTGTATTTTTGGTTTTTGAAAAATTGAGCAAAATGTGACTCATAAAAAACGAATGAGAAAGTCTTCAAATTTCAAAATTTTAAGTAGATTGGCAACAAACCTTTAAATATAGCTATTCACGGGCTGTGTTTTAATCTTTAAAGTAAATTTTAAAAAAATTGGAGTTTAGCTAATATTTTAGCAACATGAAAACATCCATCCATCCATCTTCCAGACCGCTTCTTCCCTTACGGGGTCGCGGGGGTGCCGGAGCCTATCCCGGCTGCTGATGGGCGAAGGCGGGGTACACCCTGGACAGGTCGCCAGTCTGTCGCAGGGCCTCAATCACACACACATTCACTCTCACATTCACACCTAGGGACAATTTAGAGTCACCAATGAACCTATGAAGCATGTTTTTGGACGGTGGGAGGAAGCTGGAGTCCCCGGTGAAAACCCACGCATGCACGGGGAGAACATGCAAACTCCACACAGAAAGGTCCCAGCCGGGATTCGAACCGGGGCCTTCTCACTGTGAGGCAAGAGCGCTAACCACTGCGCCACCGTGCAGCCCACATGAAAACATTTTTAACTAATTTAGTTTACTGAGGAATTTTAGGCTATTTTGGAGTTTGGCTAGTATTTAAGCAACAAGCTAGCTTTGTTATCTGAGGTTTTTTTGGCTAATTTGTAGTTTAGCTCATATTTAAGCCACATGCTAATGTTTTTGGCTAACTTGTTATCTACTAAGGTTTTTTATAGGCTAATTTAGAGTTTAGCTTCTATTTTAGCAACATGCTAACATTTTTGACTAATTTAGTTTACTGATGAATTTTAGGCTATTTTGGAGTTTAGCTCATATTTAAGCAACACACTAAATGTTGTTATGCTTTTAGGCCAATTTGGTGTCAACTGAGGTTTTTTTATGCTAATTTTGAGTTTAGCTAACATTTTAACAACATGCGTTTAGGCTAGTTTTTTTATCTACTATTTTTTTCCTTTAGGCCAATTTAGTGTTTAGCTTCTATTTTAGCAACAAGCTAACGTTTTTACTAATTTAGTTTATTGAGAATTCAAGGCTATTTAGGAGTTTAGCTAGAATTTAAGAAATGTGCTAACTTGTTGGCTAATTTGGTATCTACTGAGGTTTTTTTATGCTAATTTTGAGCGTAACAACGTGCTAACGCTTGTGGCTGATTTGTTATCAACCAGTTTTCTTTTTGGCTAATTTAGTGTTTAGCATCTACTTTAGCAACAGGCTAACGTTTTTGACTAATTTAGTTTACTGAGGAATTTGAGGCTATTTTGGAGTTTAGCTAGTATTTAAGCAACGTGCTAGCTTTTTCGGCTAATTTGACATCTGCTGAGGTCTTTTGCTCTAATTTGGAGTTTAGTTCATATTTGATCAACACACTAATTACTTTTGCAAGATTTACATCTATTAGGGATTTTTTAAGCAATTTTAGTAGAAAATGTAAAAAAAAAATTGAGGTCAACTTTAGCGCTTTTTCATAGTTTAGCTAATATTTAAGCAACGAGCTAGCTTTGTTGTCTGGGATTTTTTTGGGCTAATTTGTAGTTTAGCTCATATTTAAGCAACACACAAAATATTTTTGCAACATTTTCATGTATTAGTGATTTTTAAGCAATTTTACTATATTTTTTCAGAAATTTACAAGAGAATCTGGCTACAGAGAAAAAATATGGCGCCCGAAAATTAATACCCGGAAGTCCCTCCCCCTGCCGGAGCCGGCCGCAACAAATATATCGTTTTAAGCTTTCTGCCTTTTTTTCTTTTATCAAGCCTTTTTGACGTTTTTCATCTCTGTGACACTCCATCACAAAAACAGCTGATTCACGGAGAAAAAAAAACGACCTTTCGCCGCTCCGATCAGCTGATTTAGGGAGAAAAAAAACAGTTACAGTTTATTCACATTCAACGGCGTAAAAGCTGATAGTTCTGAAAAGGATTTAAAATATAATTTTGAAAGGGTTTTCTAAAGTTTAGGTAATTTCCCCTTATAAAATTACGATTTCCGCTTCCGGCTACAGATTTATCCTGACGCTGTCTTGCGTGTGACCAGAAGCCCCTCGAAATTTAGGTCAACCAGCGCTCTTTCATAGTTCTTTAATTCAATTCGTTTAGCAAATTTAACATTTTGCAAATAGCTTTAGCATTTTCAGCAAATCCCTTTAGTATTTAAAGTACTCGTCACATTTTCAGATTAAAGCACTCACACTAGCATTATCGCAGGTAATGGAACTTTTCTAGTTCCAATAGATTCAGAATCTGTTGGACTTTCGTTTATTGTGGAAACAGTCAAAGATGTTTAAAGAACGTGGAGCACAAAAGCTGAAGTTCTGGAGTTTACGGGTTTACAGACAAAAACATTTTCAGAGCCTTAAAAAACTGATGCTACATTCTCGGCTCATATTTGTCCGGTTTGAACCTTCCATCCGTCCCAGTCATACACTCGCGTATCATGCTGTAAATTACATTTTAAAAGGTTAATAAAAGGAACTTACAGGCAATATTTAATAGAGAGTGAGTAAGGTTACACCCATCTGTCCGTCTTCCAACATTTACGAAATATTCATACGTGTTTAGTCATTTTCCTCCATAAAAACATTTGCAAACTTTCCAGGTTTTATTATATCTTAGATATCATTAGCCTAACAGGCACAGGAACACACACAACTGTTAAATTTCATATAAACCTACTGATTTCCTCATTTGTGCAGAGAGATTACCTGTTTGACTTCTTAAAGGAGGAAACTCAATTCCGTTCAATATTAGACAGGATGACATCAGTGATTGTATCACCAGGAAGTCAGAGTTTGTTTAATTTTTGTTTAACTGTTTAACTTTGACTTGTCTGCAAAGTTTACATGCAGAAGTGTGTTGTTTGTGGAGTAAAGTCATATTTATCAGCTTCGTTTGTTTAATTTCTTGCCGAAAGCTTCACCTCCTTCACAGGGAAGTCCGTCCGTCTCCAGACATGAAGAGAGCTTCAGGTGTCAGGCGGGAGGCGGGGCTACACACCTGTTCAAGTAAGAACTTTGATTCCTGACTGAGAAATTAATGAAAGAAAGACAAATGTTTCATGTCTTCTAAAAAAATCAGGCCCCACTGATCTGAAACTGTCCTTGTGATCATATTTTAGAGGAAATACAACAAAATATTTTACATTTGTATCTGAGGAATGGAATAGATTTAGAAAATGAATTTTTTAGTGATATGAACCAGTAACATCAGTAAGCTGTGATTAGTCAGTCGGAATCTACGTTTCTATGGCAACCAATCTCACCAATCAGGAGGGAGTTTGTTGGAAGTCTACTCCACTTGAAAGCGGACTACACAACATCTGTCAAGCGTTTTGATTGTTGGACGCGAGGGAAAAAACAGGCTCCACCTACTTTTATAGTGGCATCTGATTGGCCAGTTTAAACCTTGGATATTTGAATATTGTGAAAAAAAAGGTTATTCTGACAAATAGAACTTTTTCTCGATAGAAGTCATTGGGATTTTAGCTTCTTGGAGCCAGCAAGTACTTCCTGTTTGGAACGTGAGGGGGAGGGGTCACTCACTCCAGTTCTTATTTGCAGTCAATGCTTCTGACTGATCCATTTGTAAACAGAAGTCATGATTAGAATCAGGTGCCTTCTTTTCTAAGAAAGATTTTTACTTTTTTCATTTGTCAGAAGATATAAATACACATTTTACTGAGTTCCTTACAGTAAACTAAAGCAGACTTTAACGGTTCTTCCTAAATGAACAGCTGATCCACAGATGTACTGAGAAGAACAAATATTATTTTTAGAGACTCACTCCATTAAAAATGCTGTTTTTGGGTGTTTTTATTATGATTTTGCAGCAAGTTTCTGATGATGGAGGATATTTATAAAGAAAATTAAGATTTCTAAGTATTTCTTTATTCATGTTATTGTAAATCTGAAGCAGACAAAAACATACAATGCAGTATAAAATCTACAATTTGCGGGTCACAAGCTCCCTGCTCAGCTCCATTCCAATGCAGATCCATGAACGTCTTTGCACCAATATTGCTCGCTATTTTTGTTGCACCAAAAATGTGAGGTTGGGGTTGTGAGGGGCCGTAAGCTAGTGTGAGAGATTGTAAGTAAGGGGATGATGGGAAATGAAGGAAGGCTCTGTTCCGACAATCCCGCTCTGTAGAAACTTTGTCCTAGAAAACGACGCAGGTTCTTTTATTTTGGCTAAAAATGCATAATCATAATTTTCAAAAAACCCTTGAAAATTGAGTCTCAATCATCTTTTAAGGTCACATGTCAGACCATTTGGGTCTGTTTGAACATCAGTAAATAATCAAAAAATTCCCCTGAGAGTTGTTGTAAACTTATCCAACTTTGTAGGACTTGATGGAAATGTAACAATCATACTTAGTTCTCTGTGCTTCTGTTTGGTGCAGTGTGATTCACGTGTTGTTTCTCTTACCGACTCCTCTCTGGGGGAACGGGAGAGATTTCAGATTCCAGCTGGATCGTCTGTGCTCCTGTTCTTGGTCGTGGACCACGTCTCTGGCTCGTCTTGGATGTAGACCCCGCCCCCACCTGTCCCCCAGCCCTATATGGGTGAACTCTATTCAAATCTGTAGAACCACCACCCAGAACTCAAAGGTTTTAGTCTCAAAATGAAATAGAACCGTTTTTTTTCTTTATTTTTTTAAAGAATGAGAGTGAGAACGAATAGAGGGAGGAAACTGTTAGAACGACTTATCGGGTTAATGGGAAACAAAAATAAAAAAATATTACTGTAGGAATAAATGGAACGAATCTGGGAGGAGTCGAGTTGCAAAACTAGTTTATATAATTAGATGTTTGCTCTGCTGATTTATGGGGCTCATTGAAAGATGTCCGCCTGTTTATTGCTACGGCTGCACAAAGTTAACAGACGGACTCCTGACTGAGGGAAAATAACTGAAAACAGATCCTCCATCATCAAGTTAGATGAAAAATTCTTACATTTTTCTTCGAAATTCAAAAAAGTCATCTTATTGTATATTATTTAATGTGTAAAAAAGTCACTTCAACAAAGAAAAAGAAAGAATCCGATTGACCTTTGAGGTGTTTGACCTCAGGAGTCTAAAAATCAAATGATGTGAAATAAAGGAAACTGGTGTAAAACAAATCAGAGCCATTATTTAAAAAAATGTTTTATGTACAAACATATTAAAATGATTGCAGTGAATGATCTGTAAAACTGTGTTGTGTCCTTGCGTTAAATGTGAAGTGTCCTTTCACATTAAAAGCTTCTGAATGTGTCTTTTCAGCTTCAGTCAGAAAACACGACTTTTATTAACCTTTTTTAATATCCAAACACTTCTGCTCCAAAAGATTAATTGAAAGCAAAGACATACATGTTTTCTTTCATGTCTGGAAATATTTAAACCCGTCTTATAGTGGAGTCTAAAGGTTTTTACTAATTCAACTCCATCTCAAGACGTTTAAAGAGAAAGTTTGATCAAAAAGAGGGTTTAATTTTTACAATTTCTTGCCCTAAAGGACAGGATTTGTAAATATCCTTAAACAGCAGACAAAACTGCGCATGTCTGGAAATGTTCCCCTCCAACTATTAAGAAATAAATGGATTTCAGGCTGATTTACTGTCATCCATCCCTCCTGGATTGGCCTCATTTGACCTGCAACATTTGAATCCACAAACTCCCGCAGTTTTTGCTCATAAATGTGTTCTAAGGACTGAAAGGCTGCTCGTTTTACCTCTAACCTGGGTTCATTTGATCACAGATGAGAAGCTTCGACAAACTCTTGTCTCGTCCGACAAGTTTCCACGCTCCGATGAGATGCTTGTGAAAGGAGGAGGCGCGCGCGTTTCAGGGTGGCTGAACAAGAGTAACAAGTGGAGAATTCGTGAGAAAAATATTTACTCACTTGAGCGACTTTGGGGGAGATAAAGTTTTTGATTGGTGCGCTTTTGGGCGTGAGCGCGCGCGAGTTTCAGGAGAATTTAGAAAATTAATTAGAAGCTGAGAAACCGGACCAGTTGGTCGGGCTCTTTATGAATATTTATTTATGATTTTCGACGGAAAGAATTTTCCTGGAGGCGAACCGGCCGCTGCGCACTCCGCTGACTGCGCGCGTTTAAAGCGGACCGTGCGCGCGCGCGGGGGTTCGTCCCCCTCCCTCCCAGCTCAGGTAAATAACCTGTGCACGTGCGGCGTCACATTCCACACGTGCCTGCTTTCCCTCGTCGTGTGAGCGCGTGTCACGCCAGATCACATGCGCGTGCATCGAGCCATCATCCTGACCTCCTCATCCTCCCGAATTTCTGCGTGACGCAGATGAATTTGAAGCTGCGCACGCGCCAGAACAGCTGTGCGCGAGCGGTTTTCTGCTCGCTCCTAGAACAAATAAGAATGATGGATGCCGTGCGTGAGGATTTCAGCTTGTCTGTGGAGCAGGGGGGCCGCGGAGGTCCGCGCGCGGTCACTTCATGTGACATTTCCCGCTGATTTGCGCTCTTTACCTTATAAGGAAAGACAGTCGTGCCTCTCTGCAATAGGCCGAGCCGCGGGAGCTCTGCGTTAACCCTTTCTCTGCTGTATTTTATTTGGTCCGCTCTGGAGAACCGCGCAAACGACCATTTTCAACAAACACGCACACGTTTGCGCGTGAACTGAAGCTGTAAAAATAAACTCCAAAACTGTTTAAGCATCCGGGTAAAGATATGATGCATATTTGGTTCTCCGACTGTTTTGGACCGGGTTGGTTCTGGTTTAGGAGGAGTGCGCATTTTGGCCTTCCCATCGGTACCAGCTGCTTGGCGCGCGTCATGGAACCGAACCAGCTTCCTTGGATTCGGTTTGACGCGCCGCTGGAGTCTTGGAGCGGCGTGGATGCAGTCGCTTTGTGTGACCTTGACTCGGACGTGGAGGTCAGCGTGCTGCGCGCGCGGCAGAGAAGGCCTCTGCGGGGGCGGTGATCCATCAATGTCACTCCGGCCCTGGCCTTGGGTGGCGGCCGGGCCCGCTCCTCGCCCTCATGCAGGGGGAGGGGGCCGTGTTGTTACCCTCAGCTGAACAGTGAACTCATATTTAGAGCGTCTGCCTCCTAAAATAGCCCACATTCGATGGGTCTGCGCGTGCTGAGCGGATTAAACCGAACCGCAGTCTGTGGATGTGACGCAACGGCGCGCGGGATTAACCTGCAGGCCTGCCAAGCCGCTAAACACGGGCTAGTGGGGGCTCATTCGTGCTGACACGGTCTGAAATCAAACAAATCAGCATTATAAGCAGCGGTTGTCCGGCTTCACGTCCATCCACGCGAGCGAGGGATGCTGCGTTCAGGGACTCCGTTAAACTCGGATTTCGCAGTTCTTCGTTGACAGGATTGAGAAGTGATATAAAAACGGCGCTGCTTTGCGCATGAGCAGTTTTATGGTATAGAGAGCTCCTAATAATATGGATAGATCGGTTAAGTCCTGCAGAGTTAAAAATGGTTTCACCGCCTCAGATGGAAGAATTTCTGCTTCACCACAGAAGAGATGTGGCGGTCAATCTTAAAATCACTAAAACCCAAATTTGTGACAGAGTAGAGGGGTCACATCGGTTGCTAGTGACTTACCTCAGTTTTCTTCTCATTAAAACTCAAGATTTCATGTAGGCATGACATTACCTGTTTAAGGGAGGAGCCATTCTTGTTAATTGGGAGGTAAATCTGGCTATTGTCAGCATAAAAATGAAAGGACACTCTGTAGACCCCAGGGGAAGAAGATAAAGGGAAAACAGAAGGGGTCCTAAAGTTGAGCCCTGTGGGACCCCAAAGGACAGTAGAGCAGTGTCTGAGGTAAATTTAGAAAGACTCACGCTCACGGTTCGGTCTGCCAGGTATTTAAACCAGGCCACCAACCACCACCACATTTTGGAGCCTTGACAGCAGGATTTCATGATCTTCTGTGCCAAAAGCAGCAGATAAATCAAGTAAAACAAGGATCAAGTTTTACCGTTTGGTTTTTAGTTGTTTTATGCTTATATTTTATCTATTAATGTACAGCGCTTTGTAGCAGTTTGGCTGTGTTAAAGCGCTTTATAAATAAAGTTGATTTGTTTTTATTTTAAAATTGACATTTAAAATATAGAAGATTATCGGAACTGACAGCAGCAAAAACTAACAAAACTATTTAAGTATCAAACAATCAGATCAGGGAGGAGCTACATTTATTTAATCCCACTGTGTTTTATTTAACTATTTTTTGCATAGATATTATAATTCGGTTATCAATTTAGAGTTATTTTATACTATAATTTAATTTGCATTAGTTTCACAGTGATCCAATTACAATTTTCAATAATCACCAAAGCAAAGCTGTTGTTATAATGTTTGCAGATGATATGATGATCTCTTTAAAGTCGTTGTTTGACTGAAATGAATGGTGAGAAAGTCATGTTCCTATAGCCGTGTGCATAGATAAGAACAAGAAGTTTAAAAATACTTGAACTCCTAAAGTTATTTTGTATACTCTGAAGTAGGTTAGACGATATTTACTATACATTTGAATAGGCGATCACTACAAGATTATCGTAATATATCCAAAGATTGTATTGGAACAAATTTTCACTTTTTTAAGAGTATGACTCAGAAAAAAAAACTCCACCTGAATATTAATATGTCTCTTGTTGTAATAAAATGGTAAAATTCACATTATTTAATTAATTATCATATTATTAAGCACTGCAACTGTATACTGATACTGGCAGCAATATGACCCAAAGTTTTGATTCAGTTCCCAAAACTAAGTAGTCCATGTCTCATAACAACTAAAACCGTGAGGCCGACAGAGAGATGAGGGATATTTTCCATCACATTCATTTTGACAAGATGATGTAACAGTTTTATATCAGTTTTAAATATAGGGTCAAAGGTCACCTGTCAAAATGAGTGTGATGGAGAGTATATTCCTTATCTCTCTGCTGAGGTAACATTAAAATACAAGCTGGTTCTCGCAAGATTTTGTTGTTTTTGTTGCAGTGTGGAGGTTCTCAAAGAGCTCAGTGTAAGTCGCTCATAAATAATTAAATCAATATCGTCTTGTCAGCATTTTAAAGGCTTAAAAGGCTGATAGTTCTGAAGAGTTTTTCAAATAACATTTTTTAAAAATGGTTTCCTAAAGTTTGGGAAATTTCCACAACCGACTAGAGATTTTTTCTGCCGCCATCTTGCATGTGACCAGAGGCCCCTCAACTCAACAAAGATAGTGCCAGATGAAGACATGATGCCTGTAGCTTCTCAGTGATGGAAACTCGTAAAGATCTCCACACTGTTCTTGAGCTGTTTGGTTTGGAGGACTCTAAAAGTCTGTTCGTTTATTTAGTCTATGACTTCCTCCACTTTGTCATAAATGGTAAATGGTGTATATTTGTAGGTTCTCTGAAGATCCAAAACAGACTCCTCATACAGTCACAGACCCATTCATCCATCCACACACATTCACACACTGATGGCGGCTCAGTGAACCAGGATTCAATGGGATTCAGTGTCTTGCCCAAGGACACATCAACACACGGGCCTGTTCTACCTTTGCACCCCGGCCTCCCTCTAAACCTCAGAGTCTAAAGCCATTGTTGATTGATGGCGGAAAACTGAGGAAATTTCTCGTTTGTTCTTGAGGCGATCGCAGAACCCTGCTGAAAAACGTTGAGCTTCTGACAGAAGTTCGTTCTTTCTCAAATGTTTACACAAGGCGGGTGCTTGTTTACGCAATCACTTTATGCACATGTGAACATAGAAGCTGCTTGGGGGAATGAACACCTTTGCCAAGACGCCATGTTCATATATCTACCTGTAACATTTCATAGATATAGGAGTTTATTCTTGTATTAGAACTAGGGCTACCACGATTAGTCGACTAATCGACGACTTAACTATTAAAATAGTCGACGACTAATTTAATAGTCGATTAATCGTTACTTTATATTAAATGGAGTCAAAGTAAAGTTGAAAGTTATAATGGCATTCTGCTAGCTTTTTGGACTATTTTAGCATTTATTAAGGTTTTTTGGGGTATTTTTGGGGGTTTAATTAATATTTCAGCGACATGCTATTTTTTGGCAAATTTAGGATTTTTTCAGTTTTTTTAGGCTAAATTCAGTTACGTGCTAGCTATTTTGGTGAGAAGCTGAAGGGATAGAATACGTATTTGGCCTTGATGTCATATAATTCCAACTGGGTACAAACCAGAAATATTAATTTTCAAACGATTGAGACTCCCGGGAGGCCATCACACGTCATTACCACATCTGAGTCCCTGATTGGTCAAAGTTCCACCTGGTTTAACTTTCAAAGGCTGCATGTTTTGTACTTAGAGCCCAAAAATGGTTGTAGAATATTGCATAGCAACACCTAAATATGAGAGTTTGAACGGGAATAGCCTAAAACGCAAATATAGACATGTTTACATGTATTTACATAGACTTTTCATTGGAAGTGGCTGCTTAAACTCATGTTACCAAGGCCAGTGTAACTTCATAGAGATTATTACGTGCAAATATTTAAGTAGATTAAGTTGCAAACTGACTGGTTTTGTTGTCCATAAGCGTATAATGGGTTTGAAAATTCTGAGTTTTAAAGTCCCGCTCCAATCATCTCCTGATCTCTTTTTAAAGCATTCCCATGGTCTTTTAACTATGATCATTCAGTTTTTCTTTATCAAAAGAAAAAAAACTTGACATTTTTAAAGACATAGTTCCTGTAGAGCGGCAAAGTTGATCAGAAATTCACCTGAGTTGGCACAGAGTAAGCCTGCTCTCATTTCCCATCATCCCTTTGTTTACAGTCTCCCACAAGCTCACTGCCCCTCACAACCCCAAGCTAATGAAGACATACATGGATCTATTTGTCTGCAAGTGGATGCATTGAAATGAGGCGGAGCCGAGAACATGTGGTCCAAACTGAAACGTCCTCCAGGAGAAGCAGAACAATGTTTACAATGTTAATAATCTGAACATTTTTGTTAGAACTTCTCCTTTTGAGAAACCATGTAACACTGTATGCAATTTAGTAAATTATTGTATTTCTAAACAAACATGTCCAAATGTGTAAACTGTGTAAATTCAAAATTGAATTGAATTAAAGGATTTTGAGAATCAAATCGTTTTTGGAAATGATAATCGATACTCAGCCCACTAATTTGAGCTTAAATGTCTTTATATGTCCTTCATTATTGGAAAAGTGGTACAAGAACGTGTTAAAAATACAGTTTTCATCGGAGTGGGTCTATACGTCTAAGTGCAGCAACTGGAATTCCCTTTGAAAGTCGTGATTCCGTTTTCTCTGACAGCCTTGAAAGCAGCACGAGAGCCAGCCCCGCCCCCGAGACCTCCCCCTTCGTACGACGTCACACCGACGGTTATTTGCATGAAGTGTTTTCTGGCTGCAGCTCCAACTCGCTTTGCTGAGCGACTCCGTCAAAAGGGGAGCAGCGAGAGGAGCAGCGGGGACGTCGCGAGGTGGAGGGCTCGAGTTTCTGCAGCGGAGGAGGAGGAGGAGGCAGAACGGAGGACACGACGGGAGCCGAGCTGGAGTAACAGATAAATACAAATAAATAAATACACACAGGGGAGGAAAAAATGGAGCTACCCGCCGCGGGAGAGCACGTCTTTGCGGTGGAGAGCATCGAGAAGAAGCGCAGCAGGAAGGTCGGTCACACTCACTGACATCTCCTGCCCGCGTGCGCCCCAGCACGCGCCTTCCAGTAACGCGTTTGTCTTCCGCAGGGGAGGGTCGAGTACCTGGTCAAGTGGAGAGGATGGTCCCCGAGGTGAGTCCTGGTGACACTCGCAACACGCGTGCGCGAGGGAATGTCAGCATTGTTGTGGGCGCGCGCGCGCTCTCGCTCGCTCGCTCTGTGTGGCGCGTGCTCGCTCTCGGTGTGATGGATGCGGTTTTACGATGTTTGCGATTCTGCCGAGCTGCCAATTCAAGGAGGACACGTCTATAATTGGAGGTTGTGTGTCGGGGGGGTGGAAGCTGCCCCCCACTCCCTCCTTAATGCGCCACATGAAAGTTTCATTTTGGGGGGGTAAACCATGTCATCATTGCTTCTTCTCTGTGCACAGATACAACACATGGGAACCAGAGGAAAACATCCTGGATCCAAGGCTGCTGGATGCTTTCCAGGACCGGTAAGATCAACATCCCTGCATTTAAAAAAAAAAAAACATTTTAAGTTTTTAGCCACCACGTTTGCAAAGGAGACTTCCTTTCCAGCAGAAACTTTCTGCAGATCATGTGACGGGGCAGATTGGTGTCAGATTCTGCTCCCGAGCTCAGTCGTGACGTAATGGAAGCGCCAGAGGACAACAAACAGGCGAAATGACCGGTGACGAAGTCTGGAAACAAAAACAGGGCTTTGGTTACCTGGTGACAGCTGGGACGGCCCCCCCCAGCCCCTCATCCAGGTTATAGAAGCTGAACCGCTGCGAGTTCTGGGGTAATTGCTGCAGGGCGGCGTAATTGAATTTCTCAAATGTGTTTAAACTGTCACTGGTTTTTCTCGAGACCCCCACCGGCACCACCTTTAAGCTGCAGGTCGCTGCAAAAACACCAGCAAACTCTCTGTTTCTGTTTTCGCAATTATCTCTGTCCCTCTCTGAGGGGAGGGGGGGGGTTTATTGAAACTAATTGCGAGTCTCCCCGGGGGGAGCCGAATCGTCTGAACGCCGAGCTATGAAAATACACCGAGTCGTCACTGTAATTAGATGTGAGGGGAGGCGGGCAGGTGGGGGGAGGAGTCTGACATCAGTGCTGTCTGTCCGCGGTGTTGAGTTACCGCCTCAGAGGAAACTCGGGGAGGGTGGCAGCCTCCGACTCATTTTCAGCTGCTGTGAAGGATTGGGGGGGTGTGGAGAGGATGCAACAGGAAGTGTGTTGCCATAGTGCCACTCTGATTCGCTGCTGTCTTCCTCTCCTGCAGGGAACGTCAGGAGCAGCTGATGGGATACCGCAAGAGGGGCCCCAAACCCAAACACCTCCTGCTGCAGGTGAGGGATTGGCGAAAACTCCGGGATAATCCAGGGGAGACGGTCGGGGTTGTGTAACTTTCAGATAAATTGTTGCATCAATCAAGGGCTTAAAAGGCAGAGCCCCCCATCCCCCCACCTGTGACATCACCCACAGAAAATGTCTTACCTGCGGTTTCAATGAAATGAACTCAATTCAGGGGCCATTTTTCCGCCATGTTGGAACCAGATGATATTAATTGGCTTTAAGCTTAATTTTGACCAATAAATGGTATTTTGGCTTTCTGGGACCAGCAGGTACTTCCTGTTTGGATCCTGAAGGGGGGGGGGTTACTGTGTCCAGTTATCATAGACAGTCAATGGTCTCAAGTTTTTAAGTCCATTCTCTACGTACAGTCATTGAACACACACTAGAAGCTCAACCAGCTGGACTTTTGACTGATTGACTTGAAGCTTAATTTTGACCAATCAGAGACTCAGATTTGGTAGTGATGTAGCATTCTTCTGTTTCAAAAGAACTGAATAATTCCAAGTTTTTGCCCATCTGGAATTATAGGAATAGAGCTGTGAAAGACAAAACCTGGAGCAAGATTTGCACCACTTTGACATTTCACACTTCAGTTGTAGGTGGTGGACAAGTGCTAGTAAACAGTAGAAAAGCAAAGTCTCGTTATGAGGCGAAGGTTCAAATCCCACTTCTGACACCAAGTATGTTGTGAGTTCCTCCAGGAATGTCAGGAATGTCAGATTTCTTCTTTTATTAAAGGAGAAAGAGCACATCAATTGCTCGCCCAGGCCACATCATCAGAAAACAGCTCCAACAAAGATGTCCTGCATCACTTCCTTTTGTACACAGAATGACCCTCCTAGTGGGCGGTCCAATCAATCATCACTTCCTGTTGCAACAGTTTTTCAATGACTTTCACAAATAATACTTAAACAAAAACATTTCCTCAGACCAATTCAATAACATCATCTGTTGGATATAGGAATTACACGTTCCACCTTAAAAATAAAACACAAAGATAGTGTCCGGTGGGTCATGTGACCGGCAGGATTGGACGCCAACTTCCTGTAAACGAATAAAACAGAAGACACTAATGATGATCGACTATATGTAAATGTATGGATTAAGTGTTGGCATCCTGCAGAGAAACAGGGATAGAGAGGAACGCAGGTACATTAATAGAATGGTGTGTTTACGTTTGTGTGAGTGCAGCGATCAGCTGACGATGCTGCACCGTCACAAAGCCCCTCCTTGCTTGTCTGGTGTGAACTTGGGCTGCCAAAAATGATTATTTTAATAGTCAACTAATTATTGATTACTTTTATGATTAGTCAACTAATCGGGTCGTGTGCAACAGTGGATGTGAAACACACGTCTTAACCATCATTAATGTTAAACTAATTAAAAATAAAGACAATGAAGATGATAGTTTATTACACTAGAAAGTACTCGCTGAAGATGCTGAATCTTTTTTTCGAAGATGGACTTTAATTGCTGAAGAGATGTACTGAAAATGCTAAAGCTATTTGCAAAAATGTTAAATTTGCTAAAAGGCTGTAAATGACAATAAGGAACTATGAAAAAGCGCTGAATTTGACCTAAATTTCTTAACATTTTGTAGTAAAATTGCTTAAAAATCCCTAATACATGCCAATTTTGCAAAAATATTTTGTGTGTTGTTTAAATATGAGCTGAACTCCTAATTAGCCCAAAAAATCTTAGTTTATTAAATGTCAAATTACCCAAAAAAGCTAGCACATTTCTTAAATACAAGCTAAACTCCAAAATTCCTCAGTAAGCAAAATGCTAGCCTGTTGCTAAAATCGAAGCCAAACATTAAATCAGTCAAAAGAAAAAAAATAGTAGATAACAAATTTGCCAAAAACATTGGCATGTTGCTTAAATATTAGCTTAACTCCAAATTAGCATTAAAAAAACCTCAGTAGATAACAAATTAGCCAAAAAAACTAGCACATCACTTTAATTCTAGCTAACTCCAAAATAGCCTCAAACTCCTCGGTAAACTAAATTAGTAAAAACGTTAGCTTGTTGCTAAAATATAAGCTAGACCCTAAATTAGCCAAAAAAACAGTAAACAACAAATTAGCCAAAAATGTTAACATGTTACTAAAATATTAACTAAACTCAAAATTAGCATAAACAAACCTCAGTAGAGGCCAAATTAGCCAAAAATCTAGCACATTGCTTAAATAGTAGCTAAACTCCAAAATAGCCTCAAATTCATCAGTAAACTAAATTAGTAAAAACGTTAGCTTGTTGCTAAGATAGAAGCTAAACTCTAAATTATCCTATAAAACCTCAGTAGATAACAATTTAGCCAAAAACGTTAGCATGTTGCTAAAATGTTAGCTAACTTCCATTTTTTTTTAATTACTATAAAAGATGAAAACAAAACCCGTGAATATAACTAACCTACTTACATTTTTGAAATTTGACTTTTCATTCATTTCCTAAGGGGCATATTTTGCTTAATATTTTAAAAACTATAGAATTTATGAATACTAAAAATACAAGCAGTAATATCCTTAACAAGCTGAACGTTTTGATACCAAGACAGTTGAAATAACTGAAAGTGTGATTAAGTTTTTACGTGCCAAAAAAGAAGCAGGAGAATCACTATAGTATTAAAGCATGCTTGACCAATCGTGGCAGCCCTAGAGTGAACACCAATCGCCTTCACGAAACGGCGTATAGCGTGTTCTCTTCTTATACCTGGAGAGCATCCATCGTCCAAATGTCTGATCTCTCCCTGTTCTCCTCTTCGCAGGTCCCGTCTTTTGCCAGGAGGTCCAACGTCCTGGCGGACCTTCATGAGGCGTCCCTGGAGGACGACGGTCGTCAGAAGTCCGGCCCCATCCAGACGCTCCTCCCCCCGGCGCAGCAGCAGTACCAGCTCAACAGCAAGAAGCACCACCACCAGTACCAGCCGCTGTGCCGGGAGGCAGAGCAGCAGACCAACGGCAAGAAGTTCTACTACCAGCTCAACAGCAAGAAGCACCACCACTACCAGCCGGACCTGAAGATCCACGAGCCGGTGTTCGCCAAGCCGCTGGAGGTCAAAGCTCCAGAGCTGACCAGCAAGGGGTACAACCTGCCCCCCGTGCTGCAGCAGAAGTGGGTCCGGGACAAAGACTCTGGCTGTCTGACCAAAGTGAAGGATATAACCATGGAGCTGAAGAAACTTCCCGCCGACCTCAACGGACACAAGGAGTCGGAAAAGGTGAAGTCGAAGGACGAGTCTTCGCCAAACGGCGGCGGCAAGCTGAAGATCGTCAAGAACAAAAACAAGAACGGCCGCATCGTCATCGTCATGAGCAAGTACATGGAGAACGGCATGCAGACGGCGAAGATCAAAAACGGGGACTGTGAGGGGGCCGGGAAGCCGGCGGAGGGGCTGGAGGGGGGGATGGAGAAGCACCTGGAGAAGATGAAGCTCGTCAAGAAGCTGGGCCTCATGAACGGGTTCCCAAAACAGCCCAAAGACAAACCCGTGGTCCTCTGCTCGGGATTCAAACCACAGAGCCCCAAAGAAAAGGAGCCGTCTGCTCAAATCCAGCTCGCCCTGACGGAGCAGGATAAGCCTGATGGGGTCAGAGGTCAGGAGGAGCTTCCACGGGATCATCCTTTACAACTGACAGGCAAGCCTAATCTGCTCGCCCTGCCTGTGGAAGGGACAGCCCCCTCCTCGCCGCTGGACACGAGGGGAAGCTGTCACCTAAAGCGACACCTCTCCGACGCCGATAAGGACGACCACAGCTCCGCCAAGCGCTTCCTCACCTGCCGGAGCATCAGCACTCCCTGCGCCGCCTCTTCCCCGGACCGGACCTACGCAGACCAGGAGGAACCCATCGACTTGAGGATCGTCAAGTCCAGGCCTTCGGCCGACGGCCGGACAGAAACTCCGACTCAACCCGACTCCACTCCGGAGAAGGCCGAGTCGGAGCCTGAGCACGAACCCAAAAAGGAGGACGCGTTCCCGTCGTTCCAGCCGTTCCTGGGGAATATAATCATCACGGACATCACGGCCAACTGCCTGACCGTCACGTTCAAGGAATACGTCACGACATAGCAGAGAATATCTCTATATTTGTATTCTTCAATGCTTGAATGTACAAATAAACTCTTGATGTTTTCAGTTTTGTACAGTTCAGATTTTCATATTTCTACCTAAAAGTTCCTCCTGTACTTCATCTTTAAACTTTAAAGAAAGTTGCACTTAACTTTTTGTAAATAAAAGGAGGAAGCTTCCTGTGAGTGAGCATGTTTAGGAGGATGTTGGATAAGCAGTAAAATGTTTTCACGAAAGATTTGTTGATTGCTGCTGTCCTCCTCTCTGTGGTTCAGGAAAGTGTAAAGTTCACCACGTCGGCTGCAATAGATGCTTAATGTCCTAAAGGCTTCGCGTCTGTTACGAAAGCGAACCCTTTTGCAACATTAAAACGCTTGGCAAATGACTTGTCGACGTGCTTCTTACCTCTGAGAAAGGAGATCTGGCAGAAATGCTGAGCATCTAAAAAGGAAGAGGCCAGCTCCCATAATAATCTGTTGAAAGGTTGTCATGACGGCGCCGGCTAATTCTGTCCTTTGCTCTATTTGTGGTTCAAGAAAGGAGCCGGTGACTCTTGAATGCTAAATCATTAGCTTACTGTAACTTTTCAACCGTTAACACAAATATTCCAGCAGATTTTGAAGGAGAAAAGCGGAATATCTGCTGGAATATTCGTGTTACACAGAATCTACTACGGCAAGCCACAAGCTCCATTCTGATGCATCCACTTTCCTCAAAACTGACGCACCAGTAAGGTTAGGTTGGGGTACTTCCACTAAAGCATTTTACGGCTGTAAAGGAGGCAGAACTGTCAGGAATGTTACTCGTTTTTTATTGTATTTCTTTGGCAGTGAACAAGTACGGAGTAGTTTTTGTGCCCAAAGTCTCAGTTTGAGATCAACATTTTTTAAATTGCAAACAGAGTAAAATATTATCATAAAATGTTGTAATATCCACATGAAAATATGCAATATTTGCTTTCAAAGCTTTATTTTTGCTTTCAAAAACTATTTTTGCGTTTGAAAAAAAATTCCAAAAATTTCCAAAAATTATTTGGTTTCAAAAATATTTTTGTGTTTGCAAACTGTTCTTTTGCTTTAAATAATGTTTGTGTTTGCAAATTTTTATTTTGCTTTTAAGTATATTTTTGCGTTTGCAAACTTTTATTTGCATTAAAAAAATATTTTTGCTTTAACAAACTTATTTTGCTTTAAATAATGTTTGTGTTTGCAAACTTTTTTTGCTTTCAAAAAATATTTTTGCGTTTGCAATTTTTTTTGCTCTCAAAAATATTTTGGCGTTTGCAAACTTTTATTAGCGTTAAAAAAATATTTTTGCGTTTGCAAACTTTTATTAACGTTAAAAAAATATTTTTGGGTTTGCAAACTTTTTGCTTTCAAAAATATTTTTGCAATTGCATTTTTTTTTGCTTTCAAAAATATTTTTGCGTTTGCAAACTTTTATTTGAGTTGAAAAAAATATTTTTGCATTTGCAAACTTCTTTTGCTTTAAATACTGTCAGTGTTTGAAAACTGTTTTTGCTTTCAAAAAATATTTTTGCGTTTGCAAACTTTTTGCTTTAAAAAATGTTGCATTTGCAGCTAAAATGTTTTTATGAGTTGTGCCTCATCTTGCTATTATTTTTGAAAGCAAAAAAATATTAAATATTTACATTTGCAAATCATGAGGTTTTATTCTTAACAATTTTACATTTTAGTTGCAATTTAAATTTTTGATATCAAAACTGTCCCTTTTGCTTGGTGGCACAAAAATGACTCCATAAACTAGAAGGTTTACAATAGGAGGGGTCAGTTGGTTGGGTGTACGGACTGACACGCAGGAAACCTGAGTATGATTCTCATTCTGCACATGGAGCTTCATCCAGCGTGGGTCAGCAAGACCCTTCACGGCACGGCCCAACGGTGGGGATGTACCAATAAATCTGGGTCTCCCTGTGCCTGAAAATATAGGGTTACTGCCAAACAATCTGTCTGAATTAGTGAAAGCTACTTTGCT
Source organism: Oryzias melastigma (assembly GCF_002922805.2). Classification (NCBI taxonomy): domain Eukaryota; kingdom Metazoa; phylum Chordata; class Actinopteri; order Beloniformes; family Adrianichthyidae; genus Oryzias; species Oryzias melastigma. Next base: position 28,467,312 of record NC_050512.1, read on the forward strand.
GTGGCGACCCTTGACGGGAGCAACAACAATCTCCAAAAAACGGTAATTACTGGAGCAAATAAAAGTAAAATTGCTTAACTGTTGCCAAGTTGGCCACAAAAAGGAAGTGATGTAGCGTTCCCGTATGCAGGGATTGATCAGGAAGGTGTTACAGATCGAGTAAGAGCATTTGCTAAGTCCGAATTCCCTTCCTAATCTCTAACTACTAAAAAATTGGATTTTAAAGTTCCCTTTTGAGAATTTTTTTTATTTAAAAAAAACGTTTTAGTAGTGTTTTAATTATAAGTATGAAGTTTTTAGCCAAAATTCCCCAACCTAAATGTCTCAAAAATCAATTTTTCATGTTGATCTGGAGCCTCGTTTCTAAAATCTCCTCTGAGGGGGCGTGGCTTTTGGAGCTGAGCTGAGTAGCTCCGCCCCTGATTCTCCCTGTCTGATTATGATAGCTCTGTGTGTCACTAGCTTAAATCTTCACCGCTGCTACATAAAAATGTCCATCAATATGTGTAATGTCCAGCTGTATGGTTCTGATCCGGATGTCAGCTGGGACGAGGAAAAAAATCCTGATTCTTTCTCCTTCCAGTTCACCAAAGACTCTTTTAGCTAATTCTCCAATGTTTATTGACTGTGATCAATACATTCAATCATTGGTTTCTCAGAGTTCTTGATAAAATAATCAAAGCTAACATCAAAATGCTCTTTCATTGATTTACAATCCTTTCCAACTGCGGTCAAATGAGCCGCCGTTCACATTTCCGTGGTCACATCAAGAAGCTCCGTGGAGTCTGGTGGAGATTTTCCAGCGTTCTCAGTCCTGCTACCGTAAGTATTGGATGAAACTCACACCAAAAATCCAGTGATGCTGATTTGACCACAGAAATGTGTACGGCGGCTCATTTGACTGCAGTCAATGTGAAGATACCATCTTCTCTTCTCTAGAACCTTTAGACACACTAGGAACAGATGAGGGTTTAGTGCATGTGCAGCAGAGCTGTTGATGGAAACAGGATCATTCACTCAAACAGAGTCTGTTGGATGCACACTTTTCACAAGGACTTCTGGGAATTTTATAGTGCACTTGATTTTAGAATTGTAGATTCGGACAGTATAAAAAATGGTGAACGCTCTATATAGTGAGTAAGAAGTATTGGATACAGCCATGGACTGTCGTGGGAGATGGATGATGGGAATGGCGGCTCACCAGTTCCGCCCACAACTTAGAGGTGAATTTCTAATGAACTCCCACTAACCTGTGGAAACTATATCCTTGAAAACAACTGTTTTTTTGGGCTAACCTAATCATAATTAAAAGACCAGTTCGAACGCTTTTACAAATGATAATCAGAGTGGTTCTTTAGTTTTGGTTCTTGAAGGTTCCGTGGAGAGGCTGGGCCTCGCAGCTGGTCCTGTCAGGTGTTTGAGATCCTTTTGACCTGCTTGTTCTGCTTCATTGACCTGGCGCTGCTGAATGCTTTCCCGCTTCCACCGACCATGCTTTCTGCGCAATAAAATGGAGGCGCGCGCGCGCTCTCCCGACAGCTTTCAGGCCTGATTGTAGCCTGCATGCGCGAGGATTTTTGCGCAGCGCTACTTGGTTATTAAATAAAGATGTAGAACTCCACGTTTTCTTGACTGTTGGTCACAGATTTTGTCACATTAGAGGTGAAATTGGTAAATATGTGGAGTCTGTGGGGAGCAAAAATGTCAAAATTTCCAACAAAATAAAATCTGGATTTCAAGCAGGTTTCAGTGATAAAGCTGTGGTGGTATTTTTTTTTTATTTAAGGTGTGGAAAACATGACACAAAATAGCTTTTATGTGAGTGTTTTTATGAGGCCTTCACGGAAATGTTCACATGGAGAGCGCGCGCACCCACTAGGCCTCATGAGGCGCGAGCATCAATTCTGGAAGTTTTGCATTAAAGGTCTGCGAGGTCGGTTGCTGGCACGCGGATACGCGTGTTTTCCAATCACCTCTGGGTGGATTGTTGCAGCCAAACGAGAAGAGCTCGACCGTGACGCTCTGCAGCCACGTCTGTTGAGAGATCATTTGCTGAATGCGCGCGTGCCGGATGACTCATCAGACGCATGATGCCATGACTGCGAAAACTGGTTTATTAGAAAATCATGTTTGACCAGATTTGGAACAAGGAGGGAATCCAAAAACCGCAGGTTTATGTGGATCGTGAACGCCACATCTGGAGAGTAAAAATGGATCGGACGCAAATCCATCCATCCAACCATCCATCCATCCTTCCACTCGCTTTCCATTTGTTTCCGATGTCGCTGTGTTTTCCGTAGAACCGAGTCGGTGCTTTGAACCGGCTCTACCGTTTGCGCCGCCGTGTCTTGCCCGGATACAAGCCGACCAATGGCGGCGGAACGCGGCGGCGGTGCTGCACTGCAGACGCGCCGAGACCAATCGCATCCAGCGGCGGAGCTGCGCTCGTGCAGCTCCTGTTTCTGATCCAAATTATGCTCACGCGCGCAAAACCGCCCAAATACAAAAATAAAACCACAAACGCCAAACATTTCCTTATGGAATCACTATATGAGACCGCAGGATTCGTGCGTAAAATTGAAGCGCCGGATGAGAGAAATCTGCTCTTTGTGTTTGAAATAATGGATCAATGTCAACTGAATTTGCCACTTATCGAGGTGTTGTGTAATTATAACCTGAGAAAACATTTTTTTCTAAATTAATCCACTCAAACTAGGGAAGAAAAGCAGAAAAAATGCGCTTCCTGTGAAATTTTCTGTTTAATAAAAGATCTTCAAGAGAACTCTGCTGCAAATTCACTGCATGAAATCAGTTGATTTATAATTGATATAAAAACGCATTTTGGTGTCAATTTAAACATTTCCCCTGGAGATTAAATATTTTGTTTTTACTTTTAAATCTATAAACTCATTTTTCATAAATCGAGGACATCAGAGATGTTTTATATAATGAGGGGAAAAGCGGATTTAATTTGATTTAAAAGTGGGGGATTTTTGTGGGTAAATTAAAATGCTTTTATTATTTGTGTTGCGCATTATTTTTGTGCAAAAGTCTGATTCCTGTTTCTGCGAAATAATAATTAAAACATTTTTCTTGATCCTGCACGCGAGGTAGCTTTTGGAAAACTATTTATTTTATTTTTTGTAAATTAATAATAATAAAAGCGAACGAAAATAAATGAATCTATTTGTTGTTATTTTTTGTAAATATTATTTTCCAAAATATTATTTTTTTCTCGTTTCATTTATTTGTCTGGATTGTGCGCCACGCACGTGACAATGAATGAAGCACAAAACAAAATATTCTAATAATGTTATTATTATTACGATAAAAAGATTTTAAGATTTTATTTTCGAGAAAATTATTACATTTTAAAAGCTAAATATTTAGACATTTGCTTGCATGAAACTATTTTAAATTTTTGCTTTATTTAGCTGTGTCATTTATTTTATGACTGTTATGAAGCTTCGCCGCCGTTTTCTTTTTAAATCTTGTTTTTTGTTGCTTTTGTTTTGAAAATTCTGCGTCGTTGAGTTCCGCTTGAATAAAAGAAAATTAGTGTTTCGTCTAAATGTGGATCATTAATGTATTTTTTTAACGATTTCCCTTTGAAAGCGGCTTTTTGGGGGCGCAACTTAAAAAAGACGTGTTTAGCCATTGATAATTTTATTTTTATTTAAAGTATTAAAAATATCTAAATTCCCCAGAAATATTACAATTGTATTTTTGAATTTAAGTATTTATTTTTACTTGTTTTACAGCGTTGATGCGTGCATTGTATGCATTATAATTCATAAATACGCAGTTATTATTAATATTATATTTTATGAAAATCTCTTTCTTGTCCACACACGCGTGAATTTTTATCTAAATCACATAATTTCGCGGAAAAAACACCCACTCTGTGCGGAAATAAAAAGAAATAAATATCCGTACTTTACATGCGTAAGCCCCTCCCCAACCTGGCAACCCAATATCACGTAGCAACGGCTCGTCCAATGGGCGTTCTCCTCGAGGTTCCACCGACTGCCGTTTCTAGGCAACACTGTAAAACTGCGCTGACGTCCATTCTGTTGGTGGAGTATTATGGTCTGTCGGGAATTCAGAATGGCTGGGACGGGTAAAGGGGAGGGGAGGGGGGATATCTGCTCAGCTAGCGCGCAGCGAGCTAACGGTAGGTAGCACTGGAGTAAACATGGAGCTGTCCGCCGTCGGGGAGAGGGTGTTCGCCGCCGAGTCGATCATTAAACGCCGAATAAGGAAGGTAGACGGCCGCCAACACGCCTCCATGATGTCCGGGTGATTTTAACCGTGTCACTGCTGTGTTTCCCAGCGAGCTAACGAAGTGGTTTTCTCTGTTTCTGGTGGTATTCAGGGTCGCATCGAATATCTCGTCAAATGGAAAGGATGGTCTCCCAAGTAAGTCCGACCGCGACACTTTGAACCCCGCACTGTCTCGCTGTTCGCTCGGCGAGGCATCGAGGGGAAAGAAGCGGCAGAACGCGGAGGTTTTTTTTTTTTTTTTAGCTCGCGGGCTAACGCCGCGCGCCGTCTGCTCGGCTCGCCTGACTCCTTCACGCTCTGCTCCGCAGGTACAGCACTTGGGAGCCGGAGGAGAATATTTTGGACTCCCGCTTGTTCGCCGCCTTTGAACAGAGGTGACGCGCGCGTGGGCCGAACGTGTCGTGAGAAGTGTGCACTTTGCTCCCGTGGCGCTTGAACATGATGGTGTGTTTCCCGCAGGGAGCGAGAACGGGAGCTGTACGGGCCCAAAAAGAGAGGACCGAAACCCAAAACGTTTCTGCTCAAGGTGAGTCAAGCGAATCCTTGTTTTTTCCACGTGTTCTCCATCATGTGAGCACGTGTCAGAGCTATATTTAGTGTGTTTTGGTTGTGTGTAATCAGTCCTTCAGCTCATGATTAAATCTGTCACCTCCTGGTTTTATAAAGCCACAAACACTGTTTTTGTTTTCAGGCGCATGCTAAAGACAAAACCAGATCCTATGACTTCAGGAGCGAGGCGGTTCGGGGGATCCACTTCCCGACTCCAGAACCGGTCGTCACCCCAAGAGCCCGGGAAGGCCTGAGAGCCGTGGTTCCTACCATCTTCCCACCGAGCGCCGTCAACCGAGGCGAAAGCGTCTGCTTGCCCTCACTTCAGCAGAACAGCTCGGTTGGGTTCATCCACACGCCCAAAAAGAGGGGGCCCAAACCCCGCTTCAGTGACCCTGAGAGGAGGCCGGAGGACCAGTCCAGCCAAGGGTCGCACAAATTCACCAAGATCCACGGTGGGGAGGTCAGACATTCGGAGAACCACAGTCACGGCTACAAACACCACCACCACCACTCGCAGAGCCATGGCACTTTCAGCGGGAGCTTCCACAAACACCCCCACAGAACCAACCCAGACACGCACAGGACTAAGAACAGCTCCGGTTACTTGGCCCCCGCTCACTTCAAGCACCACTCCACGGCGCCGCCTCCTCCCATGGAAAAGCCTTACTTTTTGGACAGGCCCTCGCCGACCCGGCTGGACGACGACTTCGACGAAGTGACGTGGAGGCCGAGTCTGAACAACGTTGAAAAGGTCCTGGTGACGGACGTGACCTCCAACTTCCTGACGGTCACCATCAAGGAGAGCAGCACGTCCAAGGGCTTCTTCAAGGAGAAAAGATGATGCGCCGCGAGTCGTGCCTGAACTCCAGATGATGCGCCGAGTCATGCCTGAACTCCACTCTCCCTGTTGCTGCAGCGTTTTCAGTTTTGAAGCGACCTTTTGTATGTGACGTGTAAATAGCGTGTATATTTTAAAGTGGAACATCTATTTAATGTATTGACCAAATGAAGTCCATTTCATCTGTGAACTCGAGTCACATCTGTACAGCTGCTGAATATTATCTCACAACTATAACTAACTAGAATGTATTTTTTCCCCAAAATAATATCTTGTGCTCAAAGCATCGTCAACAAGCAAAGCTTGCATTTTTTTTATAGTTCAAATTAGGTCCTGTTTACTTCAAAAGGACAAAAAAAATCTACTCAAGCACTTTGAATTTAAGAGTATTAAAATATATGAAGTTTGTTCTGGAATTTTGTGCTCAATAACATAAATTAGTTTTTCCCCTGTCTTTCCTCATTAACTTTATATTTTACATTTTCATAGAAATTTGATGTAACAGGAAAAGATGCAACTTTTCAATAAATTGGAAATTCTCAGTTTTGTTTTCTTTATATTTAATTGCTTTCTGTTTGGCTCCTTTTTTTTCTGTGTGAAATAAATCTGGTGAACGTTGGTTCCTGTCGGCACGTGCGCAAGGCCTCGCGGGTTGATCCAGTTTGGGTTCTGAGCGGAGCTGCTCAGTGAGGCCGCTTTAAAAAAACAAAAAGACATAAGAGGCCTCCGCCGCTCCGTTTTTATATTGTTTACTTAAAAACAAAATTTAAAAAAATAAATAAATGCTGTTTAAAGCTCAAACTCAGCTTTCAAATCAGCGCCGATTTCACATGTGTTTCTGGCGCGTGGACGCAAAGCCTCGTAAGTTTTGTTGTCACGTGCCATTCCCGCGTGCGCAAAAAGCCGCGTGCCGCTCGACTTTATTTATTTATTTTTTTTTTACCTCTATTCTACTGGAACGTTTTTAAGCCTTTCAGGGCATTCTATGAATAAAAATATTTTTTATTTTTACAAATATATATTTTTACTTTATTTAGTTTTAAACAAATAACATATAAATGTTTGTGTTCGACTAAAACAAACCTAAAAAAAAAGAGTGAATAAACAACTTAAAAATAAACGCAATAAAAACACAAGTCAGTCATGCAGTTTTGCGATTTTATTGCGACCAATTTTATTTATTTAATGCACATCTACAAGGGAAAACGGTCAAAGGACTTCTAATACAGCCAAATAAGTGTTATGAAGTTGACTTTAAAGCAATAAAAAGAAAAAAAAAACGTTTTCACTGCTGAGTCCAGACGCTGGTCACTCGTTGGGTTTTTTCTGTGGGGAAAGAAAAGATTAAAAAAGCTCTTTAAATGTGTTTATAATTAACCTGGACGTTGCAGAACAAATGGTTCACAAACCAAAAATACATGTCAATTATTCAGAGAAAAACACTCAAGTGGGCCAAGAGTTTGTTGGTGAATGCTTCTCAGATTTCAGATTTTAAAAATGATTAAAATCCCTCAATTTTTATCTGTTTTATTTTCTAAAATCACAAGCAGGGATTTTTACTCTCAAATGTTCTTGAAGATTTAAACATTATATGTATTTTTTTATTAAGTTGAGTTCATAATCTCAGAGGAAGTTTGGAAACAAATGACCTAAAGTTTTCTGGATGGATGTGATGGATGATTATTTCTGTTCTGCAGCAATTTACCATCATCCTCGTCCTCCTCAGACTGGGTGTCCATAGTTCCTGTCGCAGCGTGGGGGGCAGTGAGGATTCAGCCAGTACTCCAGGTTGGTCTCCTGGGCCCTCTGGTCCAGAGCCTGCATGTGCAGCAGATGCTCCTGCAGGGATCAGAAGCATCAGAGCAATTTACAGCAAACTGAGTCATCCTATTAGACAAGGGGTGTCAAACTCAATCACACAGGGGGCCAAAATCCAAAACACACTTTAGGTCACGGGCCGAACAGGATAAACATTTATTGAATACTCTAAAACAAGATTTTTAAAACTTTAAAACCGTAACTTTTTAACATAATTATGAACTAGATATATAGGTACTTGCGATAATGCAATAGTGAATGCTGTAAGGTCAATTTGGCTACTGAGGATGCTAGTGCTGATAGCTGAAGATGCTGAAATTGATAGCTAAAAATGCTGAAGCTGAAAACGGTAAAGTTAATAGCTGAAAACGCTGAAGGTGATAGCCAGCTAAAATATTAGCTAAATGCCAAATTAGTCCTAAAAAACAACAAAAAAACCGTAGGTTAGTTAAAACAGCTAGCATGTAGCTGAAAAAATGGCTAAACTTAAAAATATCCCAAAAATTGAAAAAAGCCTAAATTAACCAAAACAGCTAGCGAGTAAATATTAGCCTAACTCCAAAGAAGCCTTAAAAAAGTCTAAATTAGCCAAAAAAGCTAGCATGTAGCTGACATATTAGCTAAACTCCAAAATATCCTAAAGAAACTAAATTAACCCAAACAACTAGCATGTAGCGGAAATATTAGTTAAACTCAAAATGGATTAAAAACATTGGAAAAGAAACTGCAAAATTAGCCAAAACGGCTAGCATGTAGCTGGAAAGTTAGCTAAATTCAAAAATAGCTTAAAGAAATCTTAGTAAATGCCAAAATATTCTAAAAAGCTAGCAGAATGCACCATTTTAAAACTTTAACATACATATGAATAATGAAAAGGCAGGAATATTATTCAATCAACTTCAGCCTTAAATAACTTTCAATTTTTTACTCTTCATAAAATATATTTTGTCAATATTATACAAGTTAGAAATAGGCGCAAGATAACATCAGGACTTAGACACGTGTAAATAGACTGACAGAAACTTCCAGAATTAGAGCTTCTGGACGTTTGTGCCACTTTGTCAAAGCAGAACATGATTTAAATGTTTTGAGGAAGCAGAATAAAACATCAAAAGGAAACATGAATCTAACATACAGGCCTATTTCCCCCTCATCACTCAAACTGAGAAATCGTGGTTTTGATTACTTTTGAATTACAAACTTTTTATAACGACTCATATCTTGTTTTATGCGCACATTCATGAGACCACCATGTCCCTGCATGAACCAAAATGTCATAAAAACCCCCATTACACATCAAAGTATTCTGTCCTGTAGTTCACCCTCCGTCCACTAGGGGCAGTAGAAGGGCATTTCCAGCTATTTCAAAATGGCTGCTTCCATAAATGATTAAAAACACTTCTGGCAGGAAAAGTTTTGCTAATTTTCACAACTGTATGGTGAGATTAACTCATAAATTATTAATTTTTTTAGACTTACTGGGTTAAAAGAATGTTACACAATGTTAAAAAACTTTTTTTCCTGAACATTTAGACCAACATTTTTGTAAACAATCATTTACCCAATGCCACAATTTATATATAATTTAAAAAGTTGTATTTCAAAAAAATATTTGTGTGTTGTCAAAAGGGTTTTAAAGCATCTAAATTCCAATAAATTAGAATTTAAAGATTTACTGTAACTTTTCAACTGTTAACATGATCATTCCAGCAGATTTTGAAGGAGAAAAGCGTCGCTTTTCTCCTTCAAAATCTGCTGGAATGATCATGTTAATGGTTGAAATGTTATTGTAAATTAAAGACTTGGTGTCACTGGCGACACCTCAGGTGTTAAAGGGTTAAACCTTTTCTTTATTCATTATATATTTTTGTCAGTGTATACACGTGACAGGCTCTCCATCATTCCTCCATAAATCAAACACACCAGAATTGATGTCTTTATTGCATCCACTCCTATAAAAACACAAAAACAGCCTCATGTTCTTCCATCACCGCCCCGCCCTGACGGCGCTCACCCTCATGGGCTCATCGGGGTGGCCGGCCTTCATGGGCCGCTCCTGCCTCTTGCTGCGCAGCAGCTGCTTAGCAAAGCTCTCCTTGATGACGGGGTTCGCATCTGGAATGAAATGCGATTAACATGTTCAGTTCATAGAAAGAGAATCCAGCAAAGAGGAAGAGTGATGTCACTTCCTGTTTGTAGAGTGGATGAATTCAGATGGCGAATTTGACCTCTGGTTTCTATTTTTATGCATCTTATTACTTAATCTTCCCTCTAAAAAATGTGTCAAAGTCAAGGCCTAGAGGCTAGATCGGGCCCTCCAGATGTTTTTATTTTATTGTTATTAGTTATTTTTAAAATTATTTTACTAATAATTTAGCTGGCTATCAGCTTCAGCGTTGTCAGCTATCAATTTCAGCATCTTCAGCTGTCAGCACTATCATCTTCAGCTGCCAAATTCAGCTTACAGAATTCGCACTAGCATTATTGCAGGTAATGCTATATATCTAGTTCATAATTATGTTAAAAAGTTACAGTTTTAATTTTTTTAAATTTAGTCTTAGAGTGTTCAATAAATGTTTATCCTGTTCGGCCCGCGACCTAAGGTGTGTTTTGGATTTTGTCCCCTTTTGCGATTGTCTTTGACACCCCTGCTCTAAAAATTGGATTTACCCAAATCCCTAGGGGCGTCCAGGTAATAAATTAAGGGGGGGGGCTAGTCTAGGTGCGCGGACAGTTTGGCGTAGCGTATCCCTCCGAGCAGGGCCGGCCCTGTGCATAGGCGACTTAGGCGGCCGCCTAGGGTGGGGCTCTGAATTGCAATGATTATATATATATATATTTTTTTTCTAAAGAGTTTGAGGCACCACTCATTTGATGTAAACACTTAAAAAAGTAATAATTAAAAACATAAATAAAATAACAAAAAAGTTTAATGTATTCAATAATTCTGCAGTGCAGTGCCCCTCCCTTCCTGTTGCTGCTACTGTCCTTGCTGGGTTAGGGGAAAGAGAGGAGCGCCACTTAGTGCTATAAAACTTTAAGGATGAAAAAAGGAAGAGGAGGAAACACAAACTCAATTTAGAGGATCATCTTTTTCACTCATATAAAATTGCAGGTAAATTCCCTCCCCCTAAATTTGGTCAAAAACACAAATTTAATTGGGAATGTAGTGTTTTTTTGGGAGGTTTAAATTTCAGATTCTTCAGGGGCGCAGTGAAGTGCAAAATAAAGCTTCAAAAATGCATACATGAAATAAAATGAATATACTTTTTAAAAATCAAATAAATTTTTTTAAAATCATCTCGCTTTTTTATTTCTTTTGGATTTTTGTGGGCCATCCCATTTGAAGGCGCATTTCCCCCCTGCCCATCCCTATATCCGGCCCTGGTTTCTGGTTGGTTAGCTGTCTCTGGTCTGTTTAACTGGTGTGGATGTGAAATTGCTCAACAGCAGCCCTTCTGGAGCCCCCGCAAGGTCTCTGCAGAGCAAGAGGAGGTTCTGTCCCCCACCCCTCTGAAAACCCAGGCCTGTGTGAGGAGGTAACAGAGCGCCCATTCATCCTCGCCCATCCCCGGGGAGCCATGACACGTGACTCGGGGAACACTGAGAGTAAAGCCAGGAGAGGCCAGATCTCCAGCTGCTGGACTCACAGCAACGTGGCAACAACATTCACCAAAATTATGCAACAATCTTGAGGAATATGAAGGAACTTTTACATTTTTATTAAGCAGTCATTGCCAAAAGTGAAAAGTCCTGGAGAACTAAATGAGTTAGTGGTGCAGCAATACGATCCAAACAGTACATAATGTTAACCTTTTAACACCTGAGGCGTTGCTGGTGACGCAAAATCTTTAACGTACTGTAACTTTTCAACCGTTTGCACGATCAATATAATTCCAGTAGATTTTAAAGAAGAAAAGCGGCGCGAGCCGCTTTTCTTCTTTAAAATCTACTGGAATTATGTTGATCGTATTAACAATTAAAAAATTACGGTAAATCAAAGAACACTGGAGTTCCAATGTTAAAGGGTTAGTGTGATGGTTGTTTGTGTCCTACCTGTCTGAAGGGTCAGCACGACCAAGCAGAGCAGAAACACCAGCAGCTTCTTCATCTTGGTGATTTTCCTCTCTGAGCCCCCAATGCTCTCAGAAGGGGTGAAGGGGAAACATTTCTCCTCCTCTTCCAGCTTCCTCTCCTCTCCACAGACTGTCATGTATGGAGTCTTGCTTCAGAGCAGGAGTGTCAAACTCAATCGCACAAGGGGACAAAATCCGAAACACACCTCACGGGCTGAACAGGATAAACATTTGTTGAACACTCTAAAATTAAATTTTTAAAACTTTAAAGTTGTAACTTTTTAACATAATTATGAACTACATATATAGCATTACCTGCAATAATGCTAATGGGAATGCTGCAAGCTAAATCTGGCCGCTGAAGATGCTAGTGCCAATAGCTGAAAATGCTGAAGTTAATAGCTGAAAACATTGAAACTGATAGCTGAAAACGTTGAAGTTAAAAGCTGAAAACACTGTAGCTAATAGCTGAAAACACTGAAGTTAATAGCTGAAACTGATAGCTGAAAACGAACAAGTTAATAGCTGAAAACAATGAAACTAATAGTGGAAAACGCTGAAGTTAATAGCTGAAACTGATAGCTGAAAACGCTGAAGTTAATAGGTGAAAACACTGAAGTTAGTAGCTGAAACTGATAGCTGAAAACGAACAAGATAATAGCTGAAAACACTGAAACTAATAGCTGAAAACGCTGAAGTTAATAACTGAAACTGATAGCTGAAAACAAACAAGATAATAGCTGAAAATGCTGAAGTCACAGCTGAAAACACTGAAGTTAGTAGCTGACAACACCGAAGCTGATAGCTAAAAACGCTGAAGTTAATAGCTAAAAACACTGAGGCTAATGGCTGAAAGTGCTAAAGCTGACAGCTGAAAACATTGAAGCTGGTATCACTGAAGCTATTAGCTGAAAATGCTGAAGCTCATAGCCAGCTAAAATATTACCTAAATCCCGAATTAGCCTAAAATTCTAAAAAAAAATAAAAAATAAAAACTGTTAGACAAAAAAAGCTAACATGTAGCTAAAAATATGGTATACTTCAATAAAGCTTAAAAAAACTGAAAAAAACCTAAATTAGTTCAAACAGCTAGGGTGTAGCTGAAATATCAATTAAACTCCAAGACAGCTCCAAGACTACAGATGGAAAATAGCCTTCTTGGCTAACTCTGGCTTTTTTAAAACCATGTTTAATTTTTAATCATGTGTTTTGTTTTAAATTGCATTGTCCCCTTTCTAAAAAAAAAAAATAAACTAAATAAATAGCCTAAAAAGCAAAGCAAATAAAAAATCCTAAATGAGCGAAAACACCTAGCATTCAGTTGAAATATTAGCTAAACTCCAAATTTGACTAAAGAAAAATGGGAAAAAGTCTAAATTGGCCCAAAACAGCCAACCTATAGCGGAAGTTTTAGCTAAACATAAAGAGCCTAGAAAAAATCTATATGCCAAAATAGCCCAAAAAGCTAGCAGAACGCTAATTTATTAAACTTTAAAACTATAACTTTTTCACGTATATGAATAATAAAGAGGCAGGAATATTTTTCCAGAATAAATCAACTTAAACCTTAAATAACTTTCAATATTTTACTCTCCATAAAAATATACTTTGTCAAAATTATACAATTTAAAAGTAAGCACAAGATAACATCTTGCCATTACTAACAATGAAAATTAAATGATCTGGAGGGCCGGATCTGACCCCCAAGCTTTGACTTTGACACATGTTTTAGAGCAACTATTTTAAACAAATTTTAGCCAACAATTACACTTAAATGCACATTCAAATTTTAAATACATATTTTTTTTACTTATCAAAACAGTTTTCATGGGAAAAGGTTGGAGCAGTATGTTTATAAAGGTGTCCGCTAGGTGGCAGCACAAACACACTTTCAGGCTCGTGTGACAAATATCTTTTTTTTTTTTTTTTTACAAGAACAGACTTTTTGTTCAAAAGGTTTCAATTATGCATACACAAATTTAATATTTAAACTTAATTTTAATGGAGTAACCATCATTTTTCTTCATTTCACTTAAAATCACTTAAAACATTGCTTTCATTGGAAAGTGGAAAGAAAATATTTTCAATTTTTATATTCGAGTTGGTAATAAAGCAGTTTTATTAACAGGTTTATCTAGCAACCAGGCTGTACAAACATGTATTACTTTAGTTTAAAATTAGTTTTTATTTTTTAATGTGAGTTAAATGCCAGATGAATTGCTTCATGTGGTGCTTACTGATTTAATTTCAGGTGTGAATAAAAAAAAGATATTTTACTTTATCAGCTCTAATTTATTGCAGATTTTAAATATATTTTATTATTATTTTGATGCTTTTTCTTTGAAGTTCCTCGGTTGGAACACAGTGCGCATGCTCCCTCTGAGAGTGAACCATCTTGACGTGTAAAAACTCTTTGCACAGGCTAAGCTAGCGGTGCGTGTTTGTTTTTTCTCGCGTTATTTTTCGTGAAGAGGAGAAACGGGATTTGCGTTCTTGGTTGTGACATAATGCGCATGCTCCATCTGAGAGATATCCATCTTGACGTGTAAAGACTCTTTGCAGAGGCTAAGCTAGCGGTGCGCATCTGTTTATATCTGGCGTCATTTTTCCGTTTTGAGCCGTTTCGATGTGCCGCTCCTCTCATGGCGGAACCTCGTCAGCGTCCGTGAACATGACCGTCCCGAACAAACGCGGCGTTCCTTCCCGCCAGCCGCTTCCGTCCACACCGCCCTCTTCTTCGGTTTCCGCCGCCTGAAAGCCCGCCAGAGATGAGCTCAGACGGGGCAGAGGCGCAGGGCGACTGCGGCTCCCGGCAGGAGTGGACGCTTCTGCTCTGGACCTCCCTGGCCGTCGTGGTTCCGGTCGCCTTCACGCTGTGGTGCAGCGCGCAGCGCTCCAAGCGGAAAACCTCCATGAATGAGTTCTTTCGGAAGAGCAAACACGGCTGGCACTACACGGACCTGTTCAACAAGCCCACCTACTGCTGCGTCTGCGCCCAGCACATCCTGCACGGCGCCCACTGCGACTGCTGCGGCGTCTGCGTGGACGAGCAGTGCCTGCGCGGGGCGGACCGCAGCCTGCCGTGCAAGGAGATCATGGCCCCGTGTGGCCCCGGAGGGACCGCGGAGCACCGCTGGGTGCGGGGGAACGTGCCGCTGGCCAGCTACTGCGCGGTGTGTAAGCAGCAGTGCGGGACGCAGCCGAAGCTCTGCGACCACAGGTGAGGGAGGCGTTCAGGTAGATGAGGAGGACGTTTTAGCACATAGGTGATAAAAACACAAACAGCCAAATGTAATAACATGCATTTTAATTTTCAATTAGGCACGATTTGGTCTTAATATATATGTTAATTGTTTAAATGCTGCTACGGCTGCTATGATTAGTCGATTAATCGACGACTAATCGACTATTAAAATAGCAGGCAGCTAATTTATTAGTTGATTAGTCGTCATGTTACTTTATATTATATGGAGTCAGAGTGTAGTAAAATTGAAAGTTATAACATTTTGCTACCTTTTTGGACTAAGGTTTCCTTGGCTATTTTGGAGTTTAGCTAATATTTCTGCTGCATGCTAGCTGTTTTGGTTAATTTAGGCTATTTATTTATTTTTTTAGGCTGATTTGGAGATAGGCTAATATTTACACGCTATATGATATGTTTTGGCTTACTTATTATTATTTTTATTTTTGTTCTTTTAGGCTATTTGGATTTTTTGCTAATTTTCAGATGCATGTTAAGTATTTTGGCTAATTTAGGATTCTGTTTAAGGTTTTTTAGGCTAATTTGGCATTAAGCTAATATTTTAGCTGGCTATCAGCTTCAGCGTTTTCAGCCATTAGCTGTGGCGTTTGCAGCTATTAGCCTTAGTGATTTCAGCTATCAATTTCAGCATCTTCAGCTATTAGCACTAGCATCTTCAGCGGTCAAATTCAGCTAACAACATTCACACTAGCATTATTGTAGCTAATGCTATATATCTAGTTTTTAGTTGGTTTAAAGCTAATGATGGTTAAGATGTGTGCTTTACATCCAGTTCGCACATGACCCGATTAGTTAACTAATCTGAAAAAATAATCTGGGATTAGTTGACTATCAAAATAATCGTTTGTGGCAGCACTAATTGCTGCACAGGTCAGATGTGATGTATTTGCCCATGTGCTGTACCAGCAAAACCCCAAACCACCACTCCTCCACCACCATGCTTGACAATTGCCATTGGCTGCCAATTATTTTTGTTGTTCTTGTTTCACACTAAAGATTCATTTTCAAAGATTCCATTCATTGCTGCTATTTTTTTTTCACACATTTATTTTTTGCTTATTTTTACTTTGTTTTTAATTTATTTTTGCTGCTTTTAAATATGGCTGATTTTTTAAAATAATTTGTTAAAAACATTTTAAAATCTTGCTTAATTTTCTTTTTTTTACGTATTATGGCTATTTTTTTACTGATACTAATTCATTCTAATTTATGTATTTTTTCCATGTATTTATATTTTTATGTAAATTTTAATTTGTATCTTTTTATTTTGGCTGCTTCAATGCTTCTATTCAAAATGGAAAATTAAAAAAAAGTCTAAAAGATTAGAAAAAAATGTTTTCTTCGGTTCTCAAAAGTTAAGAAAATAGTGTTTTTTGTTTGTTTGTTTGTTTTTTAGGATCTGGCAACTTTTTTGAAAGGAAAAACACTAGATACCGTTGTTAGTTGTGTGTTTTAGCTCCTGTGTTAGGACAGCAGATGAAGACGGAGATTAGTGACATCTTTCTATTAAAATAAAACATTAACATCTTGATAATTTTCTTATTTTTAAAGTTCAGTAGGGGATTTTTTAAATTTTGTTCCATTGTGGAACTCAAACAGTAACCGATATTGAGCACTAGACACTCGCCTACTATCCAGTTATGGAACAAGAAGCAGTAAGGAAGCATGGGTGCTGATCTCATCCTGTTACGTTGCCTTGATAAAAGGTTTCAGAAAAAACCCCCTCAGGTGTTCGCGCTCCTGACCTCCTGACCTCCTCCTCCTCCTCAGGTGTGTGTGGTGTCAGACCACAGTTCACGACGACTGCATGGACAGCCTTTCCGCTGCCGACGTTTGCGACTTGGGTGAATTCCACAGCCTCATCATCCCCCCCCACTACCTCTACCAGGTCAACAAGCTGCGCCGCCGCCACCCGGACGAGTACATCAAGGTGAGTCCGGAGCGGGACGTGCAGCTGCTCCGCGGCGTTCTTAAACTGCTGCTAAAACGCTGTCTGTGCAGCTGGGCTCCACCTGCGGCGGAGGCTGGACGCCCATCCTGGTTTTGGCCAACACGCGCAGCGGCAACAACATGGGGGGGGCCCTGTTGGGGGAGTTTCGAACCCTCCTCAACCCCGTTCAGGTCAGCTTCACCATCTGAGTCCAGAGCTTCCCGTCTCTCTGTTCGGCTCAGGTTCCTTCTGTTCTCAGGTGTTCGACCTCTCCGTGCTGCCTCCAACCAAAGCCCTGCAGCTGTGCACCCTCATGCCCCCCGGCAGGGTGCGGGTTCTAGTGTGCGGAGGGGACGGCACCGTGGGCTGGGTTCTCGACGCCATCGATGCCATGAAGCTGAAGGTGAAACGGAGAGAGATCTTCCTTCACTGGCCTCACATTTCCATGGATTGACCTTTCCTGGTTTGTTGTCAGGGTCAAGACCAGTTTATCCCCAGAGTGACCATTCTCCCTCTGGGAACCGGGAACGACCTCTCAAACACGCTGGGGTGGGGGGCCGGGTATGCCGGGGAGATTCCTGTGGAGCAGGTCCTCCGCAACATCCTGGATGCGGAAGTGGTCCGAATGGACAGGTGGGGTGTGAGGCTGTTTTCCTGTTTCTGACGGATCCGTTTCACGTCAAAGAAGAATCATTTTAATCTGCTGATGATACTTTTATAAATATCAGAATATTATGTTTCACTATGTTTACTTGACCGTTGAAGCTACTACACAGAAGTGCTCTGTTTGTGTGTTAAATGACAGAAGAAAGTAAATTAAATAAAAAAATAGGAGAAATCCTTTATTTAATCCTTAGAAACCCTTACTCAAATTCTGCTTGAATTTTTTTCTGCTGCTCTAAACTGATGTCGATAATCTCGGATGTTTTTCTCTTAGGTGGAAAGTTCAGGTGGCTTCAAAGGGAGTCTATTTTCGTAAACCAAAGGTTCGTCTCCTCTGTTGGTGTTTGTGTTTTCTGTTTCTGAGCTGACCCGTTGTGCGTCCTCTCAAGGTTCTGTCCATGAATAACTACTTCTCCGTGGGCCCCGACGCTCTGATGGCGCTGAACTTCCACGCCCACCGGGAAAAAACGCCCTCCTTCTTCTCCAGCCGCATCATCAATAAGGTGGGAGTGTTTCATTTGAATTTTCAAACCCCCGACCACGTTTGTTTGTTCTTTTCATCTGAAGATGTTGTTGTTGTTTTCCCTCCTTTCAGGCCGTGTACTTCCTGTATGGCACCAGAGATTGTTTAGTTCAGGAATGTAAAGACCTGGATAAGAGGATTGAGGTACCGGCGGCTACAATCCTGTTGTTTTTTTTTTAGTTTGATATTTGAAGTCAAATTATTTAACAGATTTTTCACCTTTTATCAGTACAATTGTAAATAATGGATGTAGTTTCACAAATGAATAAGAAATACAAAGAATTACACCGATATACGCATCAGGATATTTACCACGGGATACACACCTGACACCGGGATATGTATCGAGAGATGCACACCGGGATACGCACCTGACACCGGGATACTCATCGAGAGATACGCACCGATATACGCATCAGGATATTTACCACGGCATACACACCTGACACCAGGATGCGCATCGTGGGATCGCTAGATTTGTAGTGCGAGACACGCTCTGAGATGCGTAGTGCGGGATATGCCCCGGGTTACATATCGTATTGCTACCCCTATTAGCAAACATCTATACTTCAGTATCATACACTTTAAGCCCCGACCACTAGATGGCTCCACAACGACAGTCTTTCAGCAGCTCTTTCTAGCACCAAGACAACAAGATCTTGCGAGACCAAGCTTATGAGATGTTTATTCCACCTCTTGGTTTTTGTTGTTGCAAAGATCAATGAGACGTGTATAACGTAGTTTTACCTTAGGATCGGTACTGAAACTCTGTGCCGAGTTGGTCCTGGTAGTATCTGAAAAATGTGTTGCTTTGTGATGCATAAAAGAACAAGTGAAGCTTTATTAGCTGAAATTCACCTTTACATAGACTTTTCATTGAAAGTGGCTGCTTTAACGCGTATATCAGAGGCTGGTGTAAACATTCTATAGAACACTGCACTCCGTTCTGAAGTGTGTTAAACGCTTTAGTGGTGAGCACAGACGCCGCCTTCGCTGTACGCTTTAATGCAGAGCAGTCCTGTTAACAGGAAGGTCAATATTCCATCATGTTTTCAGAGCTTTTACTGCAGCCATAAAAAAACTTGTTTTTTTTCTGCAACAGCTGGAGCTGGATGGAGAACGGGTGAAGCTGCCCAGTCTGGAGGGCATCATCGTTTGTAACATCGGCTACTGGGGTGGAGGCTGCAGACTCTGGGAGGGGATGGGTGACGAACCGTGTCCCCCCACTCGGTGAGAGCTGCACATGAAGGCTAAAACTGGGAGTGTTTTTACGTTTACTTTTACTAATCATAGTTTTAAATATTAGAAATCTGTAAGTATTTCAAATATAGATGATAATTAATTTATTATTCAAAAATAATTATGAAAAGATTCAAAAAGGTGGAAAAAAACGGGTCCAGTGCATTGATTCCACCCTTGAGATGTTTGGTTACCGTGGTAACGGGGAGTCAGCAGCAGTGTCGTCTGACCCCGCAGGCTGGATGATGGTTTGCTGGAGGTTGTGGGCGTGTTCGGCTCCTTCCACTGCGCACAGATCCAGGTCAAGCTGGCCAACCCTGTGCGGCTGGGACAGGCGCACACTGTCAGGGTGAGGCGCACACAAACACACACACACACACACACACACACACAGAGCTTCCTGTTTACCTCACTAAGCACCGAAAGACAATGAGGGAATCAGTTTGGATCCGCTAACGGCCAGCATTAGATCTGATTAGAACTGACATAATTTATAGTTTGTTTTTAAAGATTAAATTACTGGATATTTAGCTTTAAAAGGGATATATGAAAGTACCTCGTGTTCAAAAACACAAGTGTCTCTATAGTTCATGGGTCTTTCAACCTTCAACACTTAAGGAGCAATTCACATTTTTTGTATCTTTACCATCAGTCCATCATTACATTTTTTGACAAATAAAACTGAAAAAAAAGCTTTTTTTCAAAAATATCCAGTACTTGATACCTTTTTTTGACAGAGGCTCACTGTCACATGGTTTCCTTGCAAAATAAAAGACCCCCTGTGTCACATAGGATCACCTCACTGCAGTATATGTAATAGTAAGTAGTGTAATGTCAGCAGTGGTTAAAAATGTCCTTTATTTTACCACTTGAGGTGCATCTCTGCCAAAATTTTGTAAATCTCACAAAGTGAACTTAAATTAGAGCTAATTGATTTTTTTTTATCATAGGGCGCATTTAGTTTTCTTGAATTTATTCATAAATAAAAAATCCACCTCATAATTTGGTGCACCTTAAGTATGAATTCTGGTTGTACTTACTAACCTCCACCTGGTTTTCTGTGGTACACGGCGCTCACAAATCTGTCGAAATGTTTTAGTTTGACATTGTTAAACTACGAAGATGAACCGCTTGATTGATTGTTGGAGCATTGTGGGTACTGTAGTCAGGAGCCCCATTACATTGATGTACATTCTGTGTAGCCCAGGGGTTTATCCCCAAAATTGGGCACAAACTGAATGGTGATGGCTAATGGGTTCATTTTGCTGTGAAATTTGGTCAAAAATGTAAACATTTCAGGATTTATTGAAACGATGAGAACATTATTCTGATTAGCACTGGGTGCAAACGTTTTTTTTCTCTTTGAAGCATCATTAATCTCTGAATCAAAAATCATTTTCAGGCGCAACTTTCTGTATTTGTTCAATAATCCATGTTCTAACCAGTTCTCCCAATTTGTCACTTGCTGTTTTCACCAGGAAATAGTCTGCTCCTTTTCTCCACTAGAAAATACTCTGCTCCCCTTTTCTACCAGGAAATAGACAGCTCTCTTTCTTCACCAGAAAATAGTCTGCTCCTTTTTTCCACCAGAAAATGGTATTCTCCCTTTTTTCCACCAGGAAATAGACTGCTCCCTTTCTCCACCTGGAAATAGTTTGTCCCATTTCTCCACCTGGAAATAGCCTGCTCCCTTTCTCCACCTGGAAATAGTCTGCTCCCTTTTACCACCAGAAAATAGTCTGCTCCCTTTCTCTATCCTGCTCCCTTTCTCCACCAGGAAATAGTCTGCTCCTTTTTTCCACCAGAAAATGGTATTCTCCCTTTTTTCCACCAGGAAATAGACTGCTCCCTTTCTCCACCAGGAAATAGTTTGTTACATTTCTCCACCTGGAAATAGTCTGCTCCCTTTCTCTATCCTGCTCTCTTTCTCCACCAGAAAATAGTCTGTTCCCTTTCTCCACTAGATAATACTCTGCTCCCTTTTTTCCACCAGAAAATAGACTGCTCCCTTTCTCCGCCTGGAAATAGTTTGTTCCCTAGCTCCACCTGGAAATAGTCTGCTCCCTTTTTCCACCAGAAAATAGTCTGCTTCCTTTCTCTGTCCTACTCCCTTTCTCCACCAGGAAATAGTTTGTTACATTTCTCTAACTGGAAATGGTCTGGTCCCTTTTTCCACCTGGAAATAGTCTGCTCCCTTTTTCTACCAGAAAATAGTATGCTCTCTTTCTCTTTCCTGCTCCCTTTTTCCACCAGGAAATAGACTGCTCCCTTTCTCCACCAGGAAATACTTTGTTACATTTCTCCAACTGGAAATAGTCTGCTCCCTTTTCCCACCAGGAAATAGACTTCTCCCTTTTCCACCAGAAAATAGTCTGCTCCCTTTCTCCACTAGAAAATACTCTACTCCCTTTTTTCCACCAGGAAATAGACTGCTCCCTTTCTCCACCTGGAAATAGTTTGTTCCATTTCTCCACCTGGAAATAGTCTGCTCCCTTTTTTCCACCAGGAAATAGTATGCTCCCTTTTTCTACCAGAAAATAGTTTCTTCCATTTCTCCACCAGGAAATAGTTTGTTACATTTCTCTACCAGGAAATAGTCTGTTCCCGTTCTCCACTATAAATTACTCTGCTCCCTTTTTGAACGTTAAATCGAACGAGCGTTTCTTGACCATCGCTACACTGGATCACCACCCCCACCACTGTGGGGGGGGCTCGTGAAGCTACCTGATCATCTCTAGCTTTGCAGAGAAAGTGTTTGAGTTGGCCTGGGGGCGGAGCAAACTCTTCCTGGAGGGGGCGGTTCTTACCTTGTGATATCAGCATGTGAGAACCCGCTGGATTTTGTGGGTATGGGAGGGGCTGCTGTTGAGAACGCATGTTTTTACCTCAGGCTGCAGACTCCTCATCCAGGAGATCTTTCATTTTTAGTAACTGTTGGAAGAAGACGTCTAAACAATACTCTGAAATGAAAACTGTCAGGACGCCTCCTGTTCTCACGTTCAGAGGTCCCCCTCCCCCTCTTCTCTTCTTCTCTGCAGCTGGTTCTGAAGAGCTCCACGATGCCCATGCAGGTGGACGGCGAGCCGTGGGCGCAGGGCCCCTGCACCATCACCATCACCCACAAGACCCAGGCGCTGATGCTGTACCACAGCGCCGAGCAGACGGACGACGACGAGGACGAAACCAGCGCCTCGGAGGCGGAGAGCCCCACGCCTCACGACTCGCCCAGACCGCCCTGGTCGCCCGCCAACCGAACTTGACCCCTCGTGATAATCCATTGATCCCTCGTTTGCTTAAGTTCTCCCAGTCTAGGCTGTAGTCTGAGCTCAGGCAGTTTGTAGGATCGGTTTATTTGCACTGACGCCTCGTGCCATACAAGACCTTACTGTGTTCCTGAATCTGGACCTGCGCAGCCATGTCGAAATCAGCAGCACACCCACAGGGACTCAAAGGTTTTATTCTCCAATTTTCTACTAAAAATGTAAAACTATCTTTGATCATCTGACATTCAGTCCTGACGTTCGTCGGCCTGAAGAGTCAAACCTTTTATTTCCAAGTGACTGCAGAGGAGCAGAGCTCCGCCTCCGTCCGTCCAGCCCGTCCTGCTTTTCTACTGACGGCCACCAGGTGGCAGACTCCCGTGTTTGTTTTTCCCGTGCAGAGTTCAGGTTTGTGTTTGCCTGTTTTCTCAGCCTCCTGTCCAATGTCCTGTTGCCCTCGTTTACCCCACAGGTCTGACACTGAATCCGCTTTAATGTAACCGCAAACTGAAGCCATCCGAGAAAAACTGTTCAGAGATGATACGTGTTGTACAGTCAGATTAATTGTGATAGTCAAGAGTATTTATTTCCTGCTTCAGCTTGTGTTTGTGTCGGTCGTTGTACCAAAAAGCTTCACTGTGGTCAGAAACTGGCTCTCATGGCAGTGTTATTATCCCACTGAAGAGCGAAGAACTCCTGCGTTTGGAGAAACAATCATCTGAGAACAGTTTACAATCAGGACTGAAATGAATGTAAAGAAGGCTTTTAATCTGAAGACATTCCCATAAATATTTTCATACAAAGTGTTTGTGTTTTCTTTGGATTGTTTAGGACCTGAAGCAGCTCTGAACCGTGAAAAACTCACAACGATCATCTTTAAATCTGTTGTCGAAGTGTTCCAAGTGGTCTTTTCATTTTAATTAATCAATTTTTTGACAAAATTAAAAAAAAATATTTTGATTTCTTGGACATATTTTCTGCAGAGCGGCAGTAGATTATTAGAAATTCACCTCAGTTGTGGGCGGGACTGTTGGCCGTTTCGCCGTTCACAGAATTCAAAGAACAGAGTTCAAAGAACAGAGTTCATGTTCTTTTTTGGCTAACTTAGCATCTACTGAGGTTTTTCAAGCTAATTGGGGCTTTAGCTAATATTTTAGCATTAGCTGTTTTGGTTAGTTTGACATTTACTTTTTCAGCTTTTCTTCTCCAGCTTTATAATGAACTTCAGCTTATTCTGCTAAATGTTATGCAGTTAAGCAATTAAAGCAACCACGTTCTGCAATCAAACGTATTTCTGCAGGAAATGTAACTTTTCTGGTGAAGAATTTGTTTGCGAGTTGAATAAAAAATAAGTAACTTTACTTAAAGTTTTGAGTAGTAAACAACTTATTCAATTGGAGAAAGAGTAATTTAATTACAATTTCATCCACAAACTAAAGTAATCAATTACTCTTAAAAGTAATTCACCCAAAACTGTGGACAAACATCCAATCAGTGATGTCCCAGATGTCTATCTTCTGGTCTTCTTTTTTTTACATTTCATTTGGAATTCAGAAAATTACTTTTGTTTTTGTATTTTTTTTTAAGCAACCAGAAAATGTTTGGATTGGATGATGTTTGTTCATTTTAATCCTGAAGTGATACTGAACATGCTCCATGATTAATCATAAAACTTTTATTAGTATGCGGACACTGAAAAAGCATTTGAAAAAATTAAAAAGTAATGTACCAAAGTTCTTAACTTTACAGTTTATTGTGTTTGTTTTATCATTTCATTTCGAATTCTGGAATTTATTTTATGAAATGTTTAATTTATTTTAATAATCGATTAAAAAAACATTTAACTACTTAATCGCAAACTGGTAATAATCACAATTAGTTTTTTTTAGTTACAGTGTTTCCCAAAAACATATTTTCTGCAAATAATCACAAAAATCACACACAAAACTACATTCAGAACATTTATTTTTAATTAATGCAATCAATGAAAAAATATATCAGATGAATCAGACTTTTCAGTTGTTTATTAAACACAATGTTTTACTAGATATTTTATGACGATACGCAACTTTTGAACCAAAACAGGCCAGAAAGAAAATTTTTCCTTCATTTTTATTGCCTAAAATGTTTACATTTATCAAGTGTTAATGCAGAAATGTAATTTGTGTGTAAAACACATCAACAGTTAGATAAGCAGAACTCTACAGACTTTTCTGTCTGCAGGATTACTCCAAGAAAGCAAAGATGTTGACATGCAGCCATAAGAAATGCATCAAGACACCTAAAAAAATAAAAAATAAAATCAAAGTTCTGATCTCTGCTCTGTATTACTGCGCAGGCCGCTTTAAAAAAACTAAACTTTATTTAGAGGTGACCCTTCTCTCTGAACTGATGCTTTATTTAACGATCAGCATTTATAAAGCTTTCCTCTGCTGCAATGCTTGTTGCGTTACCGTGACAACACGCCAAACCACAGATCCAATAGTCCCCTTTTTGTGAAATTGTGATCTAAACTGAAAAAAATAAGATTAAAGTACTGAAAATGTATTTCTTTTGCAAATAGCCATAAGTGAGGAAGTGTTTTAATGTGGATGTCGGCACCGCTGAGGCGAAACGAAGGACTAAAGCTCTGATTAGGTTAATGGATTTTAATGCATTTTTTTAATTAATAATCGTGTGTTAGAGTGTTAACATCCACAGCACTAGTTTAACGTTTTTCATTATCTGATTTGCTTGTTTGTCGTTGTGATCTTAAGTCGAGTGATTTGGACTTCAGGGCCACCGTAGAAAGATTTTAAAACCGACACCAGACGGTCGTGAAGATACAATTCAGTCTTCTTCCTCTTTAATTCTAACAATTCCAGCAGTTAAAAGTGTTAAAGAGCACGATAAAATGTAAAAAAAACAGATGCTGTGGAAACTGTAAACCTGAAGTGTCAGTGAACATTAGATCTAGTTTAGTTCACCTTCCAAATCTAAAGAGACAATCGGGTCACAAAGTCTGACTTCACCCTTTAGAAAATTAAGACTGATTTGGATTCAGGTTTTTTTTTTGTGAGTACAAACAAGTTACAGTTTTTTCGTAAATAAAAGACAAAAAAAAGTGGGTTTTTTTTCTAAATATTATTTTAACGTTTTATGGAGGTTCACATAACTTCCTTTCAAAATAAAAGACATCCTTTGGCACATAAGATCATCTCAACACACCAAATATAGTATTATAATGTCAGTAGTGATTAAAAAAAACTTTATTTTACAGTTTGTGGTGCAAATTTGCAAGAAATTTTCAAATGAAATTTTATTTAATTAGTGCATTTTTTCACACTTAAAATCCTTTGATTTGATCAAAAATAGAAAATCCGCCTTAAAATTTGGTGCTCCTTAAAAATAAATTCAGGTTGACCTGACCTCCAATTGATTTTCAGTCATGATCAGCGCTCACAAGTCTGTCAAAATGTTTCAATACGACTTGTCAAACTACAAATGAACCATTTTAGTTAGAGAATTATGGGTAATGTAGTCAAAGAGCCTTGCAGAGTGAAAGGTTCCTTCTACTTTACTGCTTACTTGTTTTGAACTTTACTTATTTAAATTAAAAACATTATTTTCCCTAAACTAAAATGCCACAATGGAAGGACAAACATGTTGACCTGCAGCCTCAGGTTGAGAGTTTAGAAGAAGTTTGACATGAAAGGAAAAACTGTAACATAAGTGGCTGGAAGAAGAAATGTGAAGATACTTTTTATTTTAGACAAGCAAAAAAAAAAATTAAAATTACAAGTGCAACATTATATTTTGAGATCAGATGACTTAAACATCTGAAGTGAGCAGAAGCGGAATGTTTACTGTTCTTCTACTTGTTCCTCTTAGGATGGTGCTGTTGTCCCGGCGGTTTGGCTGAAGGAGGACGGCCGCCGGGTTTGCCTTCTTTGGTGGATCTCGGTCCTGCAGCAGCGGGTTTCTGACCTCCTGAAGCACTGGGGGGTTTTCGACCCTCTCCTGCAGGGAAACAGTCACTTCAGCTGTGTGTTGCTCTAAAGATATTACAAAGAGTACTCCCTAAAGGGTAACCAAACCCTAAATCAACTATTTTTTGGCTTTTAACCTCTATAAATGGGGTTTCATTGCCAATTTTTTGACAAATTAAAATAAAATTGCTTAATTCTTAAAATTATAGTCAATAACCATCAGTGTCCTACAGGTTGAATCAAGTATTACATTTGAATTTCATGATTGGTCAAACCATTTAAGTCCCACGCCATGATCTGCAGCTCCAGTAATGAGAACAGTCCTGTTCCCCAAGCCCCTCCCCCCCCTCTGAGTTGATTTTCAATTATCAGCTGTGGGAGGAGTCAGCCTCCAACTTCCCTGTTTGGTTACCCTTTAAAGCAGGGGTGTGAAACTCAATCTCACAGGGGTCCAAAATCCAAAACACACTGTAGGTCGCGGGCCGAACAGGATAAACAGTTTGAACTGTAAACTTAACATAAATATGAACTAGATATATAGCATTACCTGCGATAATGCTAGTGTGAATGCTGTAAACTGAATTTGGTAACTGAAGACGCTAGTGCTGATAGCTAAAAACGCTGAAACTAATACTCTGAAGCTGATAGCCAGTTAAAATATTAGCTAAATGACAAATTAGCCTAAAAAGCTAAAAAAAAAAAACTTAGGTTAGCAAAAAAAAGCTAGCATGTAGCTGAAAAAAATAGCTAAACTCCAAAACAACCTAAAAAAAAAACAAAAAACAAGTCTAAGTTAGCCAAGACAGCTAGCGTGTAGCTGAAATATTAGCTAAACTCAAAAACAGCCTAAAAATTAAAACAAACAAAAAATATGAAAAAAAAACTTAATTAGCCAAAGCAGCTAGCATGTAGATACAATGTTAGCTAAACTAAAAAAAAAATCAAACAATTTTGCTGAATGTCAAAATAGTCCAAAAAAACTATCAGAATGCCAATTTTTAAAACTTCAAAATCGTATCTTTTTAACATAATAATGAATAATAAAAAGGCTGCATTATAATTCCAGAATAAATCAACTTAAACCTTAAATAACTTAATATTTAATTTCCATAAAAATATATTTTGTCCAAATAATACAGGTTAGAAATAAGCGCAAGATAACATCGGGCCATTAATAACAAAAAAATAAAATCTGGAGGGCCGGATGGAATTACCCAGAGGGCCGTTACCGGCCCCCGGGCCTCGACTCAATGAAAACTGTGTTTTTAACATGTTCTTGGTGCACTTTTTTGATGGAAAAGATTTGTAAAGGAATGTAAGTATAAAGTTGCATCTTTGAGTGTTCAAATATTCAACTCAGAGGCAAATTAATGAACTGTTACAGACAACTCTGGTTGACCTTTAAAATAGAAGATCGGCTGTTGGACTTTCATATGATATTCTACAGAAATTAAAAGATAAAATGTTAAACTGGGAGTTCCCCAAGGCTATGTTCTGGGTCCTCGACGTTTACATTCTTTTGCTCATGCTGGCATAAATTTCTACTTTAAGAAACCAGGAACTTTTCCACAGTGAAGATGACACATTAATTCAACTTTATCAGGCGGTTTCAGTGATTCAATGTGAAGATCCTGTTTTAAAATCAGAAGTGATGACTTTTGTTGAGTTAAATTTAAAAAAAAAACTGTTGCTGTTTATTCAGTTCAGATTTTCTTTTTAACCCAAACACAGCAGGACTTACCTTTATTTTGGGGAGTCTGGCTCCGGTCTCCTCCACTGTTTTGATGAGCTTTTTGAGCAGGCTTGTGGGGGCCTTTCGTGTCCTTCTTTCCTGATGAAGGTTTCTTAAACTTTTGTCCATGAAAGTCTGAAAGTGAGGAAAAATACTTGAGTAAGAGCTTTTTTTCTTCAAATCCCTCTTTGATTTCCATCCATTTTCAAAGCGTTCCCAGAGTTCTTTTAATGTTGATTAAACCATTTTAAGCCAAAATAAAAATAAGTCATTTTCGAGGACGGTTTCGGTTGAGTGACAGTTGGACATTTCACATAAGCACATCTGAGAACTTAAAAAATGATCAAAGCGTGGGTTTTTAGACCTGAAAGAGGCGTATCTTGTACCCAAACACTATTTATTCCAGGTGGAGGCAGTTTAATTTTCTTGAGTACAAGAGCAACTGTGGAGGTTTTAATTGTTTGCCTAACTTTCTGGAGACCAAATTTGTGAAAAATCAAAAGTTCGGTATGAAACTGGATTTGTTCTGAGGCTGTTTTTTATTGAACCAGCGAGTGTCATTAGTGGCCAGGAGTCTACAATCTACAAATCTGTTTACTTCAGACAACAGGAGGAGTATGGAGCTATATTGGGGCCAATATAATTTGAAACCCAAATAAAACAAATCGAAAAAAATATTGCTGGATGGCCAAAAAAAAAAAAAAGTAAAATGTCCAAAACTTTTTGCTATTCTAAAATAAACCTGATTATTTTCAGCTTCAAATGTTCAATTTTTTAGGTTTCAAAACTCAAAATTTTAATTTCATAACTTTTTTTTCAGTTTCTGTTTTTTTTTCACTCTTTTTTTCATTTTTGAATCTGAAAATTTCAGTTTCAAAGTTTTTGGCCCCTTTGTGGCGCGTTGGAGCGGGGCTAACACGAAGGACCAATCAAAATCAATAAGGGTGGTAACTTCAGTCTGAGAACTGTGATAATTATGGTCAGAAAATGGCGCCCAAACGTGCCCCAACTTTTGAAAATACTATTTTCAGATTTGGGAAAAAAAAAAAAAAAAAAAAGAATTTTTTTTGGTTTTGTTTAAACTTGGTTTTGAAACTTAAAAAAAAATGAACATTTCAAGCAGTAAATTAAGTTAATTTTAGAATAGCAAAAAGTTTGGAAATTTAACTTTTTTCTTTAGACAAACAACAATATTTTTTCAAGTTGTTTTATTTAGGTTCCAAATAATTTTGGCCCCAATTTAGCTCCATAGCGAAGGAACTAAAATGAACCAGTTCAAAGCCACAGAACCAGATTACAAATCCTAAATCATAAAAACACCATGTTGCACTATAATTTAAAAAATATAATGTAAAAGGATGTAAACATTAAAAAAAAGAAATGGAAGCTTTGAAAAATAAGGTGCCGTTTAAAATTTAAATTTCAAGCTCTGATATTGCTGACCATTTTGGTTAGGCGGGGGGTGTGAGGGGCTGTAAGCTAGTGGGAGAGCGCCTAAACAAAGGGATGATGGGATATTAGCTGAGAAAAATGCATTTTTTTCCATTATCTGAGTCGGTGAGACCAAAACTTTTGTCTTAAGTGAAAAATAGTTCCTTGTATCAGACGCCGACCTCATTAGAGAGATCAGGAATATACTTTCCATTAAACTCATTTTGACAGGTGACCTTTGACCCTATATACCCTTTATATATTAAATTGTTACGTCATCTTGAGGGGCGGGGCATCTGTCAAAACTAGTTTGATGGTTGGTGTAGGGTCAAAGGTCACCTGTCAAAATGAGTTTGATGGAAAGTATATTCTATTCTCTCTCATTTGATTTATTCTTGTTTTAATCAGATAAATGAAGGACAGAGGCTGCATAATTCATTAAAAGTTTAATAAACTATCATCTTAATTGTCTTCATTTTTAGTTGGTTTAAAGCTAATGATGGTTAAGACTTTACATTCACTTTGCGCATGACCAGATTAGTCGACTAATCGGTAAAAATAATCAGTGATTAGACGACTAATAAAATAATTGTTTGTGGCAGCCCTAAAAAATAATAAAAAATTAAATATTTTGTCCTCTGTGAACTTCAGTGAGACTTGGAGCAACAATGTTTTGAGAAAAGGTCACGAATGGAGCCAAAGTGAGGCATTCCACACCACCAATTGGTTGAACTAGATGTTTTTTTGAGAATCAAATGGTCAATTTGATCCTTTAGTTTACCAAGAGTCATCATTTGTGTTGACCAACTTGGATTTTAGAAGAAAAACACAATTCCCAGCAGTGTAATGGGGATAGAATCATGAGAGAAGACGCCGGAGCGTCTGTCTTTTACTCACTCTGACGCCCCGGTGAAAAGCCAGAAGAACCGAACTGATTGTAATGCATTTTATTCCACGACTGCTGAGGCTGCATGTAGACGGGGACTGGAACCTGCTGGTAAATGGTGTGGACGGTCGGAGGCGCAGGGGTGTTGAGGCTGGGAAAACCTCCTTCCTTCGGAGGCTGCTCTGGTGCCGAATGGCCTTTAAAAGGAAACGAGTAAACATGGATCACTTGAAGCAAGAAGTTCAGCTTTTACCTCAGAACATTCAGGTTGAACTAATTACTAGGTCTCCAGATCCACATGTGGCTCTTTGGTCAAACATAAAATAAGTCAGGGAGACTGCTGACCCAGACATGTCGATGCCCCTAATCAAAACTACCGAAAAACAAATAAACAAAGCCCGCAAACTAAGACTACCAACCACAAACTAAAATAACAAAACCCAGCAGTGTAAGACTGCTGAGGATAAAGAGGGGAATAAGAACAAAAAAATAAATGAATAAAAGAAAAATAAATTAGTATTTTTTTTAAGTAAGTTAGCATTTATGTAATTCAGATTAATTAAATGTACAAATTGATGTCTGATGGATGATAAACTATGTAGGTTTTTACATCCCGTTGACCTGAAGACGTCTCGTTTGCTCAACTCTGCCTCCAGAATCAACAGATTTTATATGCAAAACAAAACTTTGGTAAAAAATATAATCTTTTATGAGTTATGCTGCACAGGTTACTAACTGCCCAGAGCTCCATTGAGATGACCTGGCTTTGCACAGAGCATCTTTTACCTTGAAAATAACTTATTTGAGCTTCTGTCATATATATATATATTTTTTTTTATATCACATTTTGAGAGATGCTATTTTCTTTTTATGATTTTGCTTTTGTTCGTGCCAAAAATAGTCATAATTCATGTTTATTATTTTAAAAAAAAGAAGGTCATGAATGAAAAATCCAAATTTCTTAAAGGCTAAAGTAAGACTATGTGGTTCCTTCTAGGTTTTGATCTGTAGAAAACAAACCCAAATGGGTCTTTTAGGATTAAAGGTTGCTGACCCCAATACTTAAATGAAACTTGAAAGTTAAAAAGCAAATCTGATCAACAATCCGTGTTTAGCTAGTGAACGAGAACATCACTTCTAAAGCTACGTTCACACCACCCTCAGCGAGGGTGTTAAAGGGTTAACTTGCAACATGCGTTTAAAGGGTGAGACGTTTGTACTTCATTTCTGATTTGATTGGTTTATTTCAAGAATTGACATTTTTTTAATGAAAAAAATGTTAGTGCTTTTCCTGAGACCATGTTCAGATAATAATTTTCAATAATAGATTGAGTTGCAAAATGCAGGAAGAACCTTCTTTAAACAGAGACATACCCGATGGTTCATCCTCGGTACTTTCAGGTTCGGATTCAGACCCGGAGGATTCGGCATCACCTGGAAAACAAATGGATTCTGCCATCGTTCCGCTCACTCACACATTTATACTCGAACAGGGGCGAGAAAAGCCAAAGATCGATCCTAAAAACGAAAGTCCTTCAGTTACCAGATGTGAGGAGTGGTGGTCGGGCCTCGAAGGGCTGTGAAAGGATCTCCATCAGACTCGCCTTCAGGTCAGCAGCAAAGCTGTGAGCTGCCGTCACTCTTTCAGAGTCCAGGTTGATCCGAGGCGCATAGGGGTCAAACTTTATGACCTTTGGAAGTTCAAAGGAGGCCTGTAAAGACATATAAGATATTCATTAGTATTGGGGTTTTTTCATTCCATTTTACAGTTTCGTTCCAGGATGGTCTCCACCTGCAGAAAGGCTGTGGTCTGCGCCCGGCCCATCAGCTCGTTGATGCCCTCCCTAGCCGTCCTCATCTTCTCGTTGTTCTCTGAAAACCTCTTGGCGAAGTGCTGAAGCTTCTCCTGACCCTTCTCCAGCTCGCAGTCCAGCTCGTGCAGGGCAGCGCGCTCGTCTTGAGCCAGCATGTCCTTCAGCTGCTGATACGCAGCCGACATCGCCGTCTTCCTGCTGTTCGCAGCATCCTAGAACAGAGGAACGGCTGGAGATGACGGACCGTCCACGTCTGCTGCTAGCACAGTGACGAGGTTACCTTAAGCTTGCTCTGCATGTCATTTATCTGGAAGACAACGTGATCTGTCCTCTCGATCTTCTCGTTCAGCAAACTCAGCTTTGCTCGGAAATCATTCTGCAGAAACAAAAAAAAGGACTGAGATGAAACCCATCACCACGTTTCAAGTAATAGTCGACTAATTTAATAGTCGATTTGTCGTTTCTTTATATTATATTGATTGTAGTAAAGTTGAGCAATGTTGTGAGCGTTCAGCACCAAAAAAATGAAAAAATTGCTTTTTTATATTTGAGTCAGTGAGACCAAAAGTTGTTAAAAATAGTTCCTTGTTTGAGATGCCGGTCTAATTGTGTGATTGCTTAGTAAGTATTCACTCGGTCACGTTCAAGCAGAGATCATCTCCACCCGGGCCGGACATCCCCATGAAAAAACAAACACCCACCTCACCTCATTCACCACTGAAAAGAGCTTTCACACCTGCATCTCTGTTTGATCTGATTCCACTTCAGCTCCAGAATACAAACCAAAGACACAACCGGTATGGACTAAATGAATTTATGGACTATAAGAATTTGTTGTTTTATGTTGATTGCTTTGCTTGTTAGTCCTGAGTTAAACCTAAGAGTATTTTGACATTTGTTTGACATGCTGAGTTGGCTGAAATGTTTGATTGAGATATCAACTTCCTTCTTTAAAGGTCTTCAACCTATCATTTATCAATCATCAATCTGCCAAAATAAACAGAAAGAAAAGCAAAATGGTTGAACGACTGAGTTGATTCCACGTCCTTTGGAAAACAAAGCCTATCGAGTCAGGCAGGAGCTGGAGGAGACCAAAAGACTCGACACACACCATAGTGATTCTCCTTTCCGTACGTTTTTTGGCACGTAAAACTCAATCACACTTCCAGAAATTTTGCTATCGAAACAGTCAGCTTGTTTAGGAAATTACTGCTCGTTTTTTTTGGATTCATAAACTTTAAAGTTTTTTAAATATTGAGCAAAATATTCCCCATAGGAAATGAATGAGAACGTCTTCAAATTTAAATATTTTAACTAGATTAGCAACAAGTCTTTAAGTATTTTCATGGGCTATGTTTTCATCTTTTATAGGAATTTAAAAAAAACTAACCTTACTTAATATTTTAGCAACATGCTAACGGTTTTAGGCTAAATTGTCATCTACTGAAGTTTTTATAGACTAATTTTGAGTTTGGCTTCTATTTTAAAACAAGCTAAGCTAACATTTTAGACTAATTTAGTTTATTGAAAAATGTTAGGATATTTTGGAGTTTAGATAGTATTTAAGAAATGTACTAGCTTTTTTTTTGGCTAATTTGGAATCTACTGTGTTTTTTAAGGTAATTTGGAATTTAGCAAAAAAAATGCAATATGGTAAAGTTTTGGCTAATTTGTTATCTACTGAGGATTTTATAAGCTAATTTAGAATTTAGCTTCTATTTTTGCTACAAGCTAATATTTTTGACTAATTTAGCTTACTGAGGATTTCTAGGCTATTTTGGAGTTTAGCTAATATTTAAACGACGATCTAGTTTTTTTTGGCTTCTTTGGAATCTACTAAGATTTTTTGGGTGAATTTAGAGTTTAACTCGTATTAAAGCAACACACAAAATATTTGTTTACTAAATTGGTTTGTATTACGGATTTTTAAGCAATTTTACTACAGTTTTTTACAGAAATGTAGGTAAACTTCAGTGCTTTTTATATGAAATTAAATTTTTAATGAAATTTCCAATCTAGCAAATTTAATATTTTGCAAGTAGCTTTTGCATTTTCAGTAAATCCCTTCAGCAATTAAAGTCAATAGCATCACCATTTTGAGCAAAAAGCTTCAGTATATTCAGTGACTACTTTCAGCAAAAAACATTCACACTAGCATTATTGCAGGTAATGCAACTTTTCTAGTTTGATTTAAGTCTCGTTTTAATGCCAGAAACTAATGAAGGACAGCTAATGGTGGTTAAGATGTGTGTTTTACATCCACTTTGTGCATGACCAAATTAGTCGACTAATTAGGAAAAAATAATCGATTCCATTAAAAGGTTCTTTTTTGTACCCAATAAAATTTTACAACGCATATTTTTCACATTTTCAATCTGGTTTTTCATTGACTTTGACCTCAGAAGTCTTTTCACAGCTTTATTGTAAAGTTTTATTGTTTAAAGTTCTCCTTATGGGAGTTGTCGGTGTGAAAGGCGCCCCCTATTGGTTAAAGGAGATCTTAGCTGAAAAGACATTTTAAAAAGTTTGTTTTTTATACAGTATATATAGTTGTTACATATTTGAGCCGTTTCATCACATTTAGTCCAATAGAGGCAGACAGAGTGGAGGTGTGGAGAAAGACTTGCCTCCTTCAGGCTCCTCTGCTCCTCCGGAGAGGAGAAGGAGCAGGACTTGTGGAGCTGCTGGAGGCAGGAGCTGCAGATCAGACGCTGGTGCTCCGTGCAGAAATGCTCCATCAGCTTGTGGTGTTCGGAGCAGATGTGTTCGGATAAATCCCCCACAGGCTCGATCAGCTGGTGGACGCGGAAGGTGGGGTTCTCCCGGTGAGGCCGCAGGTGCTCCTCGCAGTAGGAGGCCATGCAGGTGAGGCAGGTCTTGGAGGCCTCCGCCTGCATGCAGGTGTCGCAGAGCACCACATGCTTCTCCTCGGGTTTGCTCGGCTCCTCAGCTTTGGTCTCCTTCTCGGTCGGGATGGTCGATGACTTCTGCTTGAAGGCCTCCACCACGGTGCTGAGGACCGTGTTCTTCTTCAGCTCTGGCCTGATGGGGAACATGGTCCGACATTGAGGGCAGCTGTAGCTGCAGTCCTCCCAGGAGGCGAGCAGGCAGTCCTGGCAGAAGTTGTGTCCGCAGGGGATGGTGACCGGACAGTCGAAGGGGCTCAAGCAGATGCTGCAGGTCAGCTCCTCCTCCAGAGAACACAGAGGAGACTCGACCTCTTCCGCCATCGTTAAAACAGCTGCTGCTCCGAGCGAAGACGATGACGCACTTCACGAGGGAGAAACGAAACCTAACTGCCTGTTTGGTATGGAGGTCTTAAAGAGTCAAAATGAAAAAAATATATACACCATTAAATAATGAAATAAATGTGTCATTAATTATTTAAAATAGCCATTAAATGAGTAAAAGTTGAAATAAATAAACGTTTAAATTTATATGGCATTAAAATATCAGAATAGCAATTAAAAAGCACATTTAAATTTTTAATGAAATACTTAATTATTTCATGGCCAATTACACGTCCAAAGAGAAAAATTGAAATAAATATATTTAATACAAAAAAATTAAATAAATGTGTCATTAATTATTAAAATAAATATTACATGAATAAAAGTGGATATCAATAAATACATGTTTAAAAATATATGGCATTTAAATATCGAAATAACCATTAAAAAGCACATTTAAATATTTCATGATAAATTTAATTGTTTCATGACCCAGTGAGGGCTGGAAGAGACATATTTCAACAAATAACTAATAATTAAATACATTTACCATTAATTATCTAAAATTGGAATTAAATAAAAGTGTCATTAAATGTCAATATTAAATTAATTTATTTTAGAAACATTTATTTATTTCATGATTTTATTAAACATTTCATGGTCTGGGCAACGGGCACACCATTTAATTAAATCTGTCAAACTCAGTGGGCGGGCCTAACTCACATTATATGGGCGTGTCTAACTCAGATCCTTCAGAGAATCTGAGAGCTGCTCTTCTGTTTCATGAAACTCTGGAGGTTTTAAGGTTTTGTCTGGAACCTGACACACATACACGCTCTAAACATTGTTTTGGTGAACTGTAGAACTTTAGTGAGGGTCGCTTGTTCGTAGCTCCTTCTCGTTCCACGTCCGCAGGAAAACCACAGTGATGCTGTTTCTTCACAGAGGTTCGGGGCTTGTCCTGCCTGGTAGCAGGAGTCACTTATCACCCCTGAAGTGTTTCATAAATAATCATTAAATAAATAAATATTTCTTAAATAATTTAAAATCTCATTTTAATTAAATATTGACACATTTAATTACACTTTTATTTATTAAATGCCAATTTTAAATAATTAATGACACATTTATTTAATTATTTCATATTAAATATATTTATTTCAATTTTTCTCTTTAAGCCCATACTGAGTCATGAAATAATTAAATATGCTACAAAAAATTAAATGTACTTTTTAATGGTTATTTTAATATTTTAATGTCATATATGTTTAAACATTTAAAGATTTTCACTTTTAGTTTTTTAATGCCAATTTTAAATAATGACATTTATTTATTTAAAATTAAATATATGTATTTAAATTCTCTCTTCCAGCCCATACTGGGCCATGAAATTATTAACTATATCATGAAATATTTAAATGTGCTTTTTAATGGCTATTTTAATAGTTTAATGACATATTTAAATATTTATTGATTGATTTCAAGTTTTATTTATTTAATGCCAGTATATATTTTTTTCAAATAATTGAATTGTGTGTATATATATATTTAATTTTGGCTCTATTGGTCCTCCATACTGTAGCAGCACCACTGTGATTTGAATGAAATAAACTTACTTTTGACTAGGGGTGTTGCGGATCACAAAACTCACGGTTCGGATCGTGTCACGGTTTTAGGGTCACGGTTCGGATCACTTTTCGGATCAGTAAAAAGTTTAAAAAAAAAACAACAAAAAAAACACCACCACCAACAACAACAACAACAACAACAACATGAAAGCTAAATTAATTTTTGGAAACGTTTCAAATCATATATTCAAAATGAATATAAAGTACTTCCCTTACACAAAAGTTCAAAACTTTTGCTCACTGAGGCCTATTTATTAAAACAAAAAATCTTTAAAGTTTGAACACAAGCAAAATGCTAAAACTTGTAGTTTCTGAATACATACAAATCTACAAAAACAGAGAAAAGAATGCTTAAAAATAGTTTTGAA
Source organism: Oryzias melastigma (assembly GCF_002922805.2). Lineage (NCBI taxonomy): Eukaryota > Metazoa > Chordata > Actinopteri > Beloniformes > Adrianichthyidae > Oryzias > Oryzias melastigma. The sequence goes on from NC_050512.1 coordinate 28,504,814, forward strand.
AATACCAAATCTATCTGGTGTTCACTTGAAATACAAATGTTCTGATCCCACTCGCCAAATGGGGACATTTAAATATTTAAAATAATAATAATTATCTGTAAAACGTGGCACTGTTGCACCCGCTTTTCCTGGTGATCTTTTTGGCTTGCCATAAAATCATGTCCATTACGGATGTATTCTTTGAATCCAGAAATTGAAACGTGTACTGATGCTTTTATTCAGGTCTTAACATTAAATAAACCTGATATCTATCCATCCGCGTCAAGTTGAGTAAAGTTTGTGACGGAAGCTGCAGGGTTTTTCCTGGCTTAAAATAAGGTGGTGGTGTCTCGTGGGGACTTCAGATTTGTATACCTTAACAAGTTTATTTTATTATTATTATTATGTAACTTTATTGAACATTCTTTCAATTTACATATTTTACTATAGATCACCTCATTATAAAACAGAAATGTAACTAACAAGCCTAATTTTGATACACAATAAAACAACAAATTATTCTAGTTTGAAGCTCCATACAAAAGCTTCAGAAGAAACCCTCAAATTCATGGCCCCGCCCCCTTGTCCGTTTACGAGCACTCTCTCCTTTCCGCGCGGCAATAGACAGACTGTCTCCTTTTTTCTTTTTTCACGGAGGTTCTCCTCTAAATCAGGTGTTTAAACTCCTGATTTTAAAGCGTGTCTTCTCTCCCTTAAACTCTGTGGGTCTGACGGTAACAAACAGCTGTGGAAGAATAGTCCAGTCGGACCGAACCATTTTCAATTAAGAGGAAGGGGGGTCCACAGACGATGTTTCCAAAACAAAATATATAATTATTGTTACCTTGACATTAAAATCAAAATATTTGCGATTATATATTGGTTATTGGTTTACTGAAATTATTTTTTCTGTTGTATCATTTTGTCATCATTCGGGTCTCCGTGGACTCTCTCTCAGTCTGGGCTCCTAGAATCAGCCACATCCCCCCTTTTCCAGGAGCTGGTGGCGGCCGACACCAAATTCTCTATGCAGGAAAAGCGCTGAAAGCTCCGCCCACACGCAGCGGGAGATTCAGGAACAGACTTTAAGAAATAACCGTGAAGCTGTTACTTCAGCGCTGGTCAAAACAAAGAGGATTTACAGGAATTTGACAGAATTTCATTGATGTGAACGGACAATGATTAAAATTATGAGAGCCCAAGGTGTGTGCGCTCGCTGGGGGTGGGGGTCGGAGTGGTCCGCGGTACACACGTGTCCGAACCGTGTCCCGAACCGTGGCTTCTGATCCGTACGGACCACGGATAATCCGTGATCCGCAACACCCCTACTTTTGACTGTTAAAAAAACACTATGTCCGACTTCCCAACATAATCCCTAACTATTAAAAAAATAATAATAAAAAAAATAGTGTGGTACCATATAGTGCCCTGGATTTCAAACGTACTTCAGACACAATGGTCACTACTTTTCTTTTGTTTTTCTAAAGTGTTGAGTTGTACAAACAGTATGAATTCATAGTCATTATCACATTGACTTGTAATTGTGAATATTTAGAATACAAGTATGGTACACCATTTGTCAAAAACTAAATCATTCATAAGTTCTGCACTTTTAATACCCATAAAAACAATTTTTTGTCTCCAAACATCTTTATTTTCATGAGAAAAACCAAAGTGCTTTACAGAGTCAGATCAAAATTTGGTTCATGATTTAAAACAATGTTGAAATACAATATTTAAGCCAAACTTGGCACTTAAATATAAGATCAACAGAAAAAAAGTTAGAAGTTTCTTTACACCAGCTGATTAAAAAGACTAAAAGTTGATATTTCAGGTATAAATCAACAACTGAACAATAAATCATTGACTGAACACCAGTAGCAATTTCAGAAATTAATCAGTGGATAAATAAGAAGAAAAAAATCACAACTATTTAATCCTGAGAATAATCCTGATATTAAATGAATAGGAAGTGAAAATTTAAGATTAAATCCTAATTTTTATCAAAATGATTGTACTATAGACCAGGGGTCTGCAACCTGGAGCTCTGGAGCCACAAGTGGCTCTTTTAGCTCCCCGTTGGGGCTTTCTGGTTAAAAAAAATGTTTTTGCTTTCAAAAGTAAATGTAAAGCAACAAGTAAGTGGTAAAGTACACAAAAATAGAAAAGAAATCTATTACTCTGTGAGGCTCTTGACCATGGTAGCTGTAAAGCTCCAACAAGCGGTTTGAGTTTAACTAAGTCGGACTCAAACATTTGACTGTTTTTTTTTTTTTTTTTTTTTTAAATCAAGTTGTGGTCAGTAAGTACAACCAGAATCCACAGTTTTGGACAAATTCAAGGATTTTAAGTGAACCACATTGTTAGAAAAATACGGTAAAACGGTTCATTTCTAATTTAATTGTAGTTAATTGGATTTACAAATTCCTGCCCGAGATCCACCACAATAGCTAAAATAAACTTTTCTTTAAATCGCTGCTGACATTACACTTCCCATCATTACATTTTCTGCACTGAGGTGTGGTAAAGGATATATTTTATTTTGAAAGGACTTCAGCTGAACCTCTGTCGAAAATTACCAACAGTTCAAAATTTTGAAAAAAAAGGCTATTTACTCTTTATGTTTTATATCTGCCAAAAATCAATATTTACTCTGTAGTTATCATAATAGCAAAAATTCAATATTAGTTTAATATTTAGTTTTCTAAATGGTGATTTAACACTTTATGGCTCCTACTGGGTTGTAGTTGGTGAGAAATTGACTCAAATGGCTCTTTAAGTGTTGAAGGTTGCAGACCCCTGCTATAGACTCTTTTTTTAAAATAAACAACTGTATTTAAATCAAACAATGACAGACAAATAAACACATTTTCACCCTAAAATTGTACTTTGGGTGAGACGACAGATCCCGCTGAGGCGATTAAAGTAGTGAACCTCACCTCCACAAAACACCAACCCTCATTAAACTCCACATTCACAAACTTCCCTCCACCCTGCAGACGATCAGATTAATGTGCCGAGCATAGAAAACACTGACCGATGCTTTCTATGGGCCACGAAGGAGCCCAGGTTCAGATGAGCCTCTGAACTGTTGCTCCGTCACTCATCACTTTAGTTCTTCACTCAGAACTTGTAAAATGATGGAGTGGAAACGCCCCCGCCGGAACAGAAGTTATAAGATTCAGATTCCAACCAGGAGCACAAAGAACTGACGGAAGTCAGTAAAATCTGACATTTCCCTGATGAGCTTCGACCTCCAAAAACACCAAATGCTGTTCATTTGAAGTTGCTGTTCGTGGCAGAACTGAATCCCACCTTTTTCCCTTTAGACCAGGGGTCTCAAAGTCAGTCGCACAGGGGGCCAAAATCCAAAACACACCTTAAGTCGCGGGCCGAACAGGATAAACATTTATTGAACACTTGAAAACTCATTTTTTTAAACTTTAAAATTGCAACTTTGTATCATAATTATGAACTAGATATATAGCATTACCTGCGATAATGCTAGTGTGAATGCTGGAAGATGAATTTAGCAGCTGAAGCTGAAGATGCTGAAATTCATGGTTTAAATTGCTTAAGCTAATAGCTTAAAACCCAGAAGCTGATACCTAGCTTAAATATTCGCCAAATGCCAAATTAGCCTTAAAAAAAAAAAAAAAAATGGGTAGGACAAAAAAGCTAGCATGTAGCTGAAAAAAATAGCTCAACTCACAAAACAGCCTAAAAAAAAAAAATCCTAAATCAGCCAAAAGAGCTAACATTTAGCTGAAATATTAGCTAAACTCCAAAATAGACATAAAAAAATCTTAGTAAATTCCAAAATAGTCCAAAAAGCTAGCAGAATGCCAATTTTAAAACTTTAAAACCATAACTTTTTAACACAATTATGAATAATAAACATTATTCCAGAATAAATCAACTTAAACCTTAAATAACTGTCAATATTTTACTCTCCATAGAAATATATTTTGTCAAAATTATACAAGTTAGAAATAAGCGCAAGATAACGTCGGGCCATTAATAACAATAAATGAAAATGATCTGGAGGGCCGGATCCGGCCCCCGGGCCTTGACTTTGACACGCGCTTTAGACACTCATTTGTTTTGAACAGCACAATATGATGTTAAGCCACTAGCGTCAGGCGCTGAGAGGCTTCTGACGTGTCAGAAAGAGAGTCTAAAGTCTAAGGTGGAAACAGAGTCGTCTACCTGACAAATGTATGTCTGAGAAGAAGAGAACCTGGATCCAGTTCTGCCATCGTCCACATCCTGCTCATTCTATCAGCTGAGTTCTGACTTTACCTGATAGCATGAGCACGCATGTTCCACTTATGCCTCATGTGCATTTCAAAAACAAAATATAAATGTTTATCTTTGTCTGGAAATGCTTCTCTATGTTTCAGAATCACACGTGCGTTCTAGAGGCGGAGGAAACCGCATTTTCTACCATTGAAGCAGATGAGTCAGCTTCCATATTTAAATACACCAACAGAGAAGATTAATCATTTTTAAAGGCCAGAACCTCCTAGAACTTGTCTTATTCTCAGATAGGACAGAAGTTCTGTTGGTTAGACGATTGAAGAGAGGACCGCTAAGGAACCTCCATCACCGCCACCCCAAGATTCTTTCAAACTGGTGCAAAACTTTTATAGAAGAAGAGACCAGATGAGTGTTTTTCCACCGACTGATGCAAAGCTGCCGTGTTAATCAGCACCGCTCGCTCTGCTGCCCTTCCTTCCATCCTCTTTAGCTTCATGCATCCCCTCAAAAATTAAATCTTCAAGAGATGCGAAGGTAACAGAGGGGAACAAAGCAACTGGACTTCTGAGGGTTTAAGTCAGAAATCTTCAGATCCCACTCCATACTTGGAATACATTTTAATCTTTTGTCTAATCATCACAATTACTAGTTAGGAATGAAATTACACTCAAAAATACTTTTTATTGCACAAGTTGGGCTGCTCAATTTGGACACAATGGAGATTAAACGTCTGTGTCCAACATCCTTTTTAAGACCTAATAATATTTTTAATTTTCCATCTTAAGACCCAAAAAATCTACCAATAAGCTTCAATTGAATCTTAATTGCTAAACTCTTGATTGGATTTGACTACTCCATCAACGGGGAGGGGGTAAACTGATGAAGTAGGACGTGCAGATGCTGCTTCTTTACTGCAGCTTGCACAGAGTAACGCTGGAGCCGCTTGAGAAAACCCAGAAGGCCGGATAGACGGGCTCCACGCAGGGTAAGGAGAAGGAGTGGAAGGGATACGCCCTGTCCGCCACGTTGTAGAAGGTCGCCCTGCCCTCCTCACAATCCAGCAGCACGCCTACGCGCTTCGGACTCGGATTAGCCAGCACCGTCTCGACGCTGTTGTGCCAGGCCGACAGCTTGACGTTGAACCACTCCACGCACCAGGAGCGGTTATTACGGCCCAGACGACTGGTGGGGCCCTTACGGTCGATGCTGCCGTAGGCCAACCCAAGGCCGATGAAGTTGTTGCAGCTCAGCCGGACCTCCCAGTAGTGGCGACCTCTGATGAAACCTGGGGTGGCGAACACCTGGGAGCAAACCGCAAAGCGTTCTGGGCATTCTGGGTAGTTGGTGGACTCATCTGACACAGACGCTTTGGTGAAGTCTTCGGTGAGGATGATGCGTTTATGGGCTGTTCTTGGATCAAAAGTGAGAGCAAAGCCAACTAAAAAGAAATTAGGAAAAAGACATGATTAATGCAACAAACACGTCATCTGATCCTACACTAGTGCTGCCACAAACTATTATTTTAATAGTCGACTAATCGATTACTTTTTTCCGATTAGTCAACTAATTGGGTCATGGACAAAGTGTATGTGAAACACACAGCTTAACCATCATTAGCTAACTAACACTAGACACATAGCATTACCTGCAATATTGCTAGTGTGAATGCTGTAAGCTGAATTTGGCCGCTGAAGATGCTAGTGCTGATAGCTGAAGATGCTGAAATTGATAGCTGAAAATGTTGAAGCAAATAGCTGAAAATGCTGAAGCTAATAGCCAGCTGAAATATTAGTTAAATGCCAAATTACAGTGAAGAACTGAAAAAAAGCCTAAATTAGCCAAAACACCTAGTATGCAGCTGAAATTTTAGCTAAGCTCCGCTCTGTGGCCTTGTGATAGAGTGTCCGCCCTGAGACTGGAAGGACATACCAAAGACTCTAAATGGGACCCAGTGCCTCCCTGCTTGACACTCAGCACTAAGGAGTTGGACTGGGGGGTTAAACCACCAAATGGTTCCCAAGCGCAGCTGTGTCTGCAGCCATCCAGGGGATGGGTCAAATGTGGAGAAAGAAATTCACACATCTACAGAATGTGTGTGACACCTAATGAATGAGACTTCAACTTCAATAGCCTAAAACACTGAAAAAAAATCCTAAATTAGCCAAAACAGCTAGCATGTAGCTGAAATTTGAGCTAAACTCCAAAATAGCTTAAAACACAGAAACAAAATCCTAAAGTAGCAAAATAGCTAGCATGTAGCTGAAATATTAGCTAAACTCCAAAATAGCCTAAAACACACAAAAAAATTCTAAATTAGCCAAAACGGCTAGCATGTAGGTGAAATATTAGCTAAACTCCCAGTCTAAAAACTGAAAAAAAGCCTAAATTAGCCAAAACGGCTAGCATGTAGCTGAAATATTAGCTAAACTCCAAAATAGCTTAAAACACACAAAAATCCTAAATTAGCCAAAACAGCTAGCATGTAGCTGAAATATTAGCTAAACTCCAAGCCTAAAACACTGAAAAAAAATCCTAAATTAGCCAAAACAGCTAGCATGTAGCTGAAATATTAGCTGAACTCCAAAATAGCCTAAAAAAATTAAAACAAAAACCCAAATTAGCCAAAACGGCTAGCATGTAGCTGAAATATTAGCTAAACTCCCAGTCTAAAAACAAAAAAAAGCATAAATTAGCCAAAATAGCTAGCATGTAGTTGAAATATTAGCTAAACTCCAAAATAGCTTAAAAAAACCTTAATAAATGCCAAAATAGTCCATAAAGTTAGCATTATGCCTTTATAACTTTAAACTTTACTAAACTCTGACCTTAAAATATAAAGTAACAACTAACCAACTAATAAATTTGTCGTTGACCGTTCTAATAGTCAATTAGTCGACTAATCGTGGCAGTCTTATCCTACACAGTTCTACAAGTTGTCCAACTTAAATTAAGAGAGAGAGATCAAGGTGTGGACAGGCGTCTTCATACAGGTACCATAACTTCATACCAGTTCAAACAGGTGACATTAGTACAGGTAACCAGTGGAGGATAGAAAAGCTTCTTAGAGAAGAAAAACCGGTCTAGGAGGGACAGTAATCAGGTTCATTTGCAGGAAACAAATACTCATCCTCTGCATCATCATACATTGAGATTTCCTGGATTCCTTGTAAACATTCTGTCTCTCACAGTTGAAGCATATCTACGATGAACATTGCATACCCCTCTTGAATTCTGAAGTGGGACAACCTGCAGATTTTGTGACACCCAAATAGTTTTTTGACCAAAGGTAAGACTTACATTTCATGAGCTCATTCCTTTTTTCAGCTGAAGCAATGTCTCGGGGAATTTCTGCATTCAAAACAGGAAAAAAAAACACAATTGGTCATCAAGATAGAAGACACACAACAGGAGTTTATATAAAACACAAGTGTTGTTGTAACCACAGCTTCTTGATGCCTTTCAACTCTCAAAACTACATTAGATAATTGTGCTGGAACCATATCGTCTATGCATTCGTTCAGAAATTATTATGGGATGGCCACATGACCTTGGCAAAGTGTGACGATTTTCACGTTTTTCCCACATTACGGGAAAAGAAAACTTTCGTTGGAGCATTTTTCACAAAATCTTACACACATGCTGCCAGCTTAAGTTTACAACATCCCCTAGAGTTTCGTCGACCTTTGACCTGTGGAAGAGGCCGCCATCTTGAATTAAATAGTTAGTGCTGCACAAGCAGTAAGTCGGTTGACTCCTGATCAGAAAAATTCCCACCTTGCCCGCCCATGTGTTGAAGGGTCCTTGGGTAAGACACTGAGCCTCACCTTGACTCTGGTAGAAGGTTGGCGCCGGTGTTCGGCACCGGAGTCACCATCAGAGTGAATGAATCTGTGACTAAAGCGCTTTGGGCCTTCAAGGAAGGTCGTAAAGAGCTATACGAGTATACACCATTCACCATTTTAGTAGTAGTTACAGATAAAAACGAGTCCAATGGGTTTTCATTGATTGTTTCCCAAAGTAATTGGGGGAAAAAAAAATGTTGAAATTAGAAGTTGTAGATTTCGAATGGCGTGCACATGGCGAGCTCATAAAAGTGGAGGACTCCAATTACTCGCTCATTTTTAAAACAAAATATTGTGAAAATTTTATGTATGGATCCCTGGCTGGAGATGAGAAAAAATATACAACTCAGAATATGAACATATTAGGAAATGTGGGCGTGGTTTGCAAATAACCTTTGTTGCTAAGGAAATCCAAAAGTTTACTTTTGCCGAATATTCTGAAAGAAACATGGATCTGTTCGATATCACCAGGCGATGAAAACATAAAATGGTTGCTATGGAGATAAAACCAGCAGAAATGCTGCAATTTGAAAAAAGGGGTTTTTACATCAATCTGTTACATGCAGCTCTGACTAGCCTGGATCAAATGTGGGCGGAGACTGGAGAAGTTCGGCAAGGCCAGCGCCTGTGGGTCATGCAATGCCACTGTGACTTAATTTTAGAAATAACTGCTGAATGTGTTGGAATTGGCTGAATTGCATTTTAGAAAGAAAGGCTAAAACCTGTAAGTAGCACTGTTTTGTACAGTAAAACCAAAATCAGAAGAGTAATGTAAGCCCATGCTATATCAACGGCTAAAACATGATGCTTTTTTTTAATGAGTTCTGGTTCTGTTCGTGTGGTGATATTGACTTGATGAACTCTACCTGATATTTTCTCCTTGGATTTACTCTTCCCTCTAAACTCCACCAGGTTTTCCATGGATTTGGTCAGCTCATTTTTTAACAAACCGCTTGCATCAGAAGATTTGGTGCCCTCTAGAGGAAAGAATAAATAATATACAAGAAAATAAGTCAAATTTATTACAGAAAATGGTCTGAAGTTTAGAGTCCCACTTCAATCATCTTTTTATATATTTTCAATTTTTTTATACAATGATGGTGCTGCTTTTAGCTAATAATCTGAGTCATATTCTAAGACCTGATTTCATCAGAATAGCAGCAGTTTATTAGAAATTTGCGTCTAGTTAGTTGTGGGCAAAGCAGCCCTGCCCCCTTATCCCTCCCCGTTGATCCAATGTCACAAATACGCTTAAAACAAATAAGATTAAAACAAAGAAAAACCCAGAAATGCAATTCTACGGAGGACTAAATGAGACAATTTGAAATAAATGTATAAACCATTAACTTATGTAATAAACAAATTATTGCAAATGTAATAAATATTAAATTAAATATTTTAATGAAATATATTTAAACATATATTTATTGATTTCAAATTGTACGCATTTAATAAAAATTTTAAATAAATAATGAAACTTTTATTTAATAATTTACTAGTGTGCATATTTATTTCAAATTGTCTCCTTTAGTCCTCCATAATTTTGACCTTAATTTTATTAAAAAAAAAAAAAGAAAATTAAAGTCACCTATCCTTCATTGTTACAATATTCGAAACTCAGTAAATATTCAGAAAAATAATTAATGATAACTTACAAAAAAAAAAAAATCTTACTTGAAGGTTTTTTCTTTGAGGCCACTTTAGACTGAGGATTTTGGATAGGACTTCCAGGTTCTAAAAACAAAACAAAAAAAAACAAGTTATTAATTTATTAATTGATGTTATTTATTTAAACAGACATCCATACCAGATTGCTGGGGTGTTCTTGGGGTCAAAGGTGACCAAGAAGTTGCTCCTGGACCTAAAAAAAATAAATAAAATAAATAAAAAATGCCACAAACCAATGAACTACTATTTAAATGTCCATCAACGGTTAATATATTACTAAAAGCTCCAGGTAATCAAAAAGACATCAGTTCAATTTCAGCTCCTCAAATTTATTCAAAATGCAAGGTTTAAACACAATATTTTCCCTCTTTAGAGCCATTCTGGTCAATTTATAACACAATAAAACTATATACGGTATATACACCATTTTAAAGGTTAAATTGAGCTAAAATGTTCATCTCTTATAGAAGATTTTTGTTTCATCAGATTCTGACTTTTCTGATGCTTTTTTATCAACCATTGATTTACAAACAGCAAAATGAAATGCTCCAAAATATTATTTTATATCTTTAATTTCTGAGCATACAAATATTCTGTTTAAAAATTCTAAAGAAAAGTCAAAAGTTTGAAAGGTTCTGAATCATTTTATCTGATCAGAAAATATTGATTTCAAGAATTTCTAAATCAACATTTAGTGGAAATAACAGACATTTTAAAGGTTAAATTTGAGAATTTGAATACAATTGTAATTTTTTGGTCAAGAAAAAGTAAAACACGAGTTTAATTATGTTAAAGCATAGAGTGAGTGTAAAGGAGAGGTAGACCCTGTCATACTTCCACTTTAAAATACTCACCCGATTCATGAAAGACTTTGGTTACTGTTGATAACAAATTCAAAAGAATTCACAACATTTTCTAGGACTTTAAAAGAAGTCCTTTCATCCTGACTGAATACTGACCCGGTGTGAGCATCTGTATCCTCGCTGATACAGGATGTTCAAACATTTCCGTCAGGTGTTTCTTCAGCACAGCCGGGAAAATCTCTGCTGCCATCACTTTGTTGGAGTCCAAGGTGATCCGAGGCATGTAGGGCTCAAACGTCACAGCTTGGGGGAGCGTGAATGAGGTCTGCAGGAGAGACGGCAGATCATGATGCAGTTCATCTTCATCGCTCGAATCCACCGCGGACATACGGATATGCAACATCACTGATGTCAAAAAGAGACTTTTAAAGAAAACGGCGTCTGTGATGCCCCAAAAACATCCTTTATCTGGATTTCCTCAAACCAGCGTTGAAGAAAGAGGTTGTAGATTCTATGATGATACTTTAGATTAATTTCATCCTTGATATATGAATTTATTCCCAACTTTGTTAAAAAAAAAATATATATATATATATATATATCACTCCTATTTAGGCTTTCAGATGCTAAATTAAGTTAAGTTTGGAGCAGAAGCCGTTTGATTGATCCTAATTTGCTGGTAAATATATTTTCCAGAGTACAAGTCAAAGTTTTTTGTTTTTTTTTCTCCATAGTTTAGCCTCCGGTGCAACTTATACTCAGGAATGACTAGTTAGTAAATTTTTTAAACATTAAAAGGCTCATATATTCATTATTTCCCCTTTCAACAACCGGTTGCCCTTTAGCGGTTGTTTCAGCTAACAACCACTAGAAGGCGCTGTGTGCATCAGTATTTGCTACAGACAGTACCAGAAGAAGAAGTGTCGCCTGAAACAAGAATGAAGAAGAATCTGATTGTTTTGCTTTTAAACTTAGATATTCTCGTTATTTTTAATAAAAAAAATAGTTTTTTTTAGCACCCTTGTACTAATCTGGAACAGAAAATCATCAAACTTCGTTACAGAGAGATGGAAGAACAGGTAAAAGCGCCATCATGTAGACACAGTTCCTGCAGTATAGAAGATAAAGATCAATATAAGAAAAAAAAGACTGAAAGATCTCATGAACCAGAAATGATAACCAATGATTTTGTTGAACTTTTTAAAATAAAGAAACAAAATCTCTCAATATCATCCGTGTCTTCTTTGCATTATAAATAACAGTCAATGTTTCCAAGTAGCGATGAGGCAAAAACGCATAGCGTTAAAGGCGGTGCAAGTATAGTTCTTTGGGGGGGAATGGTGCAGTTTTCTTTTTTTATACATCTTAAAGTTATAAAATAGGGAAAATTGTTAAAATTGAACAAATCTGTTTTCCCCTCAACTCTGCATCCTGCAAAGGATGTCTACATATTGTACATGGATCATCTAAAAATCCTATAAAAAGCAAACAAAATGAAAATAAAATAAAACATGCAATTAAAAGATAAATATATGACATTAAAACTTCAATAATCCAAACGATTTTACTAAAATTGTATTTAAATGTGTTGGATGTGAATCATATACTTTTTCCCTTTTTCTTTTTTATTACTTGAAAACAAAATTGAAAAGTTAAAACATCAACACTTATTGAGACTAGATTTTTAAGATTTCACCAAAGTTAAATTTGAGCTAAGAAGAATTAAAACCCATCAAATTAATGAAAAAGAAAAAACTGAAAATGTAATTGATGGGAAAAAATTAAACAAAAGCAGCTATAAAGCTTTTTTCAGAAAAAAGGGATTTGAAATCCTAAATTTTGCATAAATGAAAAGCTTCTTGTGTGGCTCCACTCTGCACTAGTAATCTAGTCCTGGTGAGCAGACGAGTCAGCAGCCGTCCTACCTGCAGAAAGGTGTGTGTTTGAGACTGCCCCAGCAGACGGCAGATGTCCTCTTTGGCTTTCTTCATGTTTTCAACATTTTCAGAGAACTTCTTCATCAGAGTTCGGATTTTCATCTGACCGCTCTCCACCTCTCGGTCCAGCGCGTTGGAGGCCTCGTTCTCCTCTCGAGTCAGCATGTCCCTCACCTGCTGATACTCGACCGCCAGAGTCTTCTTCCTGCTGGTGGCGGAGTCCTGGAGGAGGGAGAGCATGGCGGTTTACAGAAACTGATGTGTACTCCACCGCTAGGAATGCACAGAATATTCTGCAACCGAATATTTTCAGCAAATAAAATAAAAAATAAAAAAAAAAGTCACATTGTATGGAGAGAAAATAGACTCAGGATTTGTTTGTGCGTAACTCATTAAACACATTTTGTGTGTACTTGCCATTGAATATTCACATGTAAAAAATTTTTAAAAATGCAATTTACACATGCACAACTTTAAATCACAGCAGCATAAAACTACGTATACAAATCTTTAAAAAGTACACACCAATCGCCTGATACACACACAAAACCACATTTACATAGAAATCAGATGCAAGACTCTTCATGTCTCAGTTTTGTGTGTAAATTATGCTTTTAAATACTGATAGAATGCTGGATCATCTGAGTTTTCTTGTCAGCAGCCTTGAACTGAAGAATATCTGATGAAAACTTGACATTTTTTCCACTTTTGTAAATCAGATATGCCCGGATAATTAATTTTAAAGTCTAAGTATGTGCAAACATTACGCACTAAATCTATTGTACGAGTTAAAAATCAATAATTTTCCACACACAAATCTAAAAGTACACACCAACAGGAAGACATAAACTAAGAATTACAGACACAAGTCTTGCGAGTCTATTTTCTCTCCATACTTTCAGCCTTTGCTGTGAGCGAGTTAAAGTAAAGCTGATTAATGTCTAGTTAATCAACACGATGACAGTAGTGCAGAGATAGTCTAAAGTGATTCAGAGTGACAAAATACCTTCAACTGCAGCAAATGTGGAACAAAATTATCAAGACAATGGATCATCTGCAAAAAGTTTTAGCAGCTGTATGGAGCCAATATAGTCTCACCTGATTTGTGCATGAGTAATTCTTGATTTGTAACTTGATGACGGAGCATTTAAATGCATCATTTACACATGAAACGTGAAGAGTCTTACATCTGATTTGTGTAAAAATGCTATTTATATGCGCATGTACATCATCTGATTGGTGTGTACTTTTTAAAGAGTTGTATGTGTAGTTAATATTAAGCTTTAAAGGGTAACCAAACTCTAAAATAACTTATTTTTGTCTGTTGACCTTTATAAATGGGGTTTTTAATGTTTGATAAATTAAAATAAAATGGTTTAATTCATGAAAATATAGTCAAAAAACACATGTGTGCTGCCCCCTATAGGTTGAATTGAGGTATTACAGTAGAATTTTGTGATTGGTCAAACCAGGTAAGCTTCAGAAGTCTTACGTCATGATCTGCAGCCCCAGTAATGATAACAGTCCTGCCCCCAAGCCCCGCCCCTCTGACGGGATTTTCAAATTTCGGCTGTGGGTGGAGTCAGACTCCAACTTCCCCGTTTGTTTAATCTGTAAAGTTTTGCATGTTTAAACTGCAATTATTAGTATTTTGCAATTTTCATACATGTGAATACACAACTGTACACACAGTTATGCACAAAATGTATTTTATGCTACGTATCAAAAATTACACACACAAATCTAAAGTTACACACCAACATGCGGACACAAGTTGCAAATCGAGTCTTACGCTAACACAAATGGGTTGAGACTATTTGAGCTCCATACTGCTCTGCGTTAACGTGACATTTAAAAAGCCTAACACCTCGTATTCGCATCATGAATACGAGAGAAATACTGAAAGAAAAGCTAGCGTCACTTTGAAAAGACCAAAAAAAAAAAAAAAAAAAAAAAAAATCTCAAAAAGTAAAGCCAAATAATCACAAAGAAGGTAATTGACTACATGGCTTTAGATATCTAACATGGAGACATTGGCTTTCAGAGGACTTTGAACCTTGTTACACAGAACAGAGCGGGGGCAATTTCTCAGATGTGAGCTTGGCTGAGATGTAAACATTTACTTTAATAGAAAAAAAAGACTAAAATGTATTGAAGGATATATATATGAAATATTTAAACAACAATAGTAAAAATCTCAACATCCACATTTGATGTTCAGTAACTGTTCTGTATTCTATCCACTGTTTTAATTTTCATTCAGCTTAATTTCTGTGAATCCCTCTATAACGTACTGCGTTACCTTCAGCTTGACCTGCATGATCTTCACTTGTGAGAGGACCGTCTCGTTCTTTATGATCTTTGCGTCCAGCAGCTCCAACTTGCTCTTCAGGTCAGACTGCAGACAGAGAATGAACATTTGATGAAGTTTTTGGCATTGAAAAGTGTGGACGAGCACAACCATTTGCTAGAAGTGTACTATGGAGAGGGCTACCTCCTTCAGGCTCCTCTGCTCCTCCGGAGAGGAGAAGGAGCAGCCTTTGTGGGCCTGCTGGAGGCAGGAGCTGCAGATCAGACGGTCGTGGTTTACGCAGTAGAGCTCCATCAGCTTGGAGTGGTCGGGGCAGATGTGTTCAATCAAGTTTCCAATTGGTTCGTTCAGCTGGTGGACGCGGAAGATGGGGTTCTCCCGGTGAGGCCGCAGGTGCTCCTCGCAGTAGGAGGCCATGCAGGTGAGGCAGGTCTTGGAGGCCTCCGCCTCCATGCAGGCGTCGCAGAGCACCACATGCTTCTCCTCGGGTTTGCTCGGCTCTTCAGCTTTGGTCTCCTTCTCGGTCGGGATGGTCGATGACTTCTGCTTGAAGGCCTCCACCACGGTGCTGAGGACCGTGTTCTTCTTCAGCTCTGGCCTGATGGAGAAGATGGTCCGACACTGAGGGCAGCTGTAGGTGCAGTCCTCCCAGGTGGCGAGCAGGCAGTCCTGGCAGAAGTTGTGTCCGCAGGGGATGGTGACCGGACAGTCGAAGGGGCTCAAGCAGATGCTGCAGCTCAGCTCATCCTCCAAACCGGATAGGGGAAACTTCTCTGCCATCAGGAAGACTGCTGCAGGAGTTGCGACAGATCTGCGACAGAAAACGAAACTTAACTCAGAGGTAAACCAGCAGGATTTAACTCGATCTAAAATTGAAATTAATTCATAAAACACATTTAATCTCGTTGATCTGACACAAAATAATCAAATATTAGATACTTTTTTACATAAATAACATTTATTTTGAAAAGTAAACAGCGACTTTTTACTTTCGACTTTAAAGCCACCAAAATAAAAGCATTTAATATCCATAAACATGTATAAAAATGAAAACAGAAGGAAGACGTTACCTTTTGTCGTCGAAGAATGATCAGAAGGAACACTAAAAGCGCCTTCCAGTCGGGTTCGTTTTCTGGACCTTATGACCTGACCCCGGACTACGTCATCGAAGGTGTGTCGCGAACAGTTCCGCATCTGCGCGCGCACCTAAAACAGCTTTCAAAACAAGAGCTCGCCGGTGCGGGAGCTGATGGGAAATCTTTTTCCTATAAAAAAATACCACTACAATCACTTTTCAAAACTGTCTGAACGTAAAAGAAGCACGAAGAAGCCTTTCAATCTCAGATGAAGAAAATGAAGACATTTATGGATCTATTTGTCAGCAGGTGGACGGAGGTTACCAAAAATAAGTATAATTCAAGTGTGTTTAAAATATACTTAAGTATAAAAATGTAAATACCAAATATACTTAAAAATATACTTCAAGGTTACTAACAAGAATACTTATTGATAGTAAATTGGCCCACTTTTAAAAAGTATACTTAAAGTAAACTTTCAAGTGTACTAGGCCTACTATTTTACTGGCAATAGTTTACTCTAAGTTTATTACAAGTAACATTTACTAGTAGTTTACTTTAAGTTTATAAAAGTTTTAACCTTTATGTTTATGACATTTGAGACTTTACCCAGGGACTCTTCATCTTCAGTAAATATCAGTAAAACATTCAGGACGGGGAATACACTTTTGAAAGCCACAATAATTGACAAATATTTTAGTCCTGTTCGTATGGATTTGGCAAAGGTGTAATGCAGTTAACCCCTATCTTAATGCATTTCATTTGCATCATAACAGGCCAAATTGCACTTAAGTTTCCAGTCTTTTTAGCCTCATTTATGAAAGTACTCTTTAAATTTATTTGTGAATCTTTACATAAAGGGCGGTAGGTTTAAACAGTTCCTCAATCAAAACACAATGAGCTTTGATACATGGACAATACCCAGGGTAAATTGCCGAAATAATCTTATTTGTCACCGACCTAAAGTATTTTCTTAAACAGGATTAAAAGTGGAGTAGATGTTTTCTTTGGATATTTTCAGAATATTAAATATGTATTTGATACACTTATTGGTAGACGTTTATTACTTTGAAATAAAAGCTAACTTTAAAACCTACATTAGATGTATTTCAAAGTCTTCTTTCATAAACTTACAATAAACTAGTAGTAAACCAGAAAGTTTACTTTTTCATAAATTAAAAGTGGGCCAATTTAGTACCAAGAAGTATACTTGCTATTAAACTTCTAGTATACTTTTTTTAAAATACACTTGGTATTTACTTCTTTATATTTAAGTATACTTTTAAACATTTCCTTAAAATATACTTTTTTTTTGGTATGGGGGAGCTTGAAGCCCATTAAATTCTGTTTTCAATGTCACAAATATTCTTTTTCAAGCAGAATGTTTTCATCTGCTCCTGATTTACATCAATTTAAATAACTAAATACTCAGAAATGAAATTTAAACATGATATCCTTTTATTTATGTCCTCCATCATCTGAAAGAAACTACAAGAACTCGTTAAAAAGTAAAGAAATCCACATTTATAGAAGTGTGTGTTTGAAATTTCCTGAAAAAAAATGCATTCCGGTTCTTTTGTTCACAGCAAACGACAAAATACAATTTATTTATTTATTTATTTTATTTTGAAAGGTTTTCCAAGTAAACCACATTTGAAACTGGTGTACAAAAGCAAAACAGATGAGACAAATCCTGCATGTAGCATGTCGTTCCTGCAGTTTTGAATCCTTGCACGTTTCAAGTGCATTATGGGAAATATTGACAACAGATGACACATACAGGTTTAAAAAAAATCAAATTTTGGTCGGTCAAAAATAAAACACGAAACATAATTCTCCTGTGATGCTTACAACTAAATCTTATTTTTATCTTCACCTGCTTTAGCCTTATTTTCAACTTAAATGGGTATTTTATTTGACTTTTTTTCTTTATCACCAAGTTAAAAAACAAGCTTGAACTTTTCTCAACGTATTTTTACATAAAATATACTGGGTTTCTAAAACTGGAGAGTAGATATTCTCCTCCTACGTGAAACAGAAAGTCACAGCTGCCTGTAAATGTGCTTCCGAAAAGCATCTTATATACAAATACCAGAAAGTAAAAGCAGAATTCGGTGGATTTCTTTGTTGTTTTCCATTTAAAGATCAAACAAGTGGATGCTGACGAGCCTCATCTCTCTGATCAGATTTAGCTGCTGTTGATGTGTTGTTTTTCTGGGGGCTGAGTGTTATTCTGGCCGCTTTTGTAGGCCTCTGTCAGCTGCTGCAGGTCCATCATCAGGCCTGCAAACTGCTCCTCCTGTGCAACAACAAAAAAAAACACAAAAATGTGTTTTAAAAGAAAAGTCCTCAACAAGTTTAAATCTGTAAAAATGTGGTTTTATTGGGTTGTGGTTGGAATCGAACCTGCACAGACCATTTGTAGGTCATATATCTCTGGTTTGAGATTGGCCTTACTGGCTGGGTTTTCACTACAAACTGTCACGTGCAGCATGCCCGTAGAAAAACGTGCATGACACTACAGTCTCAACAGTTTGTGTGTGCCATCTGTCTGTCCCAAAGAGGTTTTTCAGCCACAGGCTACAGAAATCGTCTCTTCTTTGTTTTCTTACCAGCACATTCATTCTCTCAGCTGCTGCAACAGCAACACTTAGCTTCCTCTCATCCTCTTCTCTTTCCTCCTCAATCACCCCCAACCTGGAACAGACCAGAACAGGAAAAAGTTTTAAAAACTTTCTGAAAACCTGAAAAAAAACTGAATACTTCCCCAACATGAAAAGTTCAAAACGATTTCCTTTATACGTGTGACTGTTTGGAGTGCAGTGATATGTGATGGTACTCATTAACCTCCGTCTTGTGTTTGGGTCGGCACTGACCCATTTTTTGTTTTAAAAGCATAAAAATTCTAAAGCAATAAGTAGTCTATCTCTGCAAGGATTTTTGAATTTGTCACTTTTATCTCAACAAAACTGTTGTTGTTTGTTTACCGTTCTGAATAAATAATCTTTGTTCTGACTTATTCAGCTTTCTATCAAATCATAACTTTTACCCTTTAAATGATTATTTACCTATTTTGCCTTTTAAAATGACTAAGCCATTTTGCTCTACTTCATTTTTAAATTTAAAATTTACATTTTTGTAACTTTATTATGAATTAATATTTATGTTTTGTAACTGTAAAAAAAGTCCTTGTCCTTTTCCCAAAGCTACTGTTTATGGGTTAAAACTGACCTACGCTGTAAATGATACTATTGGCAATAGTATTGATGAGTAAAAATAAACTTTCTAAATGTACCCTTTATGTGATTTCATATTGTGATGATTCACAGATAATAAGTGGTTGGCAAATACTAATAAATAAAATATATAAAATAATGATTACAAATATTTTTTCTTCAGGTTTGCGATTAATTACACTGTAAAAAGTGAAACAAAACAAAAGTTCTTTAATTTGCTACATTAAAAATATAGTTTTTATCAAATTAAAATTTTAAGCTGAATAAACTATCAACTCAAAATTTTAATTTGAAGAAAACTAATAATTTTAAATTGAACAAATTACAGAAATTTGTTAATTGATACAATGTTTCACTTTTTATAGTGTAGTTACATTTTTTTCATTGATTCCGGCCATAAAATACAATAAACAAATTCATAAAGATGTATTCCACTGTCTACAAGTAATATAGAAATCTTTAATGTATCAATGTGATTTTTTTAGGTAGCGTTTAGCATTTCTTTTTATCATTAAAATTGATGTATGTGTTAAAAAACAAAAAAGTCCAAAAGGCCCAAACCAAAAATACTTAAAGTTATTGTTTCATGGATAAGGAGGCATAACAAGACAATCAATGGATGAGAAAAAAAGGATTTTATTTTATAGCCGATTTAACCTTTCAACTCCCTACTCAACCAAATGGTGAAAACATAAATTCAAAAGTATTGATTGTGTGTATTATTCCCCAAAGTACGGAGCAAAAATAAAGAAAAAAATCTGGACAACTGCTATGTATTTTTAGGCACTTTTTTTCATTTTGTCTCTTTAGGGGCTCCGTACTAAGGCAACAAGCAGCAAAAAAAACCTTTTTTTTGGTTATTTTTTTTTGTTTGTTTTTGGGTAGTTAAGAGGTTAAGATGGAGGTCAAAACAGACCCATTACCAAAAGGCTTGGTAACAGGTTAATCCCGAAATGAAGAAATATTTTTTTCTACCAACGATAATCTGTTCTCATTTTCATTGCAAATCTGTAAAAATAAAAGTGTTGAACGCTCACCTGAAGGTGGCGCTGGCCAGCTGTTCTTCTTTTACTGCCAGCAGGTTCCTCAGCTCTTGGACTTCAGCTTGCAACACTGCAGTCTGGTCCTGGCTCTGGATGATGAAGTCCTCCAGGCGCTTCGCCATGTCCAGCTCCCGCTCTGTCACCTGTTCGATTCCCAGACGCAGCTCCGACAGCTCCTGAGCATGCTGGTTTACATTACAGGCACAAGTCAGGAGGAGATCATGGCAGAATTCAGTGACTTTGGGGCCTGGCGCTGCGGTCTACCTTATCCAGTAAATTTAACTGCTCGTTCTCTGCCTTCATCTCCCTCGACTCCCCGTTGGGATTGACTATAATCCAGGGAACCGGTGCTGGCAGACGCTTGACAGTTCCACTCTGAGGAGAAGCCAAGAATTTACAGAACAATCAAGCAACACTTTGTCATTCTCTTCGAGCACGTGTGTCAAGGTCAAGGCCCGGGGGCCGGATCTGGCCCTCCAGGTAATTATATTCGGCCCTCCAGATCATTTTATTTTATTGTTATTAATGGCCTCATGTTAACTTGCATGTATTTTTAATTTGTATTATTTTTACAAAATATATTTTTATGGAGAGTAAAGTACTGAAATATATTTCAGGTTTAAGTTGATTTATTCTGGAATAATATTGCTGATTTTTTATTATTTATGTTAAAAAGTAACAGTTGTAAAGTTTTAAAATTTGGCATTCTGGTAGATTTTTTGGACTATTTTGGCAAATACTAAGATTTTTTAGGCCATTTTGGAGTTCAGCTAATATTTCAGCTAAATGCTAGCTGTTTCGGCTAATTTAAGCCTCTTAAAACATGTTTTTAGGTTGTTTTGGAGTTAGGCTAATATTTACACATTAGCTATTTTGGCTAATTTAGGCTTTTTTCTGTTTTGTTTTTGGCTATCTTGAAGTTTAGCTTTTTTCAGCTACATGTTAGCTGTTTTGGCTAACCTAACCTTCTTTATCTTTGTTTTATTTTAGACTAATTTCGCATCTAGCTAATATTTTAGTTGGCTATCAGCTTCAGCGTTTTCAGCTGTTGGCTTCAGCATTTTTAGCTATCAATTTCAGCATCTTCAGCGGCCAAATTCAGCTTACAGCATTCACACTTATCACAAGTAATGCTATAAATCTAGTTCATAATTATGTTAAAAAGCTACATTTTAAAAGTTTTAAAAATGTAGTTTTAGAGTGTTCAGTAAATGTTTATCCTGTTCGGCCCACGACCTAAGGTGCGTTTTGGATTTTGGCCCCGTGTGAGATTGAGTTTGACACCCCTGTCTTAAACCATGCAGACTTTCTCAAATCCGTCCTCACAGGATGTGGTGGTGAGATGCTCGGATGGTTGGCCTCTTGCGGTTGGTCGGCCTCTGCCGGTGGCTCTTGCTGGGGTGACTGCAGTGTTTCAGAGCTTATCTGCCTCTTCAGGGGCTGTTTTTGGTGCATGGGACGTCTGTGTGGAGCACTCTGAGTTCTCTTGACAGGTTTTCTCTGTTGGGCTGTCATCCTGGAACCACAGAGGAATGGACAATATTAGAACTGCACGCACTCTCCGAGGGGCAAAATTCTTTATGAATATTGGCAAATGTTGACAAATATTTCAATGAAATGAAGTCTTACAAAACCAGTGTTTTAAAGCGTAAAAAAAACCCATAAAAAATTATTCTTTAAAGACCCACTCCAATGAAAATCATGTTTTTGTGTGTTTTTAACATCTCCTCGTGGTATTTTTCTGATGATGAAGTACATGAATAAACAAAATTCAACTTAAAATGCATTTCTGGATATTTCTTTATTCAAATTGCTGTGAATCACAAAAGAAAGTCAGTTGGAAAAAGAGATTATTTGTGGCAAAGAAAAATGCTGGGCGGGCCACAAGCTCCCTGCTCTGAGCTCCCAGCAAAGGGGAGGGGAACGGGGGATGGGGTTGCCCCATGCCCACAACTCAAAGGTGAATTTTTTGTGAACTACTGCTGTGCTCCAGAAACTATGTCCTAGGAAACAACAGTTTTTATTCTTTATTTTGGGGGCAACAAATGACATAATCATGAGTAAAAGATCACTTGGAACGTATTTACAATTGATCAAAAGATGTTTAGATTGAAGCCTAAAGCAATTCACAAAAGAGAAACTTTTGTGGGCAAATTGATTTTAAAAAGCCAGTTAAAACAATAAATTAATCATGTTTTCATAATATTATTAGTTTTGTATAGAACAATATTTAACCCTTGCATAATATATGGATGGATGGAAGGAATACTTCTTTTCTCATTTACCATGCCTTTCAGACTCTCCATTTCCCTTTGTTTTGATATTTTTGTTTGGACCAGCAAACTAATCATTCCTTTTTTTTTTTTTTTTTTTCTCTTTACGGGACTCAGTTCTTAAATAAAACCGTGTTCCTCATCTTCTTGTCCAGTTCCATGTGTTATGGTCCATGTTTGTGTCTTCCCCCTAGACTGAGGCTTGTCCGCTTATAGGGACCGTAACAATACACCATTAAATAAATCTGTCATTGATTGTTTAAAATCGCCATTAATAAACAAAAGTGACAATCAATAATGTTTAAATATATGTGGCAGGCAT
Source organism: Oryzias melastigma (assembly GCF_002922805.2). Classification (NCBI taxonomy): domain Eukaryota; kingdom Metazoa; phylum Chordata; class Actinopteri; order Beloniformes; family Adrianichthyidae; genus Oryzias; species Oryzias melastigma. Next base: position 28,527,564 of record NC_050512.1, read on the forward strand.
GGCGGAGTTGTTCAGAAGCATCGCTCTTTTCTCCTATAAGTGCAACTTGTACTCCAGTGCGACTTGTATCTTTTTTTTTTTTCTTCATGCAAAAACACTCAGAAGTGACTCATAGTCCAAATAAAATGGCAAAGCTCTCACATGTTGGACCTTCCCAGATAAATTGAAAAAATGCACATCATACCTGTCTTTAAGCCCTTCGGAATCCAGAGGCAGCTTCTGTATGGAGGACTGGTGAGGGCTGTACTTGCCCAAGTCTTTAGGAGGAACATAATCTGGTTTTGACTGTTCAGGATGGCTGTGAACAGCAAAAGTGGATCATTCAACTTTCATTGTGTGATAGGACGCAAGAAGTTGCCCCTAAATACCTGCTGATGACAATCCGAGTCGCCTCAGGACCAAGTGAGTCTGTGATGTGGTTGAGAATTGACGGGAGAGGATTCAGCTTTTTAATTGTTTCCTAACCAAAGAACAGGTTACATGTTAGGTGCCATCTTATATCAAGGTGATTAGTGTTGCTCACAAACTATGGAAAGTTTCTGAATTCTCCTTTGAAGAAACCCCTTGAACTGATTGCTAGATTGGTCTTACCAAGTCTTTTGTGTGGATGATGTCCACTAGGAGGCCGTGGAGCACAGCCAGACGTAAGGGCAGATCCACATAGCCGTCGAAAGATGTCATCTGGATTTCTGTGTCTTGATTGGACACCGTTTGCAAAAAAGCCCTCATTCCATCCCAATGCTGCTCCAAGAATTCGTTCATGAAAAGCATGTACTCTTCCTTCTCTCCAAATCTAGTACAGAAGAAAATAATGCATTCATGTCAGAATTTTAAGTAAACTCAAAGTCATTTGAGTAAACTAAGACTTGTCATTTGGTGGTTTAACCCCCCAGTCCAACCCGTTAATGGTGAGTGTCAAGCAGGGAGGTACTGGGTCCCATTTTTAGAGTCTTTGGTATGACTTGGCCTGGATTTGAACCCACGACCTTCCAGATTCAGTTTGGACACTCCATCAAAGGCCACAAGAGCTTTAAAGTCACAGTCCCTTGACTCATGCACACACACACATTCAAACATTGATGGCAGTTCCACTCCCTTACACTGGCACCAACCTATAACCACCACAGACACATAGGCAGGCAGGGCAAGAACCGAACCTGCAATCTTGACCCCTGTACTTCTGCCCCACGACTGCCCCGCAAAAATAAGAAGCTACTCACAATGTGAAGTTGGCCAGGTTCTGGATGACTTTGGCAGTTAATGTCAGGGTGCGTAGAGTGTGTGGCTCTGGATAGGGTTGTATCAGACCAAAAAGGGAAGGACTCAGAACCGCAGGACACAGGAAGCGAAGGAAGAGCGAAGCAGAGATGAGGCGCTGGCCAATCTCTCCCCTGCCCTTGTCCTCACAAAGCTCCATCCAACTGGAGAAGATCCTGTTTAACTCTTCCGGAAAAGGTCTGTGCACAAAACTGGTGTCAGTTGTTGGCGTTGCAAAACCTTCAGTCTCTGCAAAGAGTTGTCTTTTCTCACCCGTGGATCTCAATGATCTTCTTCATCACCTCCTCACAGGCTGATCTCAGGTGTCTCTGGTTGTTTGACAGGTCGGCTGCAGGGCATTTACGTGGGTCGACTTCACAGTTCTCCACCGAGGTGTAAAGTCGAGTGATGAAGTCTCCTACAGCAACAAGAGATATTTAGTAAAAAACAAAAAAACAAAAATTGACGTTATCATTTTATTAGCCTACCTAGTGTGTCTATAAGGTACTTCTGGCCAACCAGCTTCATGTATTCATCTATGGCTTTAGTTGCTAGTGTGTTCTCTCTGAAGATCAGTGCTTCCTTCTCTCCAAGTCGTTCCACCTCTGCGCTGCCCAGGTCAATAAGGAATTCCTGAAGAATGGAGATGTTCATGATAAATCTTAAAACAGGATTTTCTCACATGTTCTGTTCATTCCCTACCTTGGCCTTGCCAATACTTTGGAGTACATGAACCAGAGCTCCTGCCAGCTCTTCCTTCTCCTTTACATTCAGAAGTGGCTCCAAGTTTTTGCACATTTCGACATAATCCACCGTCACATACTCTGCAAACTCTTTGTACTTTTCCATTGGCAGCACTTTCAAATTCTGGAAGCGGGCCTTGATGCGCAGAGAGGCCTGTGGCCCCAGCAGCTCTTTGGTCGTTGCTGTACCTGAAGCTTTGTATGGAACAATGGGGTGCCATTTCTCCTGGTAGGTCCTCCCCTGAACATCAGCAATAGATATCGCCACACTACCCAGTGGGTGCAGGTTTGACTCATCCTTGGAATGTCGCTTTTTCTTTGGGTCGTCCTCTCGGAAAAGGTGAAGGCTGATTTGGGAGATGGAGGGCAGGTTGTCAAGCTCGAAGAGTTCCCCCCAGAAGAGTTGACACCCTCCAGCCCCACTTCCGCTAGCCCCTGGCCCTGCTGAGGACTTGGCAGAGGCGTCCCCCGGCATGCTGGATCGATTAGCTGCCTTGCCGACAGTGCGACTGCTGGTGCGAGCGAACAGGGTCCCGTCCAGGTGTACCTCGCAGTAGTAACGCTGCTTTGGGGGCAGATCCTTGGCTTCGTTTACCCACAAACTCAGGGAGTTCTCAGTGCGCTCAATGTTATCCTGTTATAGGAAAAAAGTCCATACTTTAATTGGCTTTTGGAAACTGTGAAAAGCTTCAGAAAAGAAAAGGGGCTGAGGATTACCTTGTTGGGCTGAGCCGCCCTTCTTAGGTCCTCAATCCAGCGGTCACGCTCAGCCGCCGAGGAGCAGCCAAAGCAGTGGGTGTTCTCTGAACTGATCACCTTTACCACAAAAAAATCCCTGCATGATTGTCAAAATACATAGGATATAAACTAGTATAACTGCTTTTTCATAGTTGAAGTTTCACTCTGATTGTCTTTTGAACTATTCTAAAAGTGTTCCCGGTGGTGCCAAAAAAAAAAAAAAATTCTAGGACATAATTTCTGCAGAGCGACAGTATTTCATTAAGAGTTGAAGGTGGGACCTTTGGAACAGACCACACCCCCATTCCCCTCCCAGTTGGTGAGAGCTGAAATAAGGAGATTGTGGCTTCAGCTCCTTTTAAAAACCCATTTTTTTGTCCGCTCAATTCACAATGAGTACAGAAAAACTCAGAAATGCAATGTTAAAATTAATTTTCTATGCAAATGCTCTTCATCATCAGAGAAAGGTAGAAAAAAACATCTCTAAAAACACCAAAAACACAACTTTCCTTGGAGTGGGTCTTTAATGACCTGTCCCAAAATATTACACTAAAAATACTATATCAAAGAATTCAAGACAATTCAATTTTTGTTAGAATTAATAAAAATGAATTATGAATGATATGATCAATTATGATGTTGGATGATTTGTTAAGTTTTTGTTCTCAACAATGTCAGTTTAAGATATAGAAATGTTGAGTGTTCAGAAAAAAAACCTTTTTTACCCACTGTCTCAAATTTGATACACATTTTTTTAACATTGTCTAACTGCACTTAAAAGAATTGCTTATCAAAAACCGTTTAAGACAAGTAGTCACTAAAAAGAAGGAAGAGTCATTCTAACCATAAAGCTTTGAAAATTTGTAAAATGTTTCCAGCCAGAAATGTTTTTGAGATTTCAGGAAGCAGCAGGAAAAGCCCTTCTATTGCCCCTAGTGGAAGGATAATGAACTACAAGGCAGAACAAATGGACCAAGTTCCATACAATGAGTTTTTAAGGAAAATTTAGATGTCAGAAATGCACATATGAAATATTATATCAATGTTTATATGCAAAGTCCTGGATTTGAAGACACTTTGGAGTCTGGGTTAAAATGTTCCTAAAGATTACCTCAAAGCAGTACTTCTCCCCTAAAATGGAACCATGGACGGGCCTGATGACCATGCTGGTGTCGGAGCTCAGATCCAAACTTCCCATTGCGCCCACAGGGATAGAAACAGACTCCCGAGAACCATATCTGTGAAGGAATTAGAAGAAAAAATCAAAAAGAAAAATAATTAGACAATGATTTTAGTTTCAATAACTATAATTTATTAAATAGTGACAGTATTTTCTGGACTATTCATTCAAATTGTGAAAGTTCTTAAAAGAAGATGTAATATCAAAGATTATAGATTATATTACAAGAGAAAAATAAAAAAAAATAATCTAAGGTTGCAACAGACTTCATCTTTTTTTTGATTGTCAGACCTGGTCCTAAACATGTGAAACATGGTAAGCATGTTAACCGGATCATCTAAAAATCTGTCCCATGATTCTTCTTCCTCAAAAACAACACCCTGAGCTTTACCGGCTTCCTTTGAGTCCTGGTGGGATCAGCTGGGTGGTGCTGTGCCTTTTGACCTTATCCAGGCGCCGTTTGATCATACCCTGGGGTAAAAAGAGAGAATGAGTGCAGCCTCATGCTGTGTCAATAGGAAACGTGACGTCAGCGGGCGCACCAGACTCACCTTCACTCCACCATCCTGGCTCTTTGGCCGACTGCTGCCTGAGGGGCCCGCATGGTCGGGGCTGCATTCTGAAGGGGCAAATGAAACATGAGTTTGTGTCAACCATAGTCGCAGAGAAAAAACGCTTCTGTTGGTCGGAACTGTATTTTGTGGTTTACTTTTTTGTAATTGTTCCCCTGCAAAGTATTCTAATTCATTCATTCAACCCTGCTAGCTTTGCCGGCCCCTAGGTGTGGCACTCAACTGCTCTGCCAATCCCTGGGCACGGCACTCGATTGCTCTGCTGGCCCCTGGGCATGGCACTCGACTGCTCTGCTGGCCCCTGGGCATGGCACTCGACTGCTCTGCTGGCCCCTGGGCATGGCACTCGATTGCTCTGCTGGCCCCTGGGCGGGGTACTCGACTTCTCTGCTGGCCCCTGGGCGGGGTACTCGACTTCTCTGCTGGCCCCTGGGCGTGCTACTCGACTGCTCTGCCGGCCCCTGGGCGCGGCACTCGATTGCTCTGGCGGACGATCTAGGATTGTGAGCCATCTCACTGAGTGCCCACTAAAGGCAATGTGGGCAAACATAGGTGGGGCCACTATGGAAACTGTACCAAACCCAACTGGGCCCCATATTCTCTGCCCACTTTTAAACCATATGGGGCCCACTTAGCCTTGCTGGTGGGGATTAATTTAAACTCCTAAATTCTAGATAAATGTTCACTTTTTTTTGCATTGTGGAAAACAGGTTTTTATTTATAAGTCAGACTTTAAGGCCAGGGTGGGAAATCTATGGGGGGTGGGGAGGAGATGGGGTGGCCGGTTATCCTTTTTAATCTTGCTCCTGACAGGTTTTTATACTAAATAGATTTTTTAAAAATACTTTTAAACTATCTTACACCTTGTTATTAACACACTGATAAATGCACTGTTACATTAACCTATATTAATTTGGGCCTCGAGGCCTGGAGTTGCCTACCCCTGTTCTAGGCTTTAACCCTTTCAGAGTCAAATGTCTTTTGGCGGTGCTCCTAAAAGGTTCAGAATCATAATAATGAAAGCTTGTCTGGTTGTTGCCTGACTACATTTTTTTTTTGCTGCATTTGGTGTCATATAAATGACCCAGAAGCTGTTTAAAGAGCTTCTTCAAGAGAAAAAAAAAGACTAACACATCCATTGAAATCAAGTTAAAAGTAAAAAAAAGGATTTGAGAAAGGGAAATATTCTTAAGTCCATCTCTGATCATCGTTTGATTTAATGTAAAACTGTCCCTTATGGTCTTTTATTTAAGATTATGGCGTTTTTAGCAAAACAAAAAAACTGTTGATTTTTAAGGTATAATTTCTGCATATCGGCAGTAATTCATTAGAAATATGTATCAGAGTTATGGACGAGGAGAGCACTCCCCCCCCCTCCTCTCCTCCCCCATTGCTGAAAGCTCTCTGTTTACACAATCACATTAGCTTGCAACAAAAACAGCAAGCAATATTGCCGCTATCCAGGGAAGCAATTTGGATCTTAATTTTCTCTATAAATCATCAGAAAAATGGCTTAAGAGGTTAATACAGTAAAAGTACAAAGTTTGGATGGGTTACGCTTTAAAACGAGGATCTCTTTGCGATGTTAATAAATGCATAAATAAACATTAATGATATAATATAATGCACAAGTGGCTAACACTTTATTTAATAGTTAATGCATGCTTAATTATGCATGAACTAACACAAATAAAGGGGCTCTTATAAAGTGTTACCGATAAATGTAGATGGGGAACATCAAAGGCAGCCAAAAGCAGCTTCCTGTTGATCTGAGAGCCCCGATAAGTATCTGATAAGTATTTACCTCCCACATCATGAATACATTTAAAGGGCCTATATCATGCAAAATAAACGTTTTGAGCTTTTAAGTCTATTATAATGTTCATTCCTCACAATAAACAACCCTTGAGTGGTATTTTGATTTTCCGAGCACTCCTCTAAAAACCTGCGCTCTGAGCACCAGCCCCTCCCAACCCACGAAAACAAGCAGGTTTTCACGAGCTGACATCACAAAATGAGAACAGCCCCTTCCAGGAGGAGTCTGCACTGCCAGCACCACCCCAGGCAAACACAAACACACTTTGGGGTGGATCCTGAACGCATCTGAGAATGGCGCAGGTCTGCCCATGTGGGCCGTAACAGACGGAAAGGTGCGCGTGTCTCCATGAAAATGATCCTCATGAAAGCGAAGAGGATTTTAGATACAGAAATTGATGTAGAGAAAAGAAACGCTCCCAGCCGGTGCTAATCAGAGCATCATACAATGTTCTCATCATTTCAGTAAATCCTGAAATGTTCATCTGTTGTTAATTTCTTCATTTTGTTACCCAATTTCACAGCAACGTGAACCCATTAGCCATCATCCATATTTGAAAAAAAATGGGATGTTTGTTAAAACGTTGTCAAAGTTCTGTCTCTTTCTCTGGTCACCATTTGGAGCCATCTCCAGAGTGCTGACTGCATTACATCTCCCAGCAACCCCAGCGCACAGTCACTGGATGCCGCTCAGCTGTCTCTCAATTGCCAATCACCCACAGGACACTTAAGCACTGCACAGAACCTCACTCTGTGCAAAGTATTGTTTGTGCCACCCTGCCTGCATTACCAAGCGTTTCTATCTGGACCTGATCTTCTGTTTCTGACCATTCTTCTTCTCTAATTTCCTGCCGCCTGCCCTGACCCTCACCTGGACTCTGACATATCTATGGTCTCTTTATGGATGCTCCCATGACTAATCTGCCTGTCTGACTCTGATTTAGCTTTGTGGACATATAGTTGTGCTTCATTCCTGTCTGAACTAATAAACCTGCTGCATGTGTAACCAGCTGTCTGCTCATTTGCGACAGACACGCTGCCGAGTCCCGATCTAGGATGATGTCGTGAAAAGGAGGACACCCACAAAGAGTAAAATGCGGAGCCTCAGAGATCGAGTTGTCTTACTTCTGGATAGGAAAATAGTTCACAAAAATTACTCATATTTCATAAATTATTTGTTCTTTAGTGTTCCAAAGGTAATACATGATCATGTATATGGATGTAGTTTACTCAGAAAAGCTTGATATAGGCCTTTAAGCTATCAGTCGTCACTTGAAATCCACTGTATTAAGACTTTGGAGCAGTTCTGGTTAAAAAAATCATAATAACAGCAGAATAAGTTGCAACCTTCTGGTTTGTTTTTGGAAGAGAAAAGAGTGCAGTTCTGTATTGAAAATTACGGATGTAATGTCACATTCTGTCCCTTTCGTCAACACTGTAAAACAGTTAACATTTTAACTTAAAATAAAAAAATAATACATTCATTTTCTAAACTTATATTTTTACCTTTAAAAGAGAGATTTCACAAAGTGTTTCTATTGGTAGATGTGCTTTTTTTAAGCAACACAGGATGTGGGTTTTTTTTCTGCTAAAGTGAGGAAGCTTCTGCAATACATTAGTTTAAACTTTAGAAATAATTTCCTTCTTTAGTAAGTTTACTCAAAGATTGGAGGACGAAATGAAATGTAAGTGTCCTTTATTTACCGGTAGCAGGAAAGCTTCTTGTTGGAAGTTTAGAAGTTAAAGTCGGGAAGTGCTCCTCCATGCTTACCCAAAGACCCACCACACACGATCCAGCGCCTGAACCCCATCCTTTGGTGCAGAAGCGTCCAATACTCCAGTTATTTCAGCTTCTCTGATATTTTTGGTTGACAGACCAGACAGTGGAGTCACTGCTGGATCGTGGTTTTGGCAGAGCAGCCTTTTAGCATCCAGGCAAACTGAATGCGAATCATGATGTGACCTACCCACCCTGTGATTCTGCCTCTCTACTAAGACACCCCACCACGATGCTATCTTCTCCAGAAAACACGCAGAGGAAGTAATTTGACAGTCACGCTCACAAACAAACATTCAGCTATTTCCTCTTTGATAGGCTTGAAGCAAGCTCTGATGACGCTCTCGCTTTGCATCACAGCAGTCTGAAGAAATGAACTGAACCTGAGTCGATGTCCACCAGGTTCTGCATGCTGGGGTTGGACAAGCAGCTGCTGACTCGGTTCCGGATCCATGTCGTCGGCTAGGAGGGACACAGAGACTCAAGAGCAAGTCGGTTCAAACATTGAAGTCAAAGGGGGCTGAGCGCTGGTACCTCGTCCTCTTGAGAGATGAGAATCTGTCCATCCTCCAGGATGCAGTTGCAGATGTCCCACAGGGGGACCTCCTGGGGGGGCGCCCATTGTTGCCTGGGAAGTTCAGTGGAGGCCTCTGATGTTGGGTCAACCTCCTGCAGATCTGCTAAGGCAGGGGTGTCAAACTCAATCACACAAGGGGCCAAAATCCAAAACACACTTTAGGTCGCGGGCAGAACAGGATAAACATTTATTATTGAACACTCTAAAAATACATTTTTAAAGCTTTAAAACTGTAACTTTTTAATATAACTATGAACTAGAGTGAATTTGGCTGCTAAAAAATCCTGAAATTGATAGCTAAAAACGCTGAAGCTGATAGCTACAAATGCTGAAATTGATAGCTGCCATCGCCTAAGCTGATAGCCAAGGAAAATATTAGCTAAATGTCAAATTAGCCTAAAAAACAAAACAAAAAAAAACAAACAAACAAAAAAAACTAAGGTTAGCCAAAACAGCTAGCATGTAGCTGAAAAATAGCTAAACTTTAAAATAGTCTAAAAAGCTGAAAAAGCCTAAATTAGCCTAAACAACTAGCGTGTAAATATTAGCCTAATTCCAAAATAGCCTGAAAAACCTTTTAAAAAGCCTAAAATAGCTAAAACAGCTAGCATGTAGCTGAAATAATAGTTGAACTCCAAAACAGCCTAAAAAACAGAACAAAAAAAAAAACTAAAAAACTTAGGTTAGCCAAAACAGCTAGCATGTAGCTGAAAGAATAGCAAACTTCAAAGTAGCCTAAAAAACTGTAAAAAAGCCTAAATTAGCCAAAACAGCTAGCAAGTAGCTGAAATATTGGCTAGATTCCAAAATAGTCCAAAAACCTATTTGAATGACAATTTTAAAAACTTTAAAACCATAGCTTTTAACATAATTATGAATAATAAAAAGGCATAAATATTATTCCAGAATAAATCAACTTAAACTTTAATTAATGTTCAATATTTTACTCTCCTTAAAAATATATTTAGTCAAAATTATACAAGTTAGAAACCAGTGCAAGATAACATTGGGCCATTAAAACAATAAAATAAAATGATCTGGAGGGCCAGATTCGGCCCCTGGGCCTTGACTTTAACACCTGACAGAATGAACAGGAAAAGGGAAGTGGTGGTATAATGAGCTGAATAGTAAAAGATAAATTACTATAAAACATGTTTCAGACTCAAGTTGTGATTTTGTTGTTTCGAATCAACCCATAACTGCGGGCGCATGCTGGTTTATGTTTCATTTATTGTAATTACGGCATGAAGACACTTATCTCACACCGCATTTGGTCACTCCCATTTACCGATCTTATCTGTTTTGACACGCTGAGTTGAGTTTCCTGCAGTTTATCTGAAACTACCCATAATTCCTCACTCGCTGCCAACTGAATCTAAAATGTTAACTATTTTCGCTTCTGGGGTTTGAGAGTTTGTTAGATACAATTATCAACCTAAAGTCAAACCGTGAAGAGGAGCGGAACAAAGTCCTCTAGACTGAGAAGCTGCTCACGTGCACATCAGGAGAATCTAACTGAAATAGGAGGACTGAAAGAGAATTGAGTCACGCTTTTTCACGTCGAGCGTTTGCAGTTACAGACTTCCACTACAGGCCCTCACCACATCCTGTACATAACAGCTTCCTTTATCTATCATTTGATAGGATGGTGTGCACTATCATCATTCTTTATTTCTGGATTTATTTGTCCAAAGAGCTGAAGTTTAGCAGTTTTCAGATGAGGGAGGAGGAAAAGTCAGCCTATCCCCCAAGACCCACCATGATCATCTTTTGATCTATTTTCAAAGCGCTACTAGTAGACTTTTAATTATAATTATGATGTTTTCAGCCAAAATAAAAAAAAAAAAACTGAGTCATTTTCTAGGACATAGTTTCTGCAGAGTGGCTGGAGTTCATAAGCAGCTACGTCTCGTTTTACCCTCCTCATTGCTCTCTCTTCTATCTATACAGTGTATGGAGAAAACTGGACTGCCCCTCCCATTCCAATTCAAGTTATAAACTGGCCAATCAGATGCCTCAATAAGCAATGCCCGCAGGCCTCAAACATTTATTTGATTTTCGTACCAATCATCTAGTCCCAAAATGGCGAAAAATTAAACAATTATTTGCAATGTTAATATTTTTGAGTCTTTAATTACAGTTTTATTTCTTTTTAGTGAATTCACCAAAACATTGACAATTAGGCTACTTCTGCTTTTGAAACATTAGATCTTATGTTAATGATCTTTTGTTTGCAGTTTTTGTTGGTTCTTCTCTTTCACTGCAGATGCATGGCCCGGTTGGTTAAGCGTAGGACTGACACGCGGGAAATGCCAGTTTGATTTCCACTGTGCTCAATGAGCTTCAACCAGCGTGGATGAAGGGTCTGGTTCAGGGGTCTGCAACTTTTGCCAGTAAAAGAGACATTTGGGCCTGTTTGGTACTGATCAAATCCTAATAGGAGCCGCAAAGCCTTTTTTTTTTTTTACCCTTTTAGGAAAATTTTATAATTTGCATTGTTGTTTTTTTATATTAAATTTGAATTATATTTATTTTTGGTAATAAACAAATACATAAATATTAAGATAAATGGGAATTTCCTCAAAGTGTTAAGTCATTTTTATACTTTTCCAGAAGCTCATATGTATTTATTTCAAAATAAAAGACTTCCTGTCCCAAACAGGATCATTTAAGTGAAGCAAATGTATTTGTAAACAATACGAGACAAAAAATACATTTTCTCTTGTTTACTTTAGGTTTACTTTGGTGAGCCGTCATCCTCTTTTCTACTCACTACTTCTGTTAACTGGAGCATAAACATGAAACATGATTGTTTAATGATCCAGTAGAGAAAGTATATTTAGAATACACAAAAGTTATCAACGCTTACTTTTAAAAATTAATTTTATTTTATTTTTCTTTAGCTAGAGAGCCAATGTGGAGGATAAAAGAGCTGCATGTGGCTCTGGAGCCTCAGGTTGCAGACCACTGATCTGTCCTGAGCCAAGGCGCTAATGCCTGACTAAGCAGCCACAAGGGGGCCTAAGTTTGGGTCTCAGCCCAGATAGAATACAGTTGGGGTATCAAACTCAATCGCAGAGGGGGACAAAATCCAAAAAATATCTTAGCTCGTGGGCCAAACAAAAAAAAAAACATTTATTAAACACACCAAAACTACATCATTAAAATGTTGAAAATGTAACTTTTTAACTTAACTATGAATAAAAACAGGCAGGAATATTCCAGAATAAATCAAATAACTTTCAATGTTTTACTCTCCATAAAAGTTCCTTTTGTCAAAATTAAACAAAATAGCATTGGGACATTAATAACAATAGAATAAAATGATCAAGAGGGCCGGATAAAGATTTTGTGTTTAAGCGTCACCAGCGACGCCTCAGGTGTTAAAGGGTTAACTAGCCCACGTTTTGGTGCAGAAATGGAGGCTTTGTGACCTTTATTGCTTTTTACTGAGCTGGAACTTTTTACTGTTTTGCCTCCTGATTGCAGGTTTGTTCACTGCATGATTTTGGTGAGCAAAATCTCACAAACACCTCCACACCACATGTGTCAAAGTCAAGTTATTTAAGGTTTAAATTGATTTATTCTGGAATAATATTCCAGCCTTTTTATATTTCATAATTATGTTAAATAGTTATGGTTTTAAAGTTTTAAAAATTGGCACTTTGCTAGCTTTTTGGACTATTTTGGCATTTACTAAAAAAATGTTGTTTATTTTGAAGATTAGCTAATATTTACTAGCTGTTTTGGCTAATTTATGCTTTTCTTTTTAAGTTTTTTTTGTTTTTTTTTTTAGATAGCTAATATTTCAGCTACATTCTAGCTCATTTGGCTAATTTAGGCTATACTTCTAAAGTTTTTTTAGGTTGTTTTGGAGTTAGGCTAATATTTACATGCTAGCTGTTTTGGCTAATTTAGGCTTTTTTTCATTTTTTTAGGATATTTCGAAGTTTAGCTATTTTTTTCAGCTACATGCTAGCTGTTTTGGCTCACCGAAGTTTTTTTTGTCTTTTTTTTAAGGCTAATTTGGCATTTAGCTAATATTTTAGCTGGGTATCAGCTTCAGTGTATTCAGTTTTCAGCTTCAGTTTTTTTTAGCTATCAATTTCAGCATCTTTAGCAGCCAAATTCAGCTTACAGTATTCACACTAGCATTATCGCTGGTAATGCTATATATCTAGTTCATAATTATGTTTAAAAGTTACAGTTTTAAAGTGTTTAATAAATGTTTATCCTGTTTGCGACCTAGGTTTTGGATTTTGGTGCGATTGAGTCTGACACCCCTGCTCTACACCATATGCGATTGAACATCCTGACTTGTGAGAATAGGAAATGACAGTTTAACCTCAGAAACTGAACAGTTTCATGTAGATTTATTGTGAAAACCCTAAGTTGACCGGTGAAGCCAGCTCTCAGCAGCAGGTTGAAGCTGTTACCTGGTAGTAATGTCGGCGTGCTGCTGCGAGTCTGCAGCTTGGGCCTCTTCAGCTTCTGGGTTACGTTCCACAGGTACTTCTTGAAGAGCGCCCCTCCGCTTCCTTTCTGCGAGGGGTCAGCGCATGAGGCCTCAGAGGAAGCTGCAGCTGCAGCAGCAGAAGAAGATGATGATGAGGAGGAAGCTGCCTGAGTTGAGCTGCTCAGAGCTGCGAAAAGTGACCCCGCAGGCTCAGACACGGCTCGTCTGAAGGGGTTCTTCCTTGCTGCCCCTTTCTCCGGCTTGGCTCCATCTGCACTTTTGCCCCCGGAGGAGCTTTTGTCCGCAGCCGTGTCCTCGCTCAGGGCTTTGCGCCAGTTTTGCATCTTGGCCCATTTGTTGCTGGTGGCCTTCTGGTATTTCTCCGTTGCAGGTGTGGAGGAAGCGGCGTCTCCATCTCCTTCTTCTTTGAGGTCGCTCCCTGCCCCCTTGGTGTGCCACTTGTACGTGTTGAGGGGGTCAGAGGTTTCAGATGTCTGCGGCGTCTCAACTGCAGGCTCCTTCTCTATCAACCCTTGATCCTTTGATTGTGGCAAAGCTGCAGGCTCTGAACCTTTCTCCTCGGTGGTCCCCATTGCAGATGTGAAGCTCGCTGGAATCCTTCTCAGTTCAAGGTTCCATTAACTCCTGTTTGGTCTGATTCACAGGCTCCTATGGAGAGCGTTGTTTGTGCCAGTGCAGGCAGAGAAGTCCTCTCTGGTTCTATCTCTCTGCTTCGCTCATTTCCTGTCTTGCAAAAAACGTTATCCGGCAACAACATGCTAGTAGCTGCTCTGTCTGTGGTTGCATGTAGTCAACAGCAATCGCTCACAGTGTGAACTTCCTCTCTAAGCATCAATATCAAGTTAATAAAGTTAATCTTTTTTGCAGAAATCTGCATGTTTCTGTGAGATTTCATTGAATACTTCCCTTCCTTGCTCTCATCATGTTCTGCTTTTAGGTCAAAGCATCTTTATGTAAAGGCAGGAAACTGAAACCAGAGATGTAAATGAGGTTCCAGCTCTCGCCAGTTTTTTTGCACTTAAAAAGCAATGAAGAAAAATAGGTGTTTACGTTTACAAAACTCACTTTCTGTTTTAAAAAGTTGTCTGCTGAGAGCATGTTTGCTCTTTTAGCTGCTCAGAACTTTTTCCAGTCAGTAAGTCTGAACTTCCTGCTCACATCGGCTCGTCAGAGGCTGAAAACCACTTCCTGCTCTCGGTTCGAACACACCTGCAGCGAGTTTCTGCTTCCGTGGGGTGAATCGTTTCCTGAGGGCAACACAGAACGCCGTGCGGCTGTGGTTGGACACTTGTTTCTGTGCCATCTGCTTTCCTTTGTTCTACAGATGTTGCCACTTTTAAAGTCCCACTCCGATCATCTTTTGATCTGTTTTCAAAGCGTTCCCAGTGGTCTTTTCATTATGATTGTACGGTTTTTAGCCAAAATTAAACAAAAAATGTGATTTTCTAGGACATAGTTTCTGCAGAGCGCCAGGAATTCACTAGAAATTTGCTCTTGAGTTGAGGACGAGGAGTCAGCCTGCCCTCATTTCCCATCATCCCTTTGTTTAAATGCTCTCCTGCTAGCTTACACACACAACCTAACATTAGAGCAACAAAAATGGCGAGCAAAATTGGAGCCATTCATCCGTAAAGCGTAGATCCAGATTCCAGCTCAGATGAAGAAAACAAAGACGTTCATGGATCTATTTGTCTACAAGCAGATGCACCAGAAAGGACCGGAGAAGAAAGCTTTATTTTATAAATCACAAACAGAATGTTTTTCTTTTTATTTCTGCTCCTGATTCACCTTAATTTGCAAACAGAACAGAATTTTAATCTTAATTTTCTTCATACATATCATCAATTATAGGAAAATTGCCACAAGAATATATTAAAAAAAACACCAAAACACATTTTTTAAGTGGGTCTTTACTGAAATTTCTGGATTTATACATTTATATCGTCATTTATTCCCACTTCAGTTCCGTCGTTGGTTAATTTTGCACAGAAATTTTAAAATTTTCAGGTGAAAATCATGTAAATAAGATGGGAAATTAAAACAAAAAATTTCAGAAAGCCAGGATTTTTAAAACTATTTGAATAAAAAAAATGTTGAGTTTGATTTAATCATTTCTTTCTTTTCAAGCACAAAATTGAATAATTAAATAAATATGCTAAACAGAAACTGATGAAGTGATCAATAAAGGAGAAAAAGGAAGAAAGAAGAAAAATGTTGTTGATTCCCATAAACACAAAATAATTAGATAAATAAAACAAAAGGCATCAATGTACCAAAACATCATCATAAAGTCATGATTTTCCATACATCGTTCCATTAGGCTTCTCAAAGCAAAACCAGTAAAATAAAAAATAAAAATAAAAACATAATAAAACAAAATAGAGAAAAATACATTTTCCAGATACCAAAAATTAATATAATATTAATTATAGGTTAATAGTCTTAATCATTTACAGGGGAACACCTCTAGTACTGCAATTTATTTCTGCATTTTGCCCATATGATTTGTTTGTAAGGGTATTTGTTTTGAAACAAATCAGTTCCAGATATTTGATCTGCACACAGAGAAATTAATTCTGCTATTGATTTGTGCTAATGGTATTTTAAAGATAAGTTGCTCTTCATTTATGAGGATTTTCTTTGATCATAAATAACTTCTGCATATTGTCTGGTAATAGGAAATCGAATTTTTTATACAGTACTTTATTAGTCCGACAATGTATTCAATCCAGTAATTCTAATATTTTAGATTGCATAAAATGATGACTAGCATGTTTTAAATACTCTGCTTTTAGTTCACTGTAAAATAGTTGCTGTAGATTTTACAGTCATTTACTGGAAGCTTGATGCCAATAATTATTGTAAAGCATTTCACAGCTTTACTACTGTAAAATCCAATACATAGGAATTTCTGTGTCCTGTATTTCATTTTACATTATTAAATTTGTAAAATGAATCCCAGTACACAGATTCTTTACTGTATTTCATTGTACAGTTATATTCCTCTAAAAGGAAATCCAGTAGTTACTGGCATCCAGCTGCCAGTAGTTAGTACAGTAATTTTACTGTGCCTCCTTTTATAATAAGATTACTGTATTTTCATTTCCAGTTTATTTACTGTAAAGTAAATATATTTAATAAAAATATAATCTGGTTCACTTACAATTTCTCCAGCTGTTTTGAGGCATTTTCACCTCTTTACTTAACTCATTCCAACTGTAGCCAAGGCCGTGTTCACCCTGATTGAGTTCTTAGATCAATGCAACACCAGACAGAGACATACAATCAATTATTCTACGTAACTGAACAGTTTCAGTTAAATGAATAGATTCACAGAGATTAATGTACAAACTCTAACAAAGGTTTTCACTGGAGCTTGAACTGACCTCTTTCTGTGAGGCGTTAGTGCTAACCACTGCACCACCATGTCAACACAGGTTCAATGTACCTATAATTTCAATGGTAGTGAAATTTTTAGCAGTTAGTGTTTAGTTTTTTTTTAGTCTAATTCTTAAAATAAAAGTCTTACAATAATGTTACAGTAAATTCCAACAATTTGTTGCCTTTTACAGTAAATTTCCAGTTCATTGATGTTTACAGTAAAATACTGTAAAGTCCTTGTACAGTATTTTACTGTTGACACTGCAGTGAAATACTACCCAGTTTACGGAGATCTGTTACAGTGTGTGATCCAAACGGTTCATTTTTGTAATATGTATAATGAATGTAATGATAATTATTCCCTCAAACCTCATTACTGTAGGTGAGGTAAGGGAGTACTAAGGAGCTGTATAAAGTACATAGTAATTTATTGTCCAGGAATTTTTTAAACTTTGTTTATTATTGAAATTATTTAGGAGATTTTCGTTTTTATGTGTCTCGTGTGTTTTTTCCTTGATGGTTTACTGTCAATTATTAATCCTAAAAATGTGTTTTCTTGTATAATTTCTACTGGAAAACCATTTATTTTTTTAAAAAACGTTCCTTGTGTTTACCAAATATCACACATTTAGTTTTATTTAATTTAATGATAATTTGTTGCTTTCCAGTCATTTTTTAAAATATTTGGTTCTTTATTTATAATCTCAATAAGATTAGAAAATGTGTCATTACCACAGAAAGTATTTGTGTCTTCTGCAAACAAAATAAATTTAGTTGCTTTAAATATGTCATTAATGAGCGAGATAAATAGTTGTGGTTCTAATACAGAGCTCTGAGGCACACCACATGTAATTTCAAGATTACTTGAAGTATATTGACAAATGTTCACATTGATAACTTTTTATTCACTTCCATGCTTGTCCTTTTGTTCCATGTCGTTCTAATTTACTAACTATGTTTCATATCTTGTTATATTTGTGACTTTTTTGTAAAAAAAAATGCTGGTGTATTCATAAAATCCCTCTTTAATAATTATTTTTAAAGATCATTTCTATAAAACGCACATTGGCTGTAAGGGGATTTTATAGTTGTTTCTCCATAACTCAATATCCCATTGAGGTAGTTGGATAAAAAGTATGGGTATAATGGTTTATTTATGCTTTCTAAAATATTGGGTATTTGGAATTATATCAAATAATGTTAAATTTTAGACACACTTATGGTTACGCAGGAGTCTTCATTCTCTTATCTCCTAAGCTGACAGTTTTCCACTTTTAAAATTTTTTATTAATATTTCATCAGTAAAGCTTTTTTGGTTTCATCATACAATCTATTAGATTATTAGTGAACTGTGACTGCATCTGATATAATAGATCGCCGTGAACATTTCAGGCAGGACAGAGATGCAAATGGGGAAATGCTTCCATCCTGGAGTTCCAAACCACAAATGCAAATCTGTTCCAGCAGCGTCAAAGTTTTCCAGAGTCGGGGAAACCTCTGTGGCGAGTCGGAAGCTTTACGTGGCAGAAACTTTAGAGCAGCATTGAGGAAAAGGACAGGGGAAACAACATAAACCAAATAATGTAAAGTTGTTTGTGTCAACTTTACTTATGACACAATTTTAGAGAAAAAAAAGATTTGGAGTTACATGAAGTTTCACCACGAAAATTGTCTTTTTCAAAAAATTAATGCTTGGGTATTAGTTGTAGAGCTTTTTTTAATAATGAATATGTTTTAAGATAAATTTGAATATATTATGACATTTATAAAGTAGCTAATATTACAAAGGAATTCACAAATGGGCCGTAATATCAATAAACCCCAGGACAACATTCCATTTCATATTCAAAGCTAACCAAGTATTGGGTAAGTTAGTCTGTTCTGAACCATTCAAAAAACAAAACAAGTGTTTAATAGTAAACAGAAACCGGGAGAAGAAAAGGATTGTGGTTGATACACAGCTTAGGACATTGATCCACAAGTAGAACAGGTTTTTCCAAATTTCAACAGCACTTTTCCTCTGAAAACATTGTTTTTCAAGTCTTAATTGAGTTATAAAAACTTATATTACAAAAACATGTAAAACAAAAATAAATAGATACAAATAAACCCTGCTTTATAAAATGCCAGTTGCACTTTTACACGTGGAAGTTATGGAGTTTCCGAAAAAAATGTAAATAAATCTTGCTTGTCGTTTCCTATCCTACCATTAGGGGTCACTGCTGAGCCATAAAAAATCTAGATTTTTCTACAGACTCATTTAGGAGCAAATTCCCCTTTAAAACTTGTTTAAACTCCTGAAAATAATTATTTATGGGGGTATTAAAGGTGGAAATAGATGAATAGAGTTAAAAATCATATTTAATGCATTTTATATTTAATTTATAGAATAATAAGCCAGGTAGGAGAGACATAAGCAACAGAAAACAACTGAGAAGTTCATTTTTTAAATTTGGTTTGTACTAAGATCTATTTTCATTTGGTTTGTACTAAGTAGCTCACTCATTTTGAGTGAGCAAAATTCCTTACATGCTGGTGATCAGCGTTGGTACCTGTATATTAAAAGAACCCTCTCCGTTTACACTTGAAGGTTTGGCATCTCTCCCACATTCATGAGAGGATTCATGAAGTACATAAAAGCCTGAAGGAATGAGAGAGCTGAAAGATGTCGATTTTTTTTAGCTGCTCATACTAAATCTAATATAAAGAAGGTTAATCTATAAAATGTATTTCTAGTCCGTTATAAGTCAAACATTTTACAGTTTTTTTGACATATGGAGGAAAAACTGAATATTTCTGTCTGTCGGAGTACTGTTAAGACAGAAAATACACAAACAAATAAATGATTTAGGTTGTTGTAGTGGTTCTTATTCAAGTCCAAACATTATCTTAAATGGAAATGCTTTATTAGAACCTGTTTTTGTCAAATACCATTGAAGCTGCATGCAGATTGTGAAGAAAACTGATTATTTGTGCGTTAAGGGTTTCTCTACTGACGTATCCAGCTATGTAATGTGTTCATTCAAGATTCTGCTGCTTAATATTGGGTTCTTACACGTTAATCTTTTTAATCCCCAACAGAGGCTCCGAATCGGAACAAACTGAATGATCCTGCACTCATAGTTTGGCTTTACACTGCAGTGAAATCATCAATAACTGCTAACGTTTGTTTGCCAGCCATACACACACAGCTGGTAGGATAAATACCCCCATTTGACAGATGACGTGTGTGATTTACGTCATACACAAGAAGTCTTATCACGGAAATGACTTTTGAGAAGCCAATTCTATTGGCTCATCGATCAGTCCAGTGACATTTATTCCTTTAATCAAGGTTAATTCTTACAGTATATATATATTTTTGGTGTAGTATCAGATTACTCCATTAAAGAGATGAAAGAGCAGACATCTACCATGTTGTAGAGTTTGCACAGGCTGTGTATTTATATCTCTATTTGAAAGAACAGCTCTCAGCTCGGCCCCTGAATGTTTTTTTTATGCATGAAGTAATGCTGAAACCACACACAGCTGCTCAAGAAGCATTTAGCCAAGAGTCCAATTACTTGTGCAAGAGGATGTGCTCACATTGCAGCAGAATTTTGAAACATCCTCATCCCAAACAGAATTTTCTCTCAGCTCTTCTTCTTTTTTCAGCATTTAGGGACACAACTCTTAAAGCATGATGATCAGTTTCATAATAAATCCCCTATGTCAAGGGTCGAACTCAATCGCACAAGGGGAGCAAAATCCAAACCACACCTCAGGAAAAACATTTATTCTAAAGTTTTAAAAATTTTAAAGCTTAACTTTTTAAGATAATAGGTATATAGCATTACCTGCAATAAAGCTAGTGGGAATGCTGCAAGCTGAATTTGTCTGCTGAAGACGCTGAAATGGAGCTAAAAATGCTGAAGCTGAAATCACTGAAGCTGATAGCTAAAAACGCTGAAGCTGATAGCCAGCTAAAAT
>NC_050512.1:28548128-28548553 GCF_002922805.2 Oryzias melastigma
ACTTCAAAATTGCCTAAAAAAACGAAAAAAAGCCTAAACAGATGTAAATATTAGTCTAACTCCAAAACAGTCTAAAAAACAAACAAAAAGTCTAAAACAATCAAAACAACTAGCATGTAGCTGAAATATTAGCTAAGCTCCAAAACAGCCTAAAATAATCTTAGTAAATGCCAGAATAGTCCAAAAAGGTAGCAGAAAGCCCATTTTTAAAACTTTAAAACCGAAACGTTTTAACATAATTATGAACTAGATATATAGCATTACCCGCGATAATGCTAGTGTGAACTGAATTTGGCCACTGAAGATGCTAGTGCTGATAGCTGAAGATGCTGAAATCGACAGTTGAAAGCGCTGAAGTCGATAGCGGAAATCATTGACGCTGATACCCAGCTTAAATATTATATAAATGCCAAATTAGCCTTAAA
>NC_050512.1:28548696-28581564 GCF_002922805.2 Oryzias melastigma
ATTAAAAAACAGCTAAACAAAAACAAACAAACAAACAAAAAAGCCTAAATCAGCCAAGTGATTTGGAGGGCCGAATATAATAACCCAGAGGTCCGGTTCCGGCCCCCGGGCCTTGACTTTGACACATGTGCCCAATGTGATGTGCATTAAATGATCAAACTGATCATGTCAGTGACATTTTTGTTGTGTATTGTCACTTGCAAACTACGTATGCCCCGATGGTGGGTGAGAGTATGCACAGTCTGGCCTTAGGGTTCAGCAGAAACTCTCATTACTCCCTAGGTAATTAACTGCCCCAGCAACCTATGATGTCCATCCATCTGCTGAAACGCCACTGAGCAGGTTGCGTCAGAGAATTAGCAAATAGTCGGTGTTCATTTCATTTGTTTGTTACTCGTTTGAGTGGGGAGAGACAGCCTGTCCTCTGCTGTTTTGTCCTTCAGACTTTTTCATGAACGCAGCCTTGCTGGAAAAAAACCTTGCAGAGCGGGGGCGGAGCCTCGGCATCCTACGCGTGAGGCGGCGCGAGGACAGGAGGAGAAGAGAGAGCCGGAGGAGTCCTGCTGCCCTCCCTCCTGTGTGGACTCACTTTGTGTCTGAAGGCGTGATTGATCACTGGGCTCCTGGATGTTTTGATGTTCTGAACCCGTCTTGGCTCGTTTTTGAGCAGATTTTTGTTTGGTTCTTTTGCGACGTTATCGGTTTACACGACCAGCTAGCTAGCATAACAAAGCTAAAAACGGTAGCCACGGACCCGGCGAAGTGACGAGCCGTGGAGAAGGATGGCTAGAGTTCGTTCCGCTGCTCCATCTGGACCAAATGACTGCTGACACGACCTAACGTTTTTTGCGTTTTCAATTCTTCGGTAAGTATCTATTTTAAAATACTTTAAGTCTAAGAGCTTCCTGTAAAGTCGGCGTTAGCTTCTAAGCTAATTTTCTGTTAGCCGTCTCGAGCTCGTTAGCTCTGTCTAGCTACGAATTCTTGACCCAGTTGCTAAAAAAACTCAAAAACTAAGTTTAAAAATATTTTTATTTGAGTAAATATTACAATAAATTGTATTAAATGTGGTGTTTCTGATTGGCACTTGTTAAGGGTTCACGGAAACTAGCAGCGTTCAGAATTTAATCAAGATTTAAGTCAATTTTCGTTTCATTTTTAATGTACATTTAAACACGAATGCCTAAACAAAGGCTATAAACGTTTTCACGTAAAACACACTTTTAACCACATCTTTTGGAATGTAATTTGTACTTTTAAAGCCTCTCATCGACGTTTACTATTACAGAAAATTCAAAATAAAGGGTTTCTAGTACACCGCATTTAACAACTCGGCTCCTCGGAAATCCCCGTAAAGACTGGATTTTATTTACAAATGTTTAATATATATATATATATATATATATATTTTATTTTATTTAGATTTTATATCAGGCGTGTGTTCGGTACATGTTAGCAAAGCGTTTATTTTCCAGGCGCGGCTGGGTTTTAATTTGTTCAAATATTAGGTTCCTGTTACACCAAAAATGGGAGCAGAGAAATTTAAAACTGACAGAGATCAACGACGTGAACAGATTATTTAATGCACAAGCATACAGAAAATACAAAAACAATACAAAATTTGTATGCTTAAATGAGTACTTGCTTGCTCTCGAGAGCATTTCTCCCTGGAAGTAATTGTCTTGTTGTTTGGACTTTTATTTTGGAAGTTGCTGACTGATCCTGAATCATGACGGTAATTATGTACCACTGTAGCACTGTGCTGTTTGAAGAAGAAATACTGTGGTGATGACATGCTAGTTTTTGGATTGTAATAGTCTGTTTGCGTTGATTTTTGTTAGCCCCGAATTGCAAAACACACAAAAAAATGCAGCTTAAAATGTCCCGACATTTTTTTCAAAATAAAACCCCAAAACGAAGTCAAGTATTGTAATCTCTTTCTGCATTGTTTTTGTTTGTGTTTTGCACCCTGGGCTACTGTTCTAATTATAAAAAAGTTTAGCTCATAGTGAATGTAGTGACTCATAAACCTCAAATCCAGTTGTTGCTCATAAATAAATGAAATTGGCAGTTAGGTAATTCCATATACGGGTTTGGTTGATGTGCACAAACATTTTTATTTGGCACTTATTTCCAAGCATCTAGAACATGCTGTTACTGGCTTTTATGGGATTTTTTTTTCCCTTGCTCCATCAGATCTCACGAGACGAATTTGAACCAAAGCCAGATGAGATCATCCAGCATGTGGAATATGTTTTTTATGTGAAAACAAAACAAACCCACACATTTTTTGGCACGTATTTACACGCGACCAGCTCAAAATCTGAAGGAAATTTAGGTTTGCAACATGTAAAACGCACAACCAAGATGCACATTGCTGCATTGCCTGCACGTATTTCAAATGTGTCTAAAGCTAAATATTGATGGTTGCACATATTTAATGTTAAAGCCCCATTAGCAATCATACACCTTGGCGTGTGAAATTTGTTCTCCACATTTGACCCATCCCCTGGGGGCAAGCGGTGAGCCTCACACACAGCCGCACTTGGTGTATTAACCCTAACCGTAACTGTAATCATAACCCTTCTTCCGGGTTAGTGTGGCAAAGAAAAAAGCTCAGTACTGGGTGCTTGTAATGAGAAAAATATGTGCGAATAGTCTCTCTTTTTTATCTATTCTGTCCTTCCTTTTCCCTCAAGTGGTGTAGTGTTTATCTGCTAGAGGCTGCAGCTGAGCTTTATTTATAGAAGTGTTAGCTGGCTGTGCAAAGCTTTTTTAGCTAGCACAGTTTTATAATAGTATAGGTGAGAAATGCTACATCTGTTAATCGAGGGAACATCATCCACAGGTTGAGAGAGGTCACCTCTGCAGCTCCTCAGTGACTCAGAGGGCTACTTCCTACACACAATCAGGAGAATTTTCCAGCAGGCAAACAATAATTGTCCTTTACTGCAGATCGCTCAAGTGTTCCTTTCATTGTATTAGTCTGGCTTTCAGAGAAACTGTGTGAAGAGTAATTTGGATGTTTGCTTCCTGTTTGTTTAATGCCTATTGCACTCATTTTCCTCGTCTTCTTTGATTGTTCTCATTTCTGTGAAGGTTGTTGGTGTTACTGAAGTCTCCACTATGGTGCAGAAGTATCAGTCCCCCGTGCGGGTGTACAAACGTCCGTTTGAGCTGGTGATGGCGGTAAGTGTCTTTATCTTGTTTTAGTGTAAACTTTCTTTTGTATAAAGTTATGTAATGTTGAAAACTTTGAAGCCTCTGCAGTGCTTTTACTTTGTAGTTATGCATTTACACCAAATATCTGAGAAACAACATTTTTTTGTCCTTCTCAGTCTGTAAGGAAATATGTTGGATTGACCTTGTTGCACAATCTTGTCTTTTTTGTGGCTTTGTGTTCTCACATCTCGTCTGAATCTGCAACACAGTTGTTGTGTCAAACGTGAGCGCATTTTCTGCAGTAGCCGTCCATGTTCAGTCTAAAAAATCTAGCACGTAGGCTGTTGGTTAATGGCATGTGTTGTTAAAGCTCAGATGGGGTTTTGTGTCTTCTTTGTTGCACTTCCTCGCTGACAATTTCTTGCTGTATTCGTTCCCTGTATATTTGAATCTAGTGTTTATCTGCATGCCTGCTCTGCCATGTGTCGCTGACACTCGCTCCGTATCAGGGGCTTCATATTGGTGGATAATAAAGAGGGGTCATGGGTGATGTGCTCCAGCAGCAGGCGCATCCAAAACACTGACTGTGTGGCTGTGACTGTCGTTTCACCTCCTACTGTGGGTTTGCAATAGCTAGATTTATTTGTGCCTGCATAAACCATGCATTTGCATTATATATGAAGACAAAAAAACAAAGTAGGTACTTTTATTGCTTGCTTTTTGCTAATGCTCCACCAATTTTCAATAGTAATGAGGATTTATGTTTTTATTTCTTTTTACTTAGTTTCTTAAATTGTGCCAGTCAACTGGAATTCAGCTGGCAGCATTGGCTCTTTTTTTTTCTTTCTCCTCTGGGGTACACAAGGTTCCAGTCCGAGAGGAAATCAGCTTTCTATGCTGACAACAAGCAGGATGCAGGGAGACTAAAGCCCCTTAACACGGGCTGGATTGAGCAGCAGGCCAACACATGACTATAAATAGAAGGCTGGTGCCAACAGTGGCTCTACACATGTAGAGAAAGGTGAAAAAAGTTACCTTTCAGGATTTTTATCTGTAACAGGCTAACATTTGTTCTAAATTTTAGGCAAAAGGATATGCATAAGGTGCGAATTGATGCCCTGACTTTATAGTATCGGTGCTGGAGATGGAAACATTCTGATTTTCAACCCTTTTCCTTGCGTTTCGACTGTTTTCTCCATTTGCTGCAGTGAGTATTTTTACAGACACTGCAGAGCAGACTTGGTGGTGCGTCACAAGACTGTCTTTTTTTTTTTTTTTCTTAAAAGGCCAATGAAACTTCTTGGTTCTCGTTTCCTCTGTAGCTGTTGTGCCACGGCTGCAGCAGAACTGTGAAAAAAAACCCCAGTAGAAATTGCTTTTAAACAACCAATCGTATATTTTGTTGTCTGCTGATGTTTTAAAATGCAATCAACTTATCTGTTTCATTTTTGTTAGTTTGACTGTTTTAATTTAGAATGTCACGCTCTGCTGGTTGAGAGTTTTGTTTTCTCTAATTTGCTCATTCATGTCCTTCAGCAAATGCATCTAATCTGGCTTCTCCCTTTCATTTTGTGACAGATGCGATTTGACATTCTGCTCTGAGGAATTTGGTGCTCTATGACTCTGTTTAGATACTGCTACGACTTTAGAAGGCCAGTTTTTTCGCTGAGGGCTGTAAATCAAGGCTTCACATTCCTCTGCACAAGACCTGGGACTGGAATGCCTCCTGTCTGTGCAGATGAGACGCAGTTATTCCCCCGATCAGCTGCTCAGCTCTGACAGATGTTAGGAGAAGTCTCAACATCTGGTTTGAGGTTGCTTCAGGTCTTTAACAAGTGAGGTCCAAATCTGAAAAGATCCTCTCTGTAGGAGGTGATGTTTTATTTCTTTAGACTATTTGAAGCATTCTTACTAAAACATTACAAAAACATTTAGGCATTCATTTAGCCTCCAAATAATACACTCTTAATAAGGGTGTAGGGGCCAAGCTGTAGTTTTCGTTGCACATTTCTACGAAAGAAATACTCTTTCTTAAGCAAAATCTTTTCATCTGCTTCTGATTTGCAACAATTTGAAAAAAGAAATACTCAGAAGTGCAATTTCAAGCTTAATTTTCTTTTTGCATGTCCTCCAATGACAGAGGAATGTCACATAACTTGTTAAACACTGTTTTCAGTGGCGTGGTTCTTTAGATGTAGTGATAATATGTAGTGATAATAGGTGGATGGATGATTTCTCCATCATGAGCACAGATACCGGTAAATGGAAGATGATTGCTGACAGGGAGGTGACTGTAAGTGACCTGGATAAAATCAACACCATTATTTCCATTCTGATGTAGAGTAACCATCAACCCTCATCCTGCAGCATCCGCTCCTTTCTGCTTCGCATCTCAATAACAGGAAATTCGGTCTCCATGGTTGCTGCCATTACCGGCCGAGTCCAGTCTCACAATGTCGAGCTTGTCCTCAGGGAGTCGCGGTGGAATGTGACACAGCGCCCCTGTTGTTGTTGCTGCTGGCCTGCAGGGACTACAGCTTCTAGAACAAGTCAACAGGTCGGGCAGTTCAGTCGTCGCATTAAGAGGAAACGGAATGAATACACATTCGACTAATGAGTGACTTTAGTCTAAAATCATTTTTGCTGGAAGGAGTTATCTTTCAAGGGCGTGGCAGGACTGTTTTTACCCAGGTTTTTAGAGAACTTATTGGAGCGATTCAAAGCTTACTCTCTCTATGGTAACATTTAGCTCTGCGACTCATTCACAAATGCTCTGTTCCGGCCTTTGTCTCAGTAGACTCACTGCAGCCTAATGAATAGGATGTGCTTTGTTTGTATAATGAGAGCTTGGCTTCTAGGCACCATTGGCAACCAGGGACATTTCCACTCAGAGACAAAATGCCCTTTAATGAGAAGGTACAACAAGAGCAGAAAGGTATTGCATACAGTTTATTAACCACAGGGCCGTGTAATGTGGAGCAGAAATAACAGGCAAGACTCCATTTACACAGCTGTGCCATTGTGTCTTTCCGTTTTATTGTTGCACCTTACCACGTCCTAATAAGCTACGTACACACCAGGACTGCCACGATTCGTCGACTAATCGACTATTAAAATAGTCGACGACTTATTTAATAGTCGATTAGTTGTTTCTTTATATTATATGGAGTCAGAGTGTAGTAAAGTTGAACAAAGTTGTGAGCATTCAGCACCAAAAAAATTCAATGTTTTCATTATTTGAATAAGTGAGACCAAAAATGTATCTTTTGTGAAAAATAGTTCCCTTTTTCAGATGCTGACCTCATTTCATTTTGTCAGGTGACCTCTGACCCTGTATACCCTTTATGTATAAAATTGATATTGAATTATGTCATCTTGAGGGGCGGGGCACCTGTCAAAACAAGTTTGATTGATGGTGTAGGGTCAGAGGTCACCTTTCAAAATGACTTTGATGGAGTGTATATTCCTATTCTCTCTCATTTGATTCAATGTTGTTTTAGTCACAGAAACTACTGAAGGGCAGAGGCTGCATGATTCATTAAAAGTTTAATAAAATGTCATCTTAATTGTCTTTATTTTTTGTTAGTTTATAGCTAATGATGGTTAAGACTTTACATCCACTTTGCGCATGACCCGATTAGTCGACTAATCGGAAAAAATAATCTGTGATTGGTCGACTAAAAAAATAATTGTGACAGCCACACGTTTACCCCATGGTGTTCACACTGGGCTAGCAAGGAAGGGCTTCTCTCTCTTTTCTCAAATGCTGTTTATGAGCATAAAGCATGTTTAAATCAAACTGAGCAGCTAGAAGAAGTCCAGATGAACAAATGTTTTATTTTACTTTTATAATTTACATTTGTTGTAATGCGCCAGCTCATTGGATAACAAGCTTGTACTGTACCCACTCATTTCTCAAGAAACTGATTTAGAAGTGATGGTGTCTGAAAGGCATGTGGGAAAAACCACCTGTCCAAAGCAAGGCTTTCTACATGAGTTGTTAAAACAAGAATCTTGACTTTCATATTTGTTCTATTGTAGGAAGTTGGACTGACATAAATGCTTGTAAGCTGTTGCTTAACTCACACATTTTCTGCGGAACGCCTGATTGCTTACATATTTCTTACTGTTGAGAAGAAAAGGCGACGCAGTTTAAAGGAAGTGTTAAATTACACAACACGTTATATAAAGCACAAGTGCTGCTACGTCGGTTGGCCTTTTCTTCTCGATTATTCCTTGACCTACTTTACTCAATTGTGTCTGTTATGGTTGTTTAGCTAGTTTTGTCATTGTTGACTCATCATAAAATTATTTGCTGTGTTTCTGGACCGGGTTCATCCGCCGTCCTCTCTCTGTGTCGGGCTCGTCCCGTGCAGAGCGACCCTGCAGGGATGACGTCTGTTCTTCTACCTCCTGACCCATTTGTGCTCAGCGCTACATAATGCTTTTGCAGCCCAGTTCTGTGCAGCAAAAGCATCGCTGGACTTGAGTCTATTGTTTTAATCTGTCTGGGACTTGAATCGTTTTAAAAGTGGTGCACGTTTAGATGTGAGCTAGAGCTCAACTTCATATTAAACTTGTTTTAACAGGGTCATATCGTCACGTATTTCCACAGAAAAAAACTGTAACCTTGTTGCTATGCAGTCATACAAATATTCCCCCAAGGAGGATGGCATGTCAGGAATAAAACGTTCTGATCTTTAACTTCCTCTGTTTTCATAAATGCTTGCTTCAGCTTTTGCTGAAACTGGGTCTGCCTGTTCTAAATCCAGAGAACATCCATCTGCTTCTCTGAATCAGTGTGTCAGAGCCGTGCCCGCGGTCTAATTCATTTACCCTGCCAGATGATGATTGCCAAAAACAATGAAGAATTATGATCTGCGGCGAAGAGCTTATCGGAGCGCGTGCTTTTTGAACTCGCATTACTGTAGAGGGGACGGGGCGGGGGGGTGCACACAGAGACATCCACGTGAGGCTGAGGCCTTTCTGGAGCTTCATTCATTCCTTCCTCAGCCGGGCTTTCATTCACCCTTTTTTCGCTGCTGCAAAGTCAAGATGCTGCAACGGGATGCAGCTCCCCTCCCCCAGTCTGCATCCCTATGCCGACGCAGGTGGATGCGCGCACACACACGCTCGCACACGGCGGGCGCTTTAGCGTGGCTAACGCCGCAGTCGCCCAACAGTGTGACTCAGATAGCTAAGAACTGTTGGGACATTATGTCCATTTAGAAATAGAATGCAGATGTCCTTTATGCTTTACTTGTGAAATGCATAAACTGTTCAGACTTTATTCTTCCCACACAGTTATGCAATTATAATATAGAATAAGTGTTTTTTGATTGTGTTATTAATTAGATCAAGGTTTGAAAGAATACATATATAATTCTCAGCTTTTTTTTTTCTTTTTAAAGCAGCTTTTTTTGTATTTATTTAGGCAAAAATGTTTTTTAACCAAAAAAATCTGTTTTTTTTATGACTTCAGATTTTTATAACCTAACAAAAATGATTTAAAATTGATATTTGACAAGTACACTTTTAGTTAATCAATCTCTTTTGGTTTGGAAATTGAAATATGTATCTTCCCTACTCCATAAGTACTAAAAAACTATATAGTCTAGTGCTAAGCAATTTGGACACCATAATCTATTTTACAAATAATTTCAATTCACTTGGTGCTGATGCTCGTCAAAGATAGTATTACTGTTTGCACAATAGTGTCTATTATTTGTTGCACAAAATAAGACAGAAGTTTTTTATTATGATTTTATTCAAGGTTAAAAATAAATGAGGGTATATTTTTCCCCAAAACTATGTGTTCTTCTATAGAATGTGAATTATTAGAGATTATTTTTTGCCAATTGTTTCAGTATCGCGATATAATCGATATCGTGAGCCATGTATCATGTATCGTATAGTGAAGTACCCAGTGCAGCCCTAGTTCTGATGATAAAATGTTAATGGTTTGTTTAAAAAATACATTTATATACTGTTTTTTTTGTATTAAGTTTTCTAACAGACTTCTGGGAAATTTATTGGGCACTCGATTTTGGAATTGTAGATTTGGACAGCACTATAAAAAGGTAAACACAGTGAAGGATTTCAGACATGGCCGTTGATTGTTTCAGGAGTTTAGCTAGGATTCCAAATGAAAATAGGTTTTACAAGATTTTGTTAAAATAAAAAACATGTTCAAAGGCTGTTATTTAAGTAGCAGAAGGAAAAACAAATTTTAAGCCATCTCAACATCTTTCTTTCATTTTAATGCCATGCTGTAATCCTTATAAGTTTCCCATAATACCTTGCGTTAGAGGAATTTTCATAATGCGTTTTAATGCGCAATAGATTGCCATCCTGCTGCTTTCAATTAGCTGCTGCACACATACTTGGAAATTGTTCTTTCCTGTTTGCCAGCCACCACCTCTGATGGTTTGGAACTTACATTTATCAGCAACTGCAAGCTTGGCAGCTTGTTCCTCCTCTTCCCAAGTTGGCGGTTCTCAGCAGCTCTGCCATCACAATGCACACTGTATCAGTGAGCTCACTGGAAGGAGAGGAGTGGGTGTTAAAGCACGCAAGACCAAGAGCTCTTTTGTTTTTGCTGTCCAGTCATGAGCTTGTTCTCACTCCTGCCCACCGCAATGGAATTTTCTAATTTTTTAAAAAGGAAGAGTTCATGGATGTTGTGCAAATTTTCTTTTCCATTTATAATAATAGATTTCACTGCAGTCAAAGCTGTAAAGTTTGAGTAAACTCATCTGTTCTCACATAGAAAATGGGAAATTATTAAACTGATGTGAAATGCAGAGGATGTTCTAGTTACTCATTATTTCCAAGATTGTGCTTTAAAAAAATCCTATTCCTTATGGTTTTTACTTGTTGCTCTGGATAGCCTTTTGTACTATGGAACACCCAGTCTGTGTTCTCATACTTTCATCTTTCTTTGTGTGCTGCTTGTTGATCGTGTTACCTTTAGAGGCAGAGTTTCTATGCACAGGTGACCTACTGGTCAGTCAAGCTTCAGAAATCTGGTTAAAGTGTTTTGCTTTGTTAGGTGTTTTTTCAAAGGTAATTTGAGTCTTGGTGAAACTCGCATTGTGGAACGACCACGTGGATGTTTATCTGTCCCTAAAGGTGGCATAGATGGTCCCAGATGGTGTCAACCTTTAAAGCTATGCAAATGTATTGGGTTTTATGCTTTGTTCAACTGTGGACTTATTATAGCGATGTGAATTTATGGTTTAAATTTATCGACATTTGTGCCAGGTATTCGGGGCTATGACATTTATATTTCTCAAAAGTTATTCAGTTCATGTACATTATTTTTTTAAGCTCTAAAGACAGATACCCACTGTCTCATTTAAAAGCTAGTCTTTCTACATTTCACCATTATTGGCCTGACATGCCAGTCTTTCAAGCATACTTGAAAATGCCTAAAAAAATCACTGATTGATCATTCAGACTTTTTATTTCACCTGTTTGTTCATTAAACTACAAAAACTGAAAAAATAAAATGTTTTTCCTGACGTATCCTTTGTAATTTCTTATCTCCACTTTTATTTTGAATGTTGATACTGTTTTGCAGGAGTCCATGAGTTCAATGACTATTGGTTTGTCTTTCACTACATTTGTAAAAAAAAAGGAAATATATCAGAACTTTTTTAATTATCCAATTCTCTTTTTAATTCTTAAAACAAAGGTCATAAAGGTGTGAACCACATTTTAGTTAGACCAGAATTAGATTTAATATGTATTAGTTTGATTTTTTTGTGCTGCAATTTTTTCCCCAGTCATCATATTTTAAATTCATAACCAAAATTAAAGTATGAAGAATGAAACAAGCTGCTGACCAGTGCAGCATATCTTATTCCTAAGGACAGAGAGGCGTATCAGACCTCATTCGCCTGATCTACTCATGTAGAAATGCAAACTACCTGAAACTGAAAAGACAGTTTAGCTGAATTGTTAATTTCTTTACTTATAAACTGACGTAGATTACTGTTCTTTTAATTGCCCACCTGTTAAAATTTTCTTTACAAGCAAACCTGACCCAGACAGTTCACTTATTTACATGGAGGACGTAGCTTTAGAGTGGCTGGCATGACTCGTTTCATGTCTGATTCCGGCCCCTGTAATGACGTCATGATGGGTCAAAGCTTGGTGGTGCTGGAGGGGGGTTAGTTCACTTCCAATGATTTTTGCCTCCCAACTATGGCTGACTGACGTCACCGATCGCCCAACAGCCTCCATGAGATATTGCTGTGGTTTGTGCTGGATCTTTCATGGTGGTATCCACACTCTGTTATTGGCGCTGTGGCTTGATGGTGGTGGAACTTCATTCTCAATTATATAATAAAGTTGTTTATGTGACGGAATAGTTTTTTTCCAAAATACAGACACATTGCCAGTTATGCCAAAATCCAATATTTCTTCCTGCATTCTTTTCTCTTTTGTTTTGACATCCTCTCTAAGCTGTTCTCATTGAATAATCTTAAGTGTCTCTGACTTAAATGCTTTCATTTTTTCCAGTTAGCCGATTAAAAAAAATAATAGATTAAGCTGACCTCTGGGCGGCTGTTCTGTTATGCAACAATTTTCAGAAGCCTAAGAGATATTAGTCAGCCTCTGAGAAATATAAGAAATCACTGGTTGATGTTGGAGGCGTGAAATCTGAAGGTGAGATTCATGCTGGAAGCAAGTGGACTGTGCCTTGATAAAAGAACTGTTTGTCCTTTTCGATGTTGTCCTCTGCAGAGTCACACAGGCATTCAGGCTTTTCAAAGCGAAAACCAGGTGATAGTTTATGTGTTATCTTTACAAATTGGTATATTCCTTAAATTAATATTCTTGTGGTTGTTGGGCAGCTATGAGGGAATGATTTTGATGTATTAAAACTGGGATTTGCTGAAATTTGTTTCTAAAATAGTGAAGACTAGAGGTGTGTATCTTTCCCTCTCACACGATACTTACTCTCAATACATGGTCCACGAATCGATACATAAACCATTCAACCAACTTGTTGGCAGTCCGATTCTTTTATTGAAAATGCTAAAATCTAGATATATCTAATTCATATGGTGTTTAAAGCTATAAATAATAATGCATGACATTTGACAGAAATGTATTTGGGGATTAACTTGGAAGAAGCAAGCTTATGATGGACGTCTTTTTGTTTGGATGGCATGTTCATTAAAAGACAAAGACGGTAGAAAAAAAGCAGAAAGAGAAATCAAAGAGAAACTGCAGTTTGCCAGAAATCGATACTTTACTTCTTGATTGATTTTATATCTTTTAACCAAAAAATCTTGTTCATATCTGTGGTTTTCAAACGATACTGCAGATACTCGATACATTTTTGATACACATCTATTTTTTACATGCTGTTGTTACTCCCACTGCCTGATCGATTGGTCGATATTATTGGTCGATACATATCTAATATCTTTTACATCTCTAGTAAAGACTGTAAAATCAAGAACAACTGAACACGTAGGTGAAGCTTTATTGTGCCTAGAAGTCTTTCAGGGTTTGTATTTATGGAACTTTTCCTTTACAACAACAACATTCAATAAGGGCAATGTATTAATTTCCCTTCCTTTGTGTTGTTTTGGAAGCAGCGCCCAATTGTGTCTCACAAAAACATTCATCATTGTTGACCATCTTCCTGTTTTCCCCGTTCGTTCTCAGACTCAGGTTGGGTATCGCACGCACGCTTCACTTCCATCTGTTTTGTGATTTGCTGTTTGGCTGAATGGAATGTTGGTTTTTAAGAAAAGGAAAGTTGCTGCTCCATTGGGAAGAAACTTGTGGTGCAAAATAAAGGATAATAATCTGTTTTTCTTTCAACAAATCAAGAATGGGTGATTGGGAATCATGCGCATCTCCGATGTGTTTGTTTCAATTCATTAGGGCACGTTCGAGACGAGTTAAGACGAGACCATGTTTGACATTTAAGCCTCTAGTTTAAATTGAATTAAGTGCAATTATTTTGCAGGTTAACCCGTTTCACAACTCCCAAATCCTTGTAACTTTCCTCTAAACACATATTTTGCCTTCAGGGACAGTGTTGCTTACAAGCATTGTTTTTCTTACCTTTCATTTAGGAACATGTTTTTGAGCATTTTCGTCCACTTTGGTTTTTATTTGGAGATCTCAGAAACGTCCTTAATCGCTCTTCCTGAGCTGCAGTGGGGTTTGAAGTTCCTTCACTTCACAGCTTTTGTGTGCACACACATCATAAATGTAACTCCTGAGCTTCACCTTTTTAGCCCCTCAAAAAGTGGATAAAATGACAGACTGAAACAATTAATCATTTTTTGTTTTTACAGTCAAATATATTTCCTTGTAGGGCTCTGAAAGGCACTGCCAATGTTAAACAAATTCCAGAAGATATTACTCACAGCTTGGCCAGCTGAGGTTTAACCAACATACTCTGTTGCCATGGAAACTTGGCTTTTCTTGCACTGGTTTTTGACTTGAACTTTCAAAATGTTATTGTTTTGTTTTTTGCTTTTAGAAGTCTTTATGAAGGTAGAATTTTTTTTTGTTCTTCGTCCATTGTTCCTTTTCATTCCTGGAATCAGTGCACTGCAGGTGAATACGCAGAAATGTTTTGTCTTGTTCCTAGAATTAGAAGTAATGAGTGGTTGGTTTCATGTCCCACACAAACTTTAGTTCGAGTTTCCAACTCTGGAAAACATTCCGTTTTTCCACTTGCCCGAAAAAGGTAAAATTAGAGTTCACACTGCCATTCTCTCATGTTATTTACTAATATGATATTTCATGTAAATATTGATCTGGGTATTTATGTGGACGAATGCCAAATGGATCAAATGTGCTCAGAGTTTGCACTCTTTCTGGCAAACATTTAGTTTTTCAGATTTTTGAGAGGAATAAATACTTTCCTGATTAGAAGAGTTTTTATTAACTTGGACAGGCACAACAACTGTCTTGTTCTTGGGTTTGAAAAAGCTGATTTTATAGCTTAATATATTCAATTATACAGAACAAGAAGCATATTCAGGCTTGTCAAATGTAACCAGTTTATGCCAGTGAATTTATAAAGAGGTGAACTTCCTGTTCTTTATTCTAAGAATCTCTATTTCTGTAATAAATACAGTTTTCCCCCGGAAGTTTCTATATCTTTTGTAAGGATGGAAATGTTGGGCTGTTGTTTTTCTGTTTTTGGTGAAAATGGTCTTTAAAGCTAGTGCTTTTGTGCGCTGACGGCAGGACAAAGACTTGCTCACCGTGTTCCAGAGCATCCGGCCTGAAAAACAGAGCTCAGCATTCAGCCGGTCAGCGTTCTCTGGCATCTGAGTGGACGTGTCGCCCCGGTAGCAGCATGCCTGGAGCGGCTGAACCCTGCCGGGGGCTTCAACACAAAGCAACTGCTTCTGCCGCTCTCCACACTAAACACTCTCAACTCTGACTGTCCTGTGCTATAAAAAGACACGTTTATCTGAGTATCTCATGACATTTTACTTCTACAATTTAAAGCACAACATTAAGTTTCAAGATACTTTCACAGTAATCAGCTGTAGATGTTTTGTAGAGATTCAGTTTTTTCTGGAGGTCTTTACTGAACACAGCTTCTTTGTTCAGCTGATTCTAAATCAACCTAAAGACATCTTGTGAGAAGCACTTGATCTGTCCACGTTCCTCTCTGACCCAAATGGAGAAATGTTTCTTTAGCATGCTGGGAATATCCTGTTATTATCACCACAACTGCTGATGTTGAAGCTGTGCTGCCGGTTCACAGACCCCCCCTCAGTGTTTATCTCAGATATCCACACATGTACTCTTCACTTCTAGATCTGGCGTGTTGTTGAGAAAATACCGTTATGAAAGTTGACTCGTGAGCGTGTTTCAGCAAAGCCCTGTTGCACAACAGCTGGCGTGCCTCTCTGATTACTTTGAGCATGTTTTGCATTTACAAGTGCACAGATTTTGCAGCATAAAGTGATTCCATTTTGTTTAGAGCATGTGGTTTAAAGCACTCCACTTGAGTTTACTGTGGCGTGACTTTAGTGAAAGATTGAAAGGAAGGTAACCCTGAAAGAGGTTTTGTTTACAGTTGCTTCTTGTGGGCCCCCGTTCTGTCAAACGGCCTCTTATTTACATTCTTCAGCCCTCCTCAGCTCAGTTTGGATAGAGTTTGGGAAGTGTTTTCCTCTGGATCTTATGTAAGGGTCAGTTTAAGGTCTACTCTCGCAACTTGATCACTTCAATTTAATTTGGTAATTGAACATTGGTGGCTTTCCTTTACAGAAATTTCCAAAAAGTATTTCGTTTTTCTCTAATGAAAAACAAATATTCAGCTGTTTTCATCAATACATGTAAACTTGTTTACTTTAGGGCTGCCGCAATAAGTCGACTAATCGACTATTGAAATAGTTGACCACTAATTTAATGGTCAAGTAGTCGTTTCTCTACATTATATGGATTCAGATTGTAGTAAAGTTAAACAAATTTGTGAGTGTTCAGCACCAAAAAATGTACTTTTTTAAAAAAAATATTTGAGTCAGTGAGACCAAAACTTGATCTTTTGTGAAAAATAGTTGTTTGTTTCAGATGGCGACTTCATTTGATTTAATCTTGTTTTAATCACAGAAACTAATGAAGGACAGAGGCTGCACAATTTATTAAAAGTTAAAAAAAAACTATCATCTTAATTGTCTTTATCTTTAGTTAGTTTAAAGGTAATGATGGTTAAGATGTGTGCTTTAAATCCATTTTGCACATGACCCGATTAGTCGACTAATAAAATAATCATTTGTAGCAGCCCTAGTTTACTTTTATATTTCCATAGCGTTTTTTTTTTTCTACAGCTCAGCTGTTTGTAGCTTTTTTCCTTTATTGTTGTTCGTTCTTTGTGGTGCAAATACTTTTTTTAAAAACAGTTTTCTTAAACTTTTGGTATTGCAAACTTTATCATAGCTGTGTCTCTAAAGGCTAAAACCTTCAAATCTTCTAATTTCCCAATATTTCAGGCTTACGAGCGCCGCTTCCCCACCTGCCACCTCATCCCCATGTTTGTGGCCAGCGACGTGGTGAACGAGGAGGTCAGCGAAGACGGCAGCGTCCACAAGATTGAGCGCCGCTGTGCTCTGGACGTGGACGCCCCGCGGCTCCTCAAAAGGGTGTGTTCTACTTTACATATAAGCAAATGCTCATCATATTACTTTCACCTAATCCCTTATTTCCATGTGCTGCGTACGGAGTGATGACTTGTTGTTGTCTTTTTCCAGATTGCTGGTGTGGAATACGTCTACTTTAACCAGAAGAACACGCTGAACAAAAGGGAGAGAACTTTGCACATCGAGTCCCGCAATGAGTCCTTCTCCAACAGAGTCATAGTCCATGAGACCTGCTGCTATTCGGTGAGGAGCTGAAACAAACCTTAAAGTTGGAAAAGCTAAAGTCCCAGTAACTTAATCTCCACTTTTGACTAACCCCTGGGGGAGTGGTGAGCTGCAGACACAGCTGCGCTCAGGAACCATTTGTTGGCTTAACTAACCAATCCAACCCTTTAATGCTGAGTGTCAAGCAGGGAGACACTGGGAACCATTTATAAAGTCTTTGGTAGGACTCGTCCGTGGATTTGAACTTATGACCTTCCGGTCTCAAGGCAGACACTCTACCACAAGGTCATTGAGTTGGCTTCTTTGCACCCATCAGCCTATTGAGTCAACGTGAACAGCTGTTTTGCTGCTGAAGATCACCACTGGTACCCGGATTGGTACCAAAATTTGGTTCCAAGTTGGTACCTATGTTGTTTCGTCGTTTTGGTGCTTCATGTCAATCGCTTTAAGTTGTTCTGTTCAGTTCTAGCCAATCATTTTACCTTTCCAGTGACTGTGGGCGGGCTCAGAAGAATGTGTGGCAGTGAGGGTGGGCGGAGCTTCTGTCAATTTGCTAATGGCAACGTGTGGAAAAGTTTGACTATACAGTACAGGAAAAATACTAATCATAGATAAGATTGACGTATATAACAAAAATAAAACCCTCATCGTCATGGCGATGAGCGGTTAGATCAGCCGTCTGCAAACTTTAACACTTAGAGATCCATTTGAGTCGATTTCTCTCTGACCACAACAATAAGAGCCACACATCCTTTAGAAAAACAAGACTTTGCATTTATGTTTTCTTATTTTTATTAGAAATATACATACACTATATTTTTGGCATAAATAAGACAAACTAAGAGAAAATATACTTTTTTCCCCAAATATGTAACAGTTTTGCAAGACTCCCTTTCAAAATAAGACTATTTGTGTCGTATAAGATTGTCTCGATTGAGCAAATCTATTGGTAGGTAGTGTAATGTCAGCAATGACAAAAAAAAGTTTTCATAAAAAAAATATA
Organism: Oryzias melastigma; assembly: GCF_002922805.2. NCBI lineage: Eukaryota > Metazoa > Chordata > Actinopteri > Beloniformes > Adrianichthyidae > Oryzias > Oryzias melastigma. The sequence continues at coordinate 28,566,223 of NC_050512.1, forward strand.
TTTTTAAACATTTGTGGTGCTTCTTAGCAAGAAATTCATAAATGTAACTTTCTAAATTAAAACAGAGCTAATTAATTGTATATTTTGAACCATGCAGCACACTTAAAAAAACTTGAGTTTGTCAAACTGTTTAATTTTCGATTATCGAACCACCATGGCTACTGTGCTCTGGAGGCTCGCAGAGTGATAAGATATTTTACTTTTTAAAATTTTACTTTACAGTTAGTTTTTTGAACTATAAGATTTGTATTTTTCTTTAGTCAGAGAGCCACAATGGAGGAGTAAAAGAGCCAGATGTGGCTCTGGAGCTGCAGATTGCAGACCTATCTATAGATAGATAGATTTCTCCTTCACCCTGTGATGCTGCTTCATCACACTTGAATCTTTATGGGGAAAAATTGGTGCTATTTTTCATTTTTGAAGTACTGGTTTGAGCACCGGAACGGTTTCAAAAGTACCAATTCGGCACCGGATAAAATCCAAAGGGTCCCCATCCTCTGCTGGTAGTCGGCCATGTTCAGTGTTCACAACTCTCTCATGATCTCCTCATTTCCCCACTTCTGCTTTTGTTGCTTTACTCCGCATCTGCCTGCTGGTGAAAGGATTTGCCATGAGCTAATGAGGCCAAGCGCATCACGTTTGCCTCCAACCGTCTCCAGAGCTAATTTTAGGCCAGAGCCACGCAGAGGCTTTGACACTGTGCTTGAGCATGCTGCGCCAACAGTAACCGGGGCGGACAGCCCAGTTGGACGTTTAATGAGCCTGGCTAAAGCTAAACTGTTGAGGAGGTAGTGGCAAATGAAGCTGCTAACATTTCATTCGCTGAATTACACTCTGGAGTTCTACAGGCAGTCTGGTGTTTTTTTTCTATGCTGGAAAACAAGAAGTTCCATTAAAACAGATGCGATATGTGGGAGCTACATACTTGGATTTTAGTATAAAACATTGTTTTTGTTTGCACACCTTCATAAACGTGACGTTTTCTCTTTCTAGCTGTGCTGCTTGTGAGTGAAACCATTGGTAACATCATGGCTCTGCATGTTGTGGTTTCGAATGCAGGTCCATCCGGAGAAAGATGACTGGACGTGTTTCGAGCAGACCGCCAGCCTGGACATCAAGTCCTTCTTTGGCTTTGAGAGCACCGTCGAGAAGATTGCTATGAAGCAGTATGCCAGCAGCATCAACAAGGTATGGACTTGCGTTTTACTCCATCTGTGAGCAAACAGATACAAGCTCAAGAGCGTGATAGTTTCTACACGGAGACTGTAATAAGTCTGATATTTCTGAACTTTAAAAACGTAACGGAAACATTTTAATTGGATCAGGATCTTGAGCTGTTGAATCTTTAAGCTGACATTATTTAAATTTGAAACAAATGAACCTTTTGTTTAGACAACAGTCATACAGACATCATTTTATGGGAGTTTTTGGTCGTCCGTGTCCCTCACAGGGAAAAGAGATCATCGAGTTCTACCTGAACGAGCTGGAAGTTGAGGGCGTCGTTCACGTTCCCCGCTGGAATCCACCCACCCGCTCCCTGCCCCGACCAACCAGCCTCTCCACCAGCCCAGCTGTCATCCCCAAACACACCGGCGTTCCCGCTCTCTGCGCTCCGGACGCCAGCGATGCCAAAGATGGCACGGGGGTGGAGGCAAAGCAGGACGGCGCCGTGGTTCAGGCGGACAGCCTCACCGAAATCCTGGCTGGAACACCTGAAGGTCTGTTTACAGCGAAGCAGCAGAAAAAAAAAATCTGAAATTTAAAGATGTTCTTGGAAATGCTCACATCTTTGTTGCTAGGCAACGTAGAAGATCCACACTGGTTCCTCCAGCATTAAAAAAGTATTTAACTCTGTGTTGCAGATAAGCTGGATGCAGACTATATTAAACGTTACCTGGGTGACTTGACCCCCCTGCAGGAGAGCTGTCTGATCAGACTGCGCAAATGGCTTCAGGAGACTCACAAGGGAAAGGTAATGTCGCTCTGCTACCTCTGCGTTTGGACCGTCACAGAGAAACAGCATTTTTATCACTTCTTCTGCGTTTTCAGATCCCTAAAGACGAGCACATCCTGCGTTTCCTGCGGGCCCGAGACTTCAACATCGATAAAGCTCGGGAGATCCTGTGCCAGTCTCTGACCTGGAGGAAGCAGCACCAGGTGGACTACCTGCTGGAGACCTGGAACTCACCGCAGGTCCTTCAGGATTTCTACACTGGAGGCTGGCACCATCACGACAGAGGTTTGTTTATGCGCTCCACTTCTTGTTTGACAGGTTTTAACATTGAATACAGAAGAGCTTTAGCTGCTTTTGTCTGCACAGCCGGAGAGCAGCTTGGCCCACCAAACATAAGAGAATACTATGCTAATATTTGCTTGTACCTTTCAGATGGACGTCCTTTGTACATCCTGAGGTTGGGGCAGATGGACACCAAAGGTCTGGTTCGCGCTCTTGGCGAGGAATCCCTGCTCAGACATGTACGTAGCTGTTGCGAATCCTGATCGGGGGAGAAGGGAGAAAATGCCTAACACGGGTCTGCAACATGCGGCTCTTAACTCCTCCATTGTGGGTCTTTGGTAGTTTTTCATTTGAAAGAGTAACATCTTTGTAGGATTATTTGGCAAAAAAAAGTCATAAAAGTAAAACGTTTTTCAACTCCTACATTACTGACTACATTACCCATAATGCCCCAACAATCCATCCACCGGTTTAGCTTCAAAATTTACCAAAACTGAAATATTTTGACAGATGTTTGAGTGCTGTTTTCCACAGAACACCAATCTGAAGTCAGTACACAACCAGAATTTAAGGTGCACTTTCTTTTTTTGAATAAAAAATTAAAGGTTTTAATTATGAAAACCATGATACGGGTCACTTCATTAGCTCTGGTTTATTCATTCTTTTTATTTCCATTTATTAATTTCTGGTTGAGATGCACAAATGGTGGTTTTGTGTGTTTATTTTTCATCATGACGGACATGTCACCACCAACTAATGCATTCGCTGCTTTGAGATGGTTTTATGTGGTACAGGAAGTCTTTTATTTTGAAAGTCATTTAGACCTCTAAAGAATTAGAAACCAAATCATATTTTGAAAAATTTTCTTTTTATGTTTCTGTTTTATTTATGCCTGAAAAACAAATATGTGTGTATTTATCATAATAGTAACAATAATATAAATACAAATAAGACTTAACCAGCATTAACTGTCCTATGGGAAATTCTGTTAAACGTTAGCATCAAGCTAGCGGACTTTAGCATTATGTGCTAAATCAATCTCTATTGATCTATTGAGCTAAAATCAATTAAAATCAATTTTAGCAACCCATCCCTAGAAATAATATTTGCATTTGAATTATTCCTTTGCATATAATGATATTGATTTTTATTTTAGGTGCTGTCGATCAACGAGGAGGGCCTGAGACGCTGCGAGGAGAACACCAAGGTGTTCGGCCGCCCCATCAGGTGCGTCTGATCTTTAGATCATTTTTTTTCATTTCTTAATCTGGATCAAAACTGTACGACTGGATCGCTCTGATATTGCTCATAATTTTTTTTGCACCTGTAATCTTAGGTAGGGGCTGTAAGCTAGCAGGAGAGAGTGTAAACGGAGAGCTCTCACTAACGGGGAATGAAAGGGAGGGCGGGGTTACTCTGTGCCAACAGTCCCACTCACAACTCGGAGGGAAGATTCTAGTGAATTCCTGCCGCTCTGCAGAAACTATGTCCTAGAAAACAAACAAAAACATGATTTTGGCTAAAAGCAGCACAATTGTTTTGAAAATTGATCTAAAGATGATGAGATTTCAACACAAAATCTTTAATGTACTGTAATTTTTCAACCATTACCACGATCATTCCAGTAGATTCTGAAGGAGAAAAGTGGCCCTCACGCCGCTTTTCTCCTTCAGAATCTACTGGAATGATCGTGTTAATGGTTGAAAATTTACAGTAAATCAAAGAACTTTTTTTTCTCAATGAAAAAACTGCAGCTGTTATAGATCAGGACTTTTTCTCTTAAGACTTCTGGGAGACTAAGCTGACCTAAGCTGGAGCAAAGGATAAAACATGAGCTCCCTTCTCACCAAGCAGATTAAAAGGCAAACCCACTTTTTTGGATCCAGTTCACCCGTGGTCGTCTCGACTTGTTGGCTGTCACAGATGATCACAGCGGGATGGTGCGCAGCGGCGGTTTATGTTCCTGTAAAGTGGGGGATGATGCACGAGGCTGGTTTCTCGGTGCAGCAGAGCAGAGGTGACGCCTGTCATCTGTCAGGATAAGAGCCATCCCGACGGGCGTGTCACAACGCTCAGCGTTCAGAATTAGAAAGCGGCGCCTTCAGCGCTTAAGCCTCACTTCATACTGACAGGCGTTAATTGATCAGGAAGAGACTCGCTGGATAGGAAGCATGTGTTCGAGCGTGCGCCTTTTCCACGCTAATCCTGTCCTCTGCCTTCAGCTGCTGGACATGCCTGGTGGATCTGGAGGGGCTGAACATGCGCCACCTGTGGCGGCCGGGGGTAAAGGCGCTGCTGAGGATCATCGAGGTCGTGGAGGCCAACTACCCCGAGACTCTGGGACGCTTGCTGATCTTGAGGGCACCGAGGGTGTTTCCTGTTCTTTGGACGCTGGTGAGACATGGGAGAGTGTCATGATGCACATACATGCCATCGAACGCATAATCATCATTTCTCACCTTCCTCCCTCAGGTGAGCCCCTTCATTGATGAAAACACCCGCAAGAAGTTCCTGATCTATGCTGGCAACGACTACCAGGGTCCTGGGGGTCTCGTGGACTACATCGACAAAGAAATCATCCCAGACTTTCTGGGAGGAGAGAGCATGGTGAGCAAACATACAGTTTTAGGTCAAAGTTGAGTAGAAATTTGTGGGACACTGAAATCTGCTTCACTGACCCATTTGTCTGCGCGCATGCGTGCGGCTTCTCCCTCCGCAGTGCGAGGTTCCAGAAGGCGGCCTGGTTCCCAAGTCCATGTACCGCACACCTGAAGAGCTGGAGAATGAGGACGTTCGCCTGTGGACCGAGACCATCTACCAGAGCGCCAGCATCTTCAAGGGCGCGCCGCATGAGGTGAAGCAGAACAGACACGGTTGTTGGTTTCCATGTGCATGTAGGGCGGCACAGCAAGGAGGTCGAGGTCTGCCATCTAGTGGATGAAGCAGGAATGTTTTAAATGCGGTTTGAGTTATTCTGTTCATTTTATTTATTTGTTTTTGTATCCTAAAATAATCTCACAAATTACCGTCCCATATCAATCTTACCATGTTTTTCAAAGGTTCTTCAAAGGTTAGTTTACTCTAGATTACTCAAACATTTGAACACAAATAATATTTATCAACACCAATATGAATTTAAGAAAAACTTTTCCACTTACATAGCACTAGTTGAACTTACTGACATGATATGCACGGCTTTAAGCAATAATTAGATTACAATAGGTCTATTTTTAGTTCTTTTGAAACAATTTGACTGTGCATCATGGGATATTGTTGGACAAGTTATATAAATATTGTATTCAAAGTCTTATGCATAAATGGAAATTATGTGACCAATAGAACACAATATGTGACTATGAATGGCTGTGACTCAGAAACAAATGTAATGAAATGCGGGGTACCCCAGGGGTCTATTTTAGGACCTTTGTTGTGCCTGATTAATATAAATGATTTTGCATGTGTTAGTAAATCCACATTTCCCATTTTATTTGCAGATGACACCAACCTTTGGATTTCTAACAAGAATCTAAAAACAGTTGTAGAAAAACTAAAGAAAGATCTAACGAATACCTGGTTTCAAGCAAACAAATTATCTTTAAATTAATAAAATGTAATTTTATGGTATTCTCAGGCTGGAAAAAATTTAACTATTTTATATTAAAATTTACATTCAAAATGAACATTTTGATGAAGTTTCAACCGATAAAATTCCTCTGAGAAAATCACATTGAAGTCTGCAATAAAATCACAAAATCATTGGAAGATTAGAAGATTATGTACATTTTTCACTTATCTTACCATTGTACTATATCCTAATTTATCCATATCTCTCATATTGTAATATTGTTTGGGTTAGTACTTGTCCTATTATCTGAAAAAAAATCATACTTTTATAAAAGATTTTCGTTCGTTTGGTCACATATTCTGTTTATGATGAACCCGGTGATCTACTCTTTTAGAAATTACCATTTTTAAACATTTATGATATCAATATTCATCAGATACGTAGATTTTCTGTATATAAAAATATTAAAGCAATATTCAAAACTATTTCATCAAAAAAATACTAAACGAGTTTGAGTTCTTGATAGCAGGATTCAAATAAAATAACCTAAAAAAGATTTTGATCTCAAGGTATAAAAATGGGGTTTGATTTTGTTTTTTATTTTAAAGATTTATGTTTACCAATTTAACTTTATAAAATCAATTACATTTGGAATTGATATGTTAGAATTATTCGTTTTTTTGTTTTAGATTCTTCAGTCTAGTTCTGTTTGTTCACTTACTGTATTTTATTTTATTTTGATACCATCTTAAATAAACCCAGATGAGTTCTTGTAACACAACATCACATGATTTTACTTTTCTGTATTCTTATTTCCTTTTTGCTGTGTAAATAAATCAAATGTAATTGTTTTTTCCAGCTCGTGATTGAAATCATCGACGCCGCGTCCGTCATCACCTGGGACTTCGACGTGTGCAAAGGTGACATCATTTTTAACATCTACCACTCGAAGCGCGCCCCTCAGCCTCCACGGAAAGACGCTCTGGGGGCCCACGGCATCACGTCCCCGGGCCTCAACAACGTCCAGCTCATTGACAAGTCCTGGACTCTGGGTCAGGACTACAGCATGGTGGAGTCGCCCCTCACCTGCAAGGAGGGCGAGAGCGTTCAGGTGTGGATCTTCGACTCCTCTCCTCTGTGTTGGCTTCTGCAGCTTTTCTCTGACCCTCCGTGGATCTTTTCCCCTCAGGGCTCCCACATAACGCGCTGGCCGGGTTTCTACATCCTGCAGTGGAAGTTTCACTCCATGCCGGCCTGCTCGGCCACCAACCTGCCGCGGGTGGACGACGTGCTGGCCACCCTGCAGATGTCCACGCACAAGTGTAAAGTCATGTACTACACGGAGGTGCTGGGCTCTGAGGACTTCAGGTTGGTGATGGTGCTCCGCTCAGACAGTTCTTTGAATGACATAGACTCTGAAAGGAAACACTTTATGTCCCACAAACGGAGATCTTTTAGAAGGAAGACTGAATGAGAGCTGACTTCAGTTTGTTTCAGATAAATCTTTTTACTTCACAAGTACAATTAACATGGAGGCATCGGCAGAATCTTCAAGATTAGCTGATGCCCAATTTTTTTTTAAAGTCGTTGGCGTGGTCATGAATGTGGCCGTCGGGCGTCGGAGATGATGTCATTACGAAATCTGGGTGGGCGGTGGCAGCCGGATAGCCAGCAGCTCTGATTGAACGATGCGTTTAGGTTTCCAGACGGCGGCTTCTATATTAAGCACCACCAGCCACCTCGTAGTCTGGGGGGGGGGCGATCCTGGACCTCTTGTAATTCGCAGATTTTGAGCACACATTATGATCTTGTCAATTTACAAAGGCAGCGTTCTTCCAAAGAAAGCACAATGTTCTGCCTCTTAGTATTTAGTATTCTTCTCTGCATCAACCGCAACTCGTCAATACCAGGGGAGTAACACAAAACTCACGGTTCGGATCATGTTTCAGAAGAAAAACAAGACAATAAAAATCTAAAATTATTTTATTTTCAAAGTTTTAAAACATATATTTGAAAAAACATCTATTAAGTACTTCAAAACATAAATATATACTCACTCATCTTTGAACTTAAATGTGAAAACATGTCGTTTCTGATACATTTACATGTCTGGAGACCAAATCTTCAAAAACAGGTCACCATTTGAGTTTGTTGCCTAGCAGCAAACCTGTCAATTTAGCTAAAAAACATGCATTTATGTCGCTGCACTGATGCATTTTGGGATATGTGACCGTAGTCGTACCAGTTTGATGTGTTTAGTGGTAAACAGGTTGAAACTCGCAGTGTTTGGAGTAAATCCTCCTCAGAGATGCAGACTCAGGTCGTCAGCATCCAGTTCTGCAAAGGTTTTTTTTTTTGTTCCTGTTCCACATCTTTTCCTCTGTTATCCACGATGTTCTCAGTTTTCTGTTTAAATGTTATTCCATGTTCATTTTTGGCTCCTGTCTCCTTCCAGTAAATTCCTGTCTGCAGCCTTCCTCTTAGTGCCACGTACGAGCTTTGATACTTGTGTTTACGAGACGGAGCATCATGAGTTTCAAACCCAGAGCCTTGAAATGAAACTGCTTCCCTCCCTCGGAGACTCCTTTAATCCATCTTTTTCTGTCCAATCTGCTCCTTTTCTGTCACTCACAACCCTCCCCTCTCCTCCTCCTCCTCCTCCTCGTCCTCCTCTGTCTTCCTCCTGTGAAGAACGGCTTGCTGTGATGTGCAGAGTTTGTAAGTGGCTCAGGGTTTGCTCCCATTTTTTTTGTGTTTTAGCATCTTCATGGCTGCTTTTGGCCTCTAACCCGGATCTCCTGTTAGTGGTCCCTCTAACGCAGCATTAAGAAGATGCCCGTTTGCATCTTTTTCTGCTCACAGATTCTGCTAGCGCTGGCTAACAGAATGTTGATGCTTTGTTTTCGCTGGAGAACCAATCCCTCCTCCTAATCCCAGTAACTCGCTGCTGTCTACTTCCTGGTAAAAGTTGCTGCGCTTGCATGTCTGGTTTGTGTTTGAGAATCTAAACTGATGCAAACAAATCAAAATGTCACCTTTTTTGGTTTATTTTCTTCCACCAGCTTAATAATCCTCATATTTTCATTTAAAAAGCATGTTCTAGCATTAAGGAAGAATGTTAAACGATGCAGCATAGTAGAAAATGAGCAGAATCAGGATTTTCAGACTTTTAGAAAGAAAAAATAGATACAGATTTATTAAATGTGATCTATGTAATGCAATTTATTTTTATTTTATAGATATATTTGTGTTTTTTCTGTTGGCCAATTTGTAATCTTGTGTTTAACTCTCAGCAGAACTGATTTTAGTCTGAATTTATTGAAGTTTTTTAATTTTCTAATTGAATTAGACAGTTGTAGGTGTGACAGCTGCACATGTGCAAAGTTAACAAATCGCTTTGATGTTATTTTGTTTTTCCTGGTGAAGTTTAGGCCTTCCTGCACTTTTGAGTGATTGCGTTTCCTTTGGCTGGTTTTAGTCGTGTCCGAAGTTTCTGTTTTGGGTCAGCTTGGTGGGTTTCAGTGTGTTGGATCAGAACGCCATCGCTTTAGGTTAGACGTAACCAAAAACTGACAAAAGGCAGATGCAGACTCTGAGGATCCAAATGCCAAACCTGCGTTCTTTTTAACGACCAGCAGGGGGCGACGTGTCGATGAATAAAAGTTCAAATGGATTTCAGAAGATTTCCTCTTCTTGCTTTTTATCATACAACGTAAAACATATACATTTTTGAATTAAATGTTATTCATATCACTTAAAGTTGAATCATTTGTGGTAAATTGTTTAAGAAAACTTTATTTTCTAAAAATGTTTTTCAAAATAAGGGTTGCTTATAGAGTCCACATCTGCCTTTTGTGAGCAGCGTTTGGTTGCAGATGCTTGTAGTGATTCAGCTCCTGCAGGTACTTACCCTCATTTTACCCATTTTCTAAAAAAATGCAAATTAATGTGATTATTGATCCTCATCGCAGCGACGGCTGTGAGGAAAACCAAAGTCAAACGAGCGCCACGTTTGCTGAAACAACCGTCTTAACACTTCTTAACACGTCAGTAAACTGGACTCAGTTTGACTCGACATTTCACCTCATGAATGTTAAAGTCCCACTCCGATCCTCTTTTCATCTGTTTTACAATTTTTGCTGCAGAGCGGCAGCAGTCCGTTAGAAATTTGCCTCAGAGTTGTGGGCGGGACTGTTGGTGCGCAGCAACACCGCCCCCTTTCCCCTCGCCATTTCTGAGAGGTCAATCCAGGAAGCTTGTGTCCTGCTCAGCGTATTTTCTACCTCACAAATACGCTTTTATTCAAGCAGCATCTTTTCATCTGCTCCTGATTCAGTGATTTAAATAAATAAATATTTAGAAATGCAATCTGTATGGCATTAAATTTCTGCCATAAGTCCCCACGAGCAAATATAAAACTCCACGCATGCAAGGGTTGGAGTAAAACGAATCATTTTTGATTTCCCCATTTAAAGAAAAAATTGAAGGAAACTCATAATGAAGGTTTAAATTCATTTTCTAAGAGTTCCTCTTTTAGTGTTTAACCACAATCGAACACTTTTCTAAAACGTTTAAATGTTCATTATAGGTTTGCTTTATTTTAGATTTCTTTTTTAAATGGTAACATCAAAAATGATTTGTTTTACTACAGTAGTTTAGAAATGTATAAATAAATAAAGCAGTCCCTCTTTTCTCTCTTTTCATTTTTAGTTTTAATTTGAAAAACCAATGATACCAATGGTATTTCTGAGTTTTTATCCTTCAATGTTTCACACGAGCGCGCTGGAGAATCTTCACGAGTTTGGAGCTAAAATGGAGCCAATATTATTTAAATTCCAAATAAAACAAATTGAAAAAGGCGCTTTAAATAAAATGTATTATTATTATTATTATTAAAAAAATATTGGTGTTTGGCCAAAAAAAAAAAATTTAAAATTTCCAAAACTTTTTGCTATTCTAAAATAAATGTAATTATTTTCAGCCTCACATTTTATGTTTTTTAGTTTTTTATCATTTTTTTTAACTGCTAATGTTTTTTTTTTCATTTTCAAATTTGAAAATTTCAAAACCTAATACAAAAAAAAAAGATTTGAAACTGAAAAAACGTTTTGAAATTGACATTTTGAGTTTTGAAACCAAGAAACTGGAACATATGAAGCCGAAAATAATTAATTTAATTTTAGAGCAGAAAAAAGTTTTGAACATATTTAACTTTTTTTGGGCCAAAAACAAAAACATTTTTTTAATTTGTTTTATTTAGATTTTAGATCATTTTAGCTCCATACCCGAGCTCACAGTCCTCCCCTAAGGGGTGGAACTAGTTTTAGGGGCGTAAGGATACTTTCACAGGCGAGCAGGAGAGGTCACAGGAGCGTAAGGACACTCCCTCGAGTGCGGAGGAGTAGAGGAGCGGGTGTGGAGACGGTCCATCAGCCGTGGGACGCTCCTTGCATGCGTGGAGTTTGACATTTGTTCGTGGGAGACTTCATTTAACGCCATAAATTTGAGGCTTAATTTTCTTTCTGTCGTCAATCATCAGATAAATGTCACAAGAAAAAGTGAAAATCCCCGTTTTGATCGGAGTGGGTCTTTAACGGATGTGAAACGGCTGTTGTGCACAGAGTGAACCCCTCCCCTGCAGAGCTGATCCGCCTGCATGGTTCCTCCTCATGAGCACGAGTCACTCCCAGCCTTCAGTTGGTCCGCGGCAGACGGGGGTCGCTCGGGGGTTGCACATTAGCGATTTCCTGTGGCGTCGGCGCTCACCGCGTGTTTGTCTTCTCTCACAGGGGCTCGATGACCAGCCTGGAGTCCAGCCACAGCGGCTTCTCCCAGCTCAGCGCCGCCACCGTCTCCTCCAACCACTCCCAGTCCAGCTCCATGATCTCCAGGTAGAAACGGGAGGACCCGCACCCCCTCCTCCATCACTACTAACGCCACCAACACGGACGCCAGCTTTCCTTCACCTCTGAACTCTGTTCACGTCGCACAACCACTCATGCTTGCACAAACGGAGGAAATCCTGAAAGGCAAAAATGATGAACTCGTACAAATCAAAGGGCTAACTTTTGCACAAAGGAGGAGTTTGATCTGGTGCCTGGCAGTTGGAATCGGACCGTCGGCAGAATGTTTTCCCGTCTGAAAAAGAACCGGACGGAGACACTGGAGGCGCTGTTACATTTATGCATTTACTCCGACAAGCGTCACCTGAGACTGGACGCGCTGTTACAGCCTGCACAGACTAACCATTTCGGCCATTTTGTTACTGAACTTTGATGTTTGTGGTCAGTTGTTAGGTCAAAACCGTCGAACCGACCCGGACCCACCAACAACGGGGGAGAGGGAGAACTTTGAGGGTCGTTCAAACGGTTGAATATCTGAGGTAACATAGCAATATTAAGGTTTCTTTTTGTTTTTGTGAAATATTTATTGAACTAGACGATCAACGACGACGACTGCAGGTATGTAAAAGCAGACGGACGAGCAAACTGAGCCAGAAAGCAACAGAAAAGTTCAACCAGCAGAAGATGAATGAACTGTTCCTGAGAGTCGCTCGTGGAGACGATGCCTTGTGACAGATCGGTGAATGTGCTGCTGAACCAATGAATCCGAGGGTCGGGATGTTACGTCGACTGGGATTCTAGTGCGTTCTCTCCGACAGCGGCGAGAGCGAATAAAACGGCTCAGAAAGCTTTCCGATTTGTTTTTTTTTTTTGTAGGAGTGAAGACGAAGCCATTTAAGAGCCATGTGTCAATAAAAACCATTTTAGCCTTTGCAAGCACCACGTAGAAATGTACCTGCTTCTGGGTCTTTGTAGAGCCAATTCACTTACACTCAGCTTCCTCTAGAGGGCAGAAACGAGCATTTGTAGTTACCGAGGAAAGGACAAAAGATGGTGTTTCTTCCTGTATTTTTGAAAAGAACTCTGTTTTCATTGATGAAAGTGCTCGTTTATAACCATTGACGGCGTTAACTGCAATAATATGAAATGTTTTGAGGGAGAAGAACGTCTGAGCGTGTGTGGAAGTTGGCTTATGGGAAACGTGTCTGTAATGTGTAAATATCTCCTAACCCCTGAGAGAAAGGTTTCCTCTTTTACTTTTAACATCCACCTGACTCGGTTTATTTCTCCGGAGCTTCGATTTTCTTCAGCCGTCAGGTTTTCTGTCACTCCGGTTTGGACTCTCGGATCTCTGAGAGATCAGGAAATGTCTGCGCTCGGCCGTCTGAGCGCAGTTTGTCCTCTTTTCATTTCTGCTCATCACTTAGGGCTATAAGTGTTTTTGTCTGCTTCTTTCTCTCTGCATATCTTTACCTTGACGTGAGAGATGCTGTACAAAGTAAATGTTTGGATTAACGAGAATATATGACGCCTTTACATTTTTGAGAATATTAAACTTGAATAATGAGAATAAAACTGATGTCTGTTTGCTTATTTTTCAACTTTAAGTTAATCGATTTTATGATTTTTTTGACTATTTAAAATGGTTAATATCATGGAAAATGTATTAACTTCCATAATTCCATTAAAACAAACTTTTATAGAATATAGATTCAAGTATATTTCTTTATTTTATACATAAATGTGGGTTCCAGCTCATAAACCCACAAAAAGTTCATATTTTTTGGAAAAGGTGTGTAGATGCACAGACCTCTGACTCCAGAATAAAACCTGTTGGACTATAAATGTAACGTGAGGAAATGCAAATGTTGAGCTTTGCAGTTTCTTCACCAAAGAACTTAATAAAAGTATTTTCCACTTGAGTGCATTTAAACATCTTTGATTATTTACCTCTTTGTTTCATAATAAAGAGGTCCCACTCTGATCATTTTTTTATCTATTTTCAAATAATGGTAGTTATTTTGTTGTTTTTATACAAAAATAAAAAAACATGTTTTGTTTTTTAGGACATAGTTTCTGCAGAGCGGCAGTTCTCTAGAAATTCTCCTTAGAGTTGTAGGCGGGACCGTTCCCCCTTCCCATCACCCATAAATGAGCTCTTGCTTCACACGCTTTCCTGCTAGCTTAAGACTGCGAGCAATTTCGGAGGTTTGATCCAGATTCCAGCTCAGATGAGGATTTATTTGGGAGCATTTCCAACTGCATTTTTTTGTATTTTACTGATTCATATTTGAATAATTATACACTATAAATGCAATTTGAATCTTGTGTATCATATTTGTTCTCTATCATCCAAAAAAGCCACAAGAACATGTTAAAAACACCAAAAAAATCATGTCTAAAATGGATAATTAAGAACTTGTTCAGATGTTTCTTTTTAAAATGTCGTATAATGTGAGTTCTAATAATAATTACAATATTTAAATTTTTCAAGTTATTTACTCAAAGTTACAAGATTTAAAACTTAAAACATACATCAGTGTCTTTATAGAATCCAAATATGGATTTCAGTTTTTACCTAAATTAGTTCACTAAAATAAATGTTTAGATTTTAGTCTGATATAATGAGATGCATTATATTTATGGATTTTGTTTGTGTTTTACACCAAATGTATGACTTCCCTCTCAGACAAAGGATTGATTTTGTTACATCAAATGTTTTGTCTCCTAATGCAGAGAAAAAATGTTCTTATAAATAATAATAAATAGTCGACATGTCAGAAAGTAAAAGATAAATCTGAAGTACTGCATTATGCTGGATCAGATTTAATTGAAAATTGAGGAAAATACTATGAATGAAGTAAATTAACAGTAAAACTATGAAGAGATGAAATTCAAGTGTACAAATTCAGGGATACTTTCAGAGGATTCATAGTTATGCTGTTTATATAATTGCTTTTAATATTCAAAGTAGTGAAACATTTTTTCATTTCATTTAGCCTCCAGGCATTATTAAAAGTACTTTTTGCCCTTTAATTTTTCAAGTAAATGGACAAATGTGTCTATATACCTGAACTCAGTTAAGTTAATTTTTAAAATAAAAAGTTAAAAAAGAAAGGATGTAATTCTTTTTGTATTCATTCCATTTATTTGCTTGAAGGGAGCTCAAAAATGATTTATTTGTCTTTTAATTAATGATGGATATAAGTTTCAATTATTATTTTTTTTACTTATACACTTCAAAGGTTTTATTATCTTATTTTCAGGGTAAAACTTGCCATGTTTTCGTGTACAAACTTGTTAAAATAAGATAGGGACTTGTAATAACACTGCATCACCAGCAGATGGCAGCACGTGGCTGTAAAAAAATCAAAATCTCCGCCCCCTTCCATGTCGTCAGAGCATAGTGGAAGTAAACACTCGGCCGTCGGTTTTCCTTTAACTTGCTGTGCTGATTTAATATTTCCCATTAGAAAGTATTTTGTTTGCTGCGTAGATACCCGGATGTCTGCTCAGGTGGAAGAAGACAGGGTCAAACAGTGGGAAAGGTCAGAATCTGTTCAACTTTGGATTTGACGGTTCGGGTTCTGTCCCTCTGCGCCTGCGCACTGCTCTAAGTCAGCTTTTGGACCTTAGATGTGGTTTTTATAGCTTTTCAAGGTTAAAACATAGATATATAAGATATTTTCCCACCTATT
>NC_050512.1:28581709-28583756 GCF_002922805.2 Oryzias melastigma
CTTTTGGACCTTAGATATGGTTTTATAGAGCTGTTCAAGGTTAAAACATAGATATATAAGCGTTTTTCCACCTATTATTTAAAATGTCATGTTTGTATACAGTAGCAGAATCTATCAGAGAGAAAAAAACAACAAGGATCAGGTTTGATGAAATAATCTTTTCTGTTTGAGTCAGGTGAATGTGGAGCAGGTGTTTTTATAGAATAAAAAAAGTTTTTCTCAAATATGACCCGATGTACAATTAAGAAGTCACGTGACTTTGTACCTCCCGCTGCAGCGAGCAGGAGCGTCTGAAGCGGCTGCTGTTGGAGGAGGACACCGATGACTGGCAGAGGAGCCCGGACTTCTCGGGTCTGGAGCGGGTCGGGGGCGTGGACCTCTCCTTCATTAAAGGGGATGACATGAACGCATGCGCGCAGCTCGTGGTACTCAGTTACCCGGACCTGAAAAAGGTGAGGCGCCAGGACCCGAGATCTGGCGACATCTAGCGGCCGCATTGAGTAACTGCAACATGGCGGGGGTCAGAAACTTTTTTTCAAGAATAATAATAATGAGGAAGTAAAATAAAATGCATTTATGGCTATATTTATTACTTTTATAAACTGCCACTTCGTCGTTTTAGAGTAAAAAAAATAAGAGACAAAAAAAGTTAAGTAATTTTTTGTTTGAGCAACACATATTTGGTGGTACTCCAAAATTTTCACCTCAGTTTTTATACATGTTTTGATTTTATTTTAGATTACTGCTGCTTTAGACCAGGTCTCTGCAGCCTTTCAAAGTAAAAGAGCCATATGGGCTTGTTTTCTACTGATCACAACCTATTAGCAGATGCAAAGTCTTATTTTACCCTTTGAAAAATGTGATACTACTTTGCAATCATACATATTTTTTTAGAATAATAAATATGAATTATATTTCTTTTTTTGGCTTGTATTAAATCATAAATTTAAAGAGAAACTTGCATTTTCTCAAATTATAATTTTTTTTTTTAACTTTTAACAGAAGCTCGTTTGACTTCCTTTCAAAATAAGACTTTTTTTAATAAATGTAATTATTCTAAATTAAATAAATGATTATTTAATAACTGTTACTTAAGATAATCTATTTTCTTCCTGGTCAAGATCATGAGTTTTAATCTGGTCTGAATGTTTATTGATATGGAGCACTATCTTGCAGGAGAAACATCCGTCAAAGAAGGGATTTAACAAACTCACTGGTTATTTCTAATCACAGCGGTTGTTTGTAGTTTATAGGGATGTAGGAATGACACAAACTCCTCCATAAGAATAGTATTTAGTCAAAATTAAACGTGAAAATTTCAGCAAGATTTTAGATTCAAAATGTTCGGTTTGAAGCAAACATAACAAGAGTTATAACACATAATTGTGACGAGATTTGCCCGTTTTTAACCTTGTCTTTGCTTTGTTTTTGAATTTATACACTTTTACTTTGTTCCTACACTTTTGATTTTTGTTTAATAACATAAAAAACTGTTTAATCTAAATTTTAGCAGTAAGAAAGTGACTAGATTCACTACTCCAAATTGAGTTTTCTGGACAGTTTCAGGTTAAATGTGGAATTATTGTGTAATTTAATGAAAATTATCTGTAAAAGAAGATGCCAGGGTTTTTACTAAAATGATTAATATCAAGTTTTCCACAAAATAAAGTGTTAAAGAAAAATTAAAAGAGAAAATTTTAAATATAAATTAAAATAAGCAAAGAAAGACCTCAGACTACTAAGGCTTCAGCATCCTTTGCAAAAAAGAAATCTTATTTTTATCATTTTTTTTAATTCAAAAAGAGTTTTTATTTTAATTTTTTTTTTTATGGCAACCTCGTTAGTCCCTCGTTATGGAGCAGGAGGTGTTTGAGTTGGAATTTGCAGATGTAAATGTGGAGATTTCTCCTCAAAAATGCAGATTTTTCTCATTTCTGCTGGAATCTGCAGCTCAGACATTATCGCTCCGCACAGATATGTTTGATGAAGAGGTAAAACACAAACAGGACATTGATTAACATTTGCCTGGCCTTTAAAATAAGCGCAG
>NC_050512.1:28584206-28605831 GCF_002922805.2 Oryzias melastigma
TTTTGAGTTTTTATTTATTACAAAAAAGTAGATTTAGATTTTAATAATTGTAAAAATATATTTTTAAGTATTTAGAAAGTAAAACTTTATTTTTAAGAATAAACAAAATAATATATTAAAAAAAATAACTACAAATGTGAGGATCTTTTCTTCACTTGTTGTCATTTAAATTAACAAAACATAATTAAATGTAAGCAAGTTTGACACCTTTTTTTTAATCCCTTCATTTCTGTTAACTGGTAGATCATGAACGCTCAAACTGGATGTTGGTGAATTCTTACAGCTTGAGCTGGTCTTGTTTGTGCCCCCCCCCGCAGGTTCTGTACGGGGACAGTCAGATGGTGACCCTGACCGCCCCCTACGTCGCCGGCTTCCTGGCCTTCAGAGAAACTCCGTTCCTCCTGCAGGCGCTGCAGCGGCTGCAGGAGAGCCAGCCTGAGCTCACGCCGCAGGTCTTTACGTTTCCATTCAGTTCAGCTTCAGATGGTAAACAAACTATTTTCAGGCGTCGTCTCTGGACTTTCTCCTCTTCTCACTTCTTTGGGGGCAGTTAGAGTTTTCGTGACTGGTGATCCACACAAAATATCAACGTTTTTGAGGGAACTCGGAGAAAAGATTCATGGGAATATTTTCTATGGGCATGCTGCGGGGCGACAGGCCTGACAGTTAAAATTTAGAGTATGTTTGCCTTCAGCTCATCCGAGTGTGGCGTTCAGGCGCCGTACGACAGAATCACCCGCATGTCACAAGTTATGTTATCTTTAGGAATACTCCGTAATGCTTGGAGTTTATTTCTTTGACTTTAACTCGCTGGATTTCCTGCCTGAGCCACAGCTTGTGTGACAAAGCGTCTCTGTTTGCTCCGTTCCTCAAAGCCTCGCTTCAGGACCCGTCCCACCCACTCACTTCTGTTCGTCGAGGCCCACGCGCCTCCTCTGCTTCCTCCCACGCCGACTCTCCGTTAGTAGAACCGTACGCAGCCCCCCCCCCCACGCCATGACGGAGATTCAGCCACACACTTACGCCGCCCTTTTTCTGCAGACTGATGATTCAAGTGTCCACCAGTGGAGTCAGAAAGAACCTCGGCAGATTTTTTCCACTGAACAGTTGAAGAGTTGGACATTACATACTGTAAAAAATGTAATTTTTAGCAACTTTTTCCACTAAATGCTTAAGTTTAACTCAAAGATTTTACACGTTTTTTCATTTTTTTAAGCAATTTTTTTAAAATTTTGAGCGGTCAGCTGTCCTCAATTATGAGTTTTCTTTTTCTTACAAGAGATAATGATGAACTGATTGTAGAAAGTTGAAGATTTTCCACATAAAAATGCTAAAATGAAACCTTTGATGTTGTGAGATTCTAAAAGGAGAGTCTTGTCAGGGTTCAGTGTTTAGTTTGTTTTATGTTGTCTTTAGTGGTAGTCTAAGTTACCTTTTGTGAGCCATCATGATCCACAGCTGTCGTCATTTCAGTTCATTGCTCTCAGCCGGGGCCGGCCGCTGACGAAACGTGATTTTTGACGGGCATCTCCAGTGTTTAAGGTTTAAAGATTTGTTAAAGGTTTAAAAATCTCCGTTGTTAAGTGTTTAAAAAGAGAGAGAGAGAAAAAAAACCAAAATCACCAGTTAAATTCTTCTTTTTCGACCAAGAACAAGAGAATTTTTCGACCGAAATGGGGTAGAAAGGTAAAAAGATGCGTCTTTAGCTGCTTTTTAAAAGAAAACACTGAGTCAAAAGATCTGAGGCTGAGAGGCGGAATTCCAGAGAGATGGAGCCACTGCTTTTTAATTATGACCTTTTTAATATTTTACACAAAATGAGTGGTGTGTCAAACTGTAAAAAAAAAAAGAAATCATTGGAAATTTGGCTCTCTAGGCGGTCGCCTATTGCCGACTCTGCTCTCTGCGTATTTGTCTGGTTTTCTGGTCATCCGTTCTGTCACCATTTTTGCTTTTGTATTAAATAGTTTTGTTTCTGCCAACAAGCCTGATCTCCTGCATTTTGGGTTCTACATCACCAGTTCCTGACAAGCCTGATTAATTAAGAAGGTCCAACTAAAAAACACTTTCTAACCTGATTGATGAAGATTTTTGGGCTTCATTACTAAATTATTTGTTTGCACTAATTCAAGTTTAAGGCAGGAAAGATGTAAAATGTTATGAAATTCATCTGTTGTGAGTACAAAATATATTACTTTAATGGAAAGAAAAAACAAATGGTTGATCCTTAAGACTAAAATAACTTCAGAAAATTAAAAAAAAGTGTGACAGTGGAAAAGCAGATGCTTCTGTACTGAAGATGATCTGCTTTCAGTGAGATCAGCAGCAGATATTAGATTTTTGGTGTGAATTCCTTCAAGCTGTCGTGTTGTTTCCTCCAGGTGGTGTTTGTGGATGGAAACGGCCTCTTCCACTACAGAGGTGAGGTGGATCAAAGGGCTTTCCTTCTGCAAGATCTACTGCAAAAATCAAGAACATTTTCAAAAGATTTAATTATTCTGTGAGGAACTTCGTCCTTCAGTGTCTTTTTATCTTCATTTTTATCTTCAAAGGAAATTCTGCTGATTAAATTGCATTTTTTTCCTAAATTGTATGAGAAAATGGAAGCAATATGCCTTCAAAACTGACTGGTATTTCTGATTCTGTTCCAGAGTTTGGGCTGGCGTGTCACCTGGGAGTGCTGTCAGGGTTGCCTTGTGTGGGCGTGGCTAAGAACCTGCTTCAGGTGCAGGGCGTGCACAAAAACGAGGAACATCAGTCGCGGGTGAGCGTGTCCTCCGGAATAGATTCCACTTTCATATGATAAAACTTAAAAGTAGGTAACAGTATACTAATATTAGTAATAGAATAATAGAAGCTATTCGTTTTTTTGTGTATAAAACGTATACTGAACCTGCTTTCCAGCTTAGAAATATTTACTGACAAATATTTATCAATAAATGAAGGACAGTACAAGTTAAGAACACAAAGAAACCCAACAATAGATGTAATCAATGCCATTAAAGAAATTACAAAAACTTTAGATAATAAAAAAACAGTCATTTAGTGTATTTATTGACTTAAAAAAAGCATTTAAATCCTACACTTTTAATACTCAAAAAGCTGAAACGATTTAGAGGAGTGGCATCATTTAAAGTCATCAAACTGAAAGTCTCAACATGCTAACTATTAATCCAGACATTACTTGTGGTGTCACTCAGGGCTCTGTATTAGGACCAAAATGGTTTATTACGTTCGCTAACCACATATTTACTGTATCGTACAATATTAAAATGATACTGTTTGCAGATGACACCAATGTCTTTTATAGTGTTGATAACTAATAAAATCTTGGCTGAATCAGAATTATTCCCTCATCCCTCCAATTGTAGGGACATTTGATTGATTGATTGGTTTATTTTAAGCATAGATTGTGAAAAATACACAAATATTTCAAACTCAATTATCAACGAAGAACCAAAAATGTCTGGATAGCTACAAATTATCTCTAAATTTAAATCAAACTAAAACTCATATATGGTAATATAAATGCTTTCTAATTGAAAATTTACAGGAGAAACATTTTCAAGGATTAATATGTTAAACTAGTATGTGTCTGTGGGCACAATAGTAATAATAGTGTTGTGTTTAATAAAAACAATATTTAAAAGTTTAAAAACAGTTACAACAATGCAAGTATATGGTAAATACTATCATGTAATATGAAGATAATTTTAAGGACAATTATGATATCAACCAAAGATTGTAAATTTGTGTAGTCATAGATACATACTGGGTTTTATTGTATATTGACGATGATGAACACGATTATGGTGACTACATTTATATTTTTGTGTTTCTTTTTCTGTAAAAAAATGTTTTTTTTCCCCCAAAGGTTTAAAAAGAATGAATGACCAGTTTTTTAAAAGAATAGGTCAAAGCAAAGGATACGAGTCAGTGAGTCTTTTCTCAGCGCCACTCATAATTATGTTAAAATCTTACGGTTTTAAAGTTTTAAAAATGGGTATTCTGCTACCTTTTATGACTATTCTGGCATTTACTAAGATTTTTTAGGCTGTTTCGGAGTTTAGCTAATATTTCAGCTACATGCTAGCTGTTTTGATTGTTTTAGACTTTTTTTTGTTTGTTTCTTAGACTTTTTTGAGTTAGACTAATATTTACATACCATCTGTTTTGGCTAATTTAGGCTTTTTTTAGTTTTTTAGGCAATTTTGAAGGTTACCTATTTTTTCAGCTACACGTTAGCTGTTTTGGCTAACCTGTTTTCTTTTTTTTTTTTAGTTTTTCAGGCTAATTTTGCATTTAGCTAATATTTTATCTAGCTATCAGTTTCAGCATCTTCAGCTATCAGCGCTAGTATCTTCAGCATCCAAATTCAGCTTACAGCATTCACACTAGCATTATCCCAGGTAATGCTATATATCTAGGTCATAATTATGTTAAATGTTACATTTTTAAAGTTTTAAAAATGTAGTATTAGAGTGTTCCATACATGTTTATCCTGTTCGGCCCGGACCTATAAGGTGTGTTCTGGATTTTGTCCCCTTGTGTGATTGACTTTGACACTCCTGTCTAAACTCACGTTCACACTGTTTCTTCATCAGCGACTTTCACTTGTTTTGTGTGTTTGTGTTGTCCTGACAGCGTGACTTTTATTACAAGCCTCCTCGCGTCGCTGATGGAAACGTGACCTTCTGAATACAAATGGAGCCGGAACAAAACACGTATTGGTGGAGCTGAACCAGTGGGACGGCCGAATCAGGATGTTATTTGAATGCAAATGCCCGCTTTGTTTTAGTTTGCTGCTCCGTGAGAGGAAAAACAAAACCGGCTCAAAGTCAAACATTTACCTGAAGATGCTTCATTTTCTGGAGCCGTTTTCATTCAGGAATCTTCGAGCTGAACTTTGTTGACCTTAGTTGGATTTTGCCCTGAGGGTTGAGAGCTCAGGAGCCTGAGGACACGTCGGTTTCTACATGAGATCATGAAGACAGCTCTGATGACTGTTTCCCAAAGCAGACAGACAGCGAACATCTGATCCTCGGCTAAACCAATTAGCATGCAGTCGCCACAATCCCAGCATGCTAACATGCTAATCCAATTCTCTGGAGGAGTGTCTCCATCTCTCAATTAGGGCTGGTGGCTTTGGCGTCGCAGGATGTTATCTCGTCTCCGCCGCCAGCAGGAGTCCAATCTTTATTTACACGTTTCCGTGCCCGCCGCTCACACGCCAGCCTCTCATTTACTGTCCGGTGGCGTCGGCTCCAGCATCTCACATCTGGATCAGCCGCTCAAACGTTCCAGCTTCCCTTCCCTCCGTGTTGGCGTGATCGCCGCTCTCTGGGGCTCGGACTAATTTGTCCACAGGCACGCTCTAAATTGAGATGCTCGGTTTCTTGCGTTTGTGGGAAATTAGCCGTGGAGTAATGTCCAAATTCAGTTCTCTGACTGATTAGAGCGAATGAGCACTTCAGAAATCTGATGAAGCAGATCTGCTGCTAGGAAGACTAAATTCATGCAGCTGCACTGGAAAGATCGACCTTCTCAAGTCAAGAAACATGGAATAGAAGAGGCTTTTTATTGTTCTAAATCAGGGGTGTCAAACTCAGTCGCACAGGGGGCCAAAATCCAAATTAGGTTGAACCAGAAAAACATTTATTTAACACACAAAAACTACATTTTTAAAACTTTAAAAACTTTTTAGCATTACTTGAACAGACAGGAATATTATTCCAGAATAAATCGACTTAAACCTTAAATAACCTTCAATATTTTACTTTTGTCACGAAACAGGCTGACGGCTGGATGCAAGTGCAGCAGGTTTATTTGGTGAAGACAGGGCAATGGGCGTGATGCACAGGTTAAAGTCCACAAAGCTAGAGTTGGGACAGACAGGAAATCCAGAGTGGTCAGAATCCAGGCGAGGGTGAGGGCAGGGGCCAGGCGAGGCAGGGTCAGAGGAAAACAGAAGGTGAGACCAGGAGGAGAACGCTCAGCGATGCAGGCAGAGAGGCACATGCAAAGCTTCGCGGGGAGTGGAGTGTGGAGCCAGACTAAATGCTGAGGAGGTGATGAGGTGATGGGGAACAGCTGAGCTGGTGAGTCCAGGTGGTGGTAGGTGGTGAGCGCTCCCTCTGGTGGCTGGAGATGGTAGCAGCAGGTTGCTCCATGACAACTTTCCTTAAAAATATATATTTTGTCAAAATTATACAATTTAGAAATAAGTGCAAGATTATTTTGGGGCATTAATAACAATAACCTAAAATGATCTGAGGGCCGGATATTATTACCCAGAGGGCCGAATTCGGCCCCCGGGCCTTGACGTTGACACGTTAGAAATTAAAAAAAAAAAAAAGCAGTTTGTCTTGGTAAGATTTCTTAAAATAAGTCCTGCCCTTTAAGGACAAATTAAAATCTTGAAATTAGCTATAAACACTCATATTTCCTAGTAATAACAAACATTATGTCTTAAATGGTGCTCAAAAAACAAGTTTTATATCTTTATAATAGATCTATTTATGCACTTCATCTCCTAAATGATCAAATTCTTAGTGCTACAAATATCCAACTAAGGTTATTTCTAAACTATTATCACTTTGAGATGCTGAAAAACACATTTCTTAAAAAATAACATGTTATAAATAAAATGTTAGAAGTCAAATAAAACTTTTATAAAAACAACTTAAAACAGCAGGAAATATAGAACTTCTGCTTAAAGTATCATGTAAAGAAAATGTGTTTCAATAAAGATATTGCTTCAAATAAGATGTTTTGCGATCAATTCAAGATTTATTGATTTAAAACTTGGTACTAAGTTAGTTTTGTCATGTAATAAGATTTTAAGTTAGAAATTAAACAAAAGTATTTGGCGGTTTTCTGTGAATTCTGACAGTTTCTCATAAAGATTTGGTCTCATGTTTGTCTCTATCATGCAGTTCCAAGTCTTTAAATTGTGATTCTGCAGTTTTTAGCCCAGTTAAAAAAAAACTTATTTCATCTTTTAGGACATAGTTTCTGCAGAGCGGCAGGAGTTCCTTAGAAATTCACCTCTGATTTGTGGGTGGGGCTGTAGGTGCAGAGCAACCCCGCCCCTCTTTCCCCTCCTCCTTGTTGATGTATTTTATACGTCCCAAATAAGATCTTTAAGAAACAGAACTTTCTGATCAATATGAGTAAATACATTCTCAGAAGAACAAGTTTAAGTTGAATTTTCTTTATATTTTACCCCAAACATGTAAAACATTACAAAAAGGACTTCAATGCAGTCACCTTTTAGAAAAGAAAAATCAAATTCAATAAATACATGTTTGAAAAAATCACTTTATGTCTTTTTACAGTAGTTTAAATAATTCACAATATTTAAATCTAAACAAAACAATATTCCTGTAACTTTTTCCTCTTTTCACATGTAAATCCTATAATTTTTTTATATTCACAATTTCCATTTAACAATCAATAATTGTTTAAATCATCATTTTTATTCTTATATTTTGACAACAACTTCTCTTTCATTTTGATTGTAAATAGTTTGATATCAAAATGTCCAAAATGTCCGTCATCAGAAAAATGCCACAAGAGAATGTTAAAAACACTAAAAATACAGTTTTTATCCGAGTGGATCTTTTGAGAGAAAATATATCAGCAAAACGTTAAAGCACATTATCTGCCAATTCTACAAACTTTATTATAAAACCAGGAAATTGAGAGCTTGTTGACTTCAGAAGCATAATTCAATTTAATTTGATTTATATAGCCCAATATTACAAAGAAAATCTGCCTCATTGGGCTTCATGCTGGTAATTTTACAAATGCAGAAAATTAGTCATAAAATATGAAAAATAGCTAAAGACTTTAGCTAATCTAAGTTTTCTGATCTTCTACTAGTGGAGCAGCTTAGTGTCATTTTTAGCCAGAATCGTTCAGTTGATGATACAAGCATGAAATTTGGCACAGTTATAGTCTCTGGGTCTAGTTACAGGAAAAAAGTGCTAGCCACACAAAAATCCAATATGGCCGCCATTTTTTTCTAGATGGCCGCCATGGCAGTAAAGTTGGCAGAATATCATAAAAATAGTTTACTTGATGATGTTTTCAATGGTTTTTTGCCCTGAAAACGGACTGCTAATGCCAGGGTGGCAGTGAGGATGAGCTCTTTCTGCCTAAAAAATACCAGTTAATATCCCTGTAATTTTTAGCAATAAAAACCTCATTTTACCTGATGAAGTACTCATATTTTTTCAATGTAACTCATTACACCAACAACCTTTGGTGGCCATATTGGAAAATGGCCGCCATTTTGGAATTTAAAGTGGCTAGCACTTTTTTCTTAAAATTTGGTGTCTTATAAGTACTTCAGCCAAATTTCATGCTTGTATCATAAAATGAAAGATTTTTTGAGTTAGCTGCTCCACTATACCTCACAGCTCTATAATGACTCACTTCAGTAACTTTCTTGACCTTAAACAGACGTATTCAAAAGTAAACCTTTTCTATAGATTATTATTCTTCGACTGTAGCTCTTTTGCTTCCCTTTAGAGGCCTAATGTTGTTACAAACTGAAGAAAACACATTTATGTCAGCTGGTTTTCTAAAAACTGGAAACTTCCCTCTATCTAATTATCTTTTTTGATTTAAAATGTTGAGAGAATTTCAAAAACTCCACATTTAGTTTGTTTTCCTCTCGTCTCTCAGTGCTGTGTCTCTCTCCGGTTTCCTGGCTGTAATTGAAACTCGTGTGTTATTGATGACTCGCTCTGTGTTTCTGACTCGCTGTTCTGGCGTCAGTCCCGCTCGTCATCAGCGCCGCCGCGCTGGCCTCTGCCTCTCCCTCTGCTGGCCTCCTCCCAGCTGGGACGGGAGCCTCAGCGCCGCCCCCCCCCGTCCCCCCGCTGGCTGCTCGCTGTAATCAGTCATAGCGGAGCAGACACCCCATCCATCACCGAGGCTAAACTCCCTTCATCGCCCCGGCCCGTAACCCAAAGTGCACCTGTCGGCGGCGGCCCACATCACTTTGACTGTGAGGTGAAACTTCAGCTGCTGTCAAAGCAAACACAGGTCAGCTTTGGATTCTGGGAGATCCATCTTTGTGTCTGAGCATGAATCCAAACTTGACTGGGGATCATTTTTTAGGATGTGAATGTTTTAAACCGAGTTTCACCTGATAATCATCTACCTGCACAGATTCCACAGATGTCAGTAAATTGGCTCAATGTGGAAAAGACTAGACAGAAGACCATCATTGATCCACTTGAGTTCATAGCTGGGAGGCTCTCAGAGCGCTGTGTCCGAGCAGATCAACGGGAAGGAGAAATGTGGCAGGAGAAGATCAGCGGATCATCAAAAGATTCAATAACCTACAGCAGAGGTCGGCAAAGACATTTGGGCCTTTTTCTCCTGATCAAAATCTAGAAGGAGCCACATTCTTAGCCTTTAAGAAATTTGGATTTGCATTCATGACCTAGTGACCTTCATTTAGGAATCATTAGTTTGGAGGAACCTGGTGAGGAGCAGAAGCTGCTGGAGGTCTAGTGTGAAACCTCTACTGTCAGTCATGATTTAGCACTGGTGTTGATAAACTCTCATTTCTAAATACTACTGTCTCGCTGATGCAATAAACTGTAAAAAAAAAAAAGTACCACCTTTCTTTTCTTTTTTAATAATTAGAACTTGGAACTTCTTGTTTAGGCGTCACTTTTTAATCCAATATTCGTCCAGACTGGTATAAATCATTAATTATTTTATTGATTGGATGTGATCATCATCTCTGGCTTTATCTTTTCACAATTTTCAAATTTTCTGAAATCCTGTTTTTGTTGTTTTATCCGCCGAAAGTCAAATTTTTGTAAAAATAAATAAATAAATACTAGAAATAAATAAAAAAGTTGATTTTTAAAAAAATGGAATTATGAAAACTATTGAACCTTTCCATCATATTCTATTTTTTTGGAAATTGTCTGTATAAATCTGTAACTATTTTTTTTTAAGTCTTTTGTATCCTTTTCTATCATCTATTATTAAATATTTGTTTGTTTATGGAATATAGTAACACTTTCTTGTTTGTAAAATGGTTTTGTTTTAGATTTTTGGTTTTGTTTCTACAATTAAAAGTAAAATAAAAAGTAAAACACTGAAAAACTAAACATTGTGAGTCATTAATAAAACCGAACAAGAACCAGAATTGTTTGGAATCTTGAAGTGTTCTTTTGTTTACAGCTGTTGATGAATCTGTCAGTAACTGAAAGGAAAGAAGCTGAATGTATGACCTTTATCTGGTTTAAAAACTCCCTTTTGATCCTTTTAAAAACTGTTTCCTCCTCCTAACGTTGACTCAAAGTGTTCATGAAAGCAGGTTAATGGCGTGTCACCTTTTTCTGCTGTTTGTTCTGCGATGCTGCGCATCACTAGTTTAAATTGAACATTTTTTTTTTGCCTTCTGCAGATTGCTGCTTTACACAAAGGAGGAGACAGCTTCCCACTCACCGCCGCCTCAGGCAAAGTGCTGGGAAAGGTGAGGAACGAGGGCAGCAGCGCACGAGCCGAGCGTCTCATCCGGCTGCGCTCCGCTGAAAGCTTCTTTACGAGTATCGCTGGGATGTAACCAGAGACGTCTGTTTTTCAGGCTCTGCGGAGCTGCGATAAGAGCTCCAAGCCGGTGTACGTGTCTGTGGGCCACAAGATCAGCCTGGACACGGCCGTGCGCCTCACCCAGGCCTGCTGCCTCTTCCGGGTGCCCGAGCCCATCAGACAGGTAGAGACGCTCTGCTGACTCAGCATCCTGCACTTTTCTGTGCACTAGAAAAACTGAACCTGAAGACAGAAGAAGAAAAAAAATGATCTGATCAAAAAAGTAAAAAAATATACAGTATTTTCAAGAGTAGAAGTCACAGATTTTTTCACAGTTAAGCCAGGGGTGACCTCTTTGTTGTGTCTTTTTTGTTTTTCAGACATAAATAAGCTCATATATTTGTTATTTTCCCAGTAAACACCGGTTGTCCTCTAGTAGTTGTTTCCTCTAACAACCACTAGAGGGTGCTGCATCTGAGTATAAGCATTCGCTACTGACAGCAACAGAAGAAGAAGTGTCGTCCGAAACAAATATGGAAGAGAATCTGATTGTTTTTCTCTTAAACGTTGACATTTTATATATATATAAAAAATTAAGATTAGCATAATTGCATTTATTTGCTTTTAGCTATGCTGGATTTGGCAGATTTTCTCTGGAATGTGAGACTTTTCTTCTGCCAGACGTGTGACTCCAGAGCCTCATGTGGCTCTTTTATCTCTCCATGGTGGCTCTCTGGCTGAAGAAAAATAAAATAGTCATTTTCAAAAATTTGGAGATTTGCTATTATTTTAGCAAAATGCTAACACTTTTGGCTAATTTGTTATCTACTGAACTTTTTTGGAATAATTTTGAATTTAGCTTCTATTTTAGCAACATGCTAACTTTTTTGGCTAATTTGTTATTTACTGGGGTTTTTAAGCTAATTTAGAGTTTAGCTTCTATTTTAGCAACAAGCGAGTGAAGAATAGTGAGGAATTTTATGCTAATTTGGAGTTTAGCTAGTTATTTGGCAACATACTGATGTTTTCGGCTTATTTATTATCCACTGAACTTTTTTGGGAATAATTTTGAATTTAGCTTTTATTTTAGCAACAGGCTAACTTTTTTGACTAATTTAGTTTATTGAGGAATTTTATGCCTATTTGGAGTTCAGCTAGTAACTAAGCAACGAGCTAGCTTTTTCGCTAATTTGGTCTCTACTAAAGGTAAAAGGTAAAAACATTTTTAAAAAATCAAATTTTGAGAAAATGCTTGTTTCTTTTTATATTTTGGGTTTGTCCGTGCCAAAAAATAAACATAATTCATATTTACTAAACAAACAAAAACAAAAAGAAGGTCATGAATGCAAATCCAAATTTCTTAAAGGCTAAAATAAGAATATGCGTCTCCTTCTAGTTTTGATCTGTAGAAAATGAGCCTAAATGGCTCTTTAACTGGTAAAGGTTGCAGACTCATACTCCAGAGCATCTTAGAAATAGTTTTCTTCTTCTTGATTTGACATTTTTTGCTCTTCTGACATGATATTCCAGGAAATACGGTCATTTTAGTTGATAAAACATGACTCAAATTTTTTAGTTAAAACCATTTTTCTTATAGATTTTTTTGCTTAATTAAATAAAATCTGCCAACGCTGTAAACATGTTTTACTTATTTCTAAAGTGCCTGTTTTTACAGTGTGGTAGATCCCTGTAAAAACAAAGAATGGGGATGGATGAGTGCAGGAATGCTCCTAAAAAATGTTCTTTCTTTTTTAATTTCTCTATCATATGCAGAGGAGAGTGCAAACAATTTGAGACAATAATAAGAGACCATCTGTCAGGGATGAGAGAGACACAGCCAACACGCCGCTCTGACGGCGACGCTCGCTCAAAGGCGAACGGATAATCCTGTGTGTGATTTATGCTACGCTGGGGAAACCACCGCAAACACGAAACAAAGGGGGGCTTTATCTGTTTTTTTTATGAGAAAATCCAGATAATACAGTTCCACATTTCTCAAAGTCAAAGTACATAAAGTGTGATTAATCTATAACTTTTTATTTTTTTTATTTTTTATTTTTTTTAGTATTTATAGCTGCTGGAACAGATGTTGGATTTACAGAGAAAATGGAAACATTTCAGTTTTAAAAGGGCTCAGAGAAATGAAATGATGAAACAAATCTGCTTTAAACATCATTAATGAACAAAATGCACTTAAAAATATGTATTTACTTCCCCTAACCCTACGGCTTCTCCCTCCCCCGTCATTTATCCCTCCGTATGGAGAGTTTCGACGCCCGAATTCCTTCACTACTCACTATAAAGTGCGTTTGCCATTTTCTAGTGATTTGAATCTAAAATTCCAAAAACGAGTGCACTAGAAATTTCCCATACGCCTTTGCGAAAAACTAGTGGCCATCAATGCTCACTGCATAAGCGAACATAGACCACAATGCATTGCGGTCGAACAATTTTAGCGAAAAAAAATGAAGTGTTTAAATGTAATTTTTTAATAAACCATTCACATTTTCCTCATCAGAATTCATAAACAATCTCACAGACATAAAATGCTCGATTTTCACTTTGTAAAATCAGTGACGTCATATCCGGTGTTTAGGAAAAACAAGAGAAAAGTTGTGATCCCGGTGTCCGGATTGCTTTCCAAATCTACTATATAGTTTTCCTGGATTTAGGGATTAGGTGGAAATTCAGACATATGACATCATGAATAGTAATAATTAAGCTACGTTAGCAGAGCTACTAGCGCTTGGAAAACACATAACAATGTTGGTTTTATAACTTTAAACAGGTCATACAAAAACAACAAGTCATTACTTCCATTTAAATGGGAATCTGTTCTTCAGAGCACACCCACATGAGGAAAAATGCTTCTTCTCCACAGTTAAAACATAGTCAAAACCACTAGCATGTAGCTGAAAAAATAGCAAAACTTCAAAAGAGCCTGAAAAACAGAAAAAAGCCTAGATTAGCCAAAACAGCTAGCATGTAGCTGAAATATTTGCTGAACTCAAAAAAGGCCAATTTGTAAAACTGTAAAACTATAACTTTTTAACATAATTATAAATAATATAAAGGTAGGAAAATTATTCCCGAATAAATAAACTTAAACATTAAATAACTTTCAATATAAATTAACTCTCCATAAAAATATATTTTGTTAAAATTTTACAAGTTAGAAATAAGAGCAAAATAACATTAATCACAATAAAATAAAATGATCTGGAGGGCCGGATCCGGCCCCCGGGCCTTGACTTTGACATGTGTGCTCTACCCTTAAAAAACTATTTCGGACCCCCCTTTCCTTTCAAATGCCTCTTCAATTAGACGGGAAGGGAAAAGCCGGAGAGGTCATTTGGATTCGGCCTCAGATGACAGCTGACTAAAGAACATCGTCTGTTCAACTGTCATCTGTGGAGTTAAAACTCCCAGTTCTGGACTAATAATCTATTAGGTTTAAGAGTCAAAACCCACTGACTTTAATATAATGTCAGAAAATTAGTCATAAACACAAACAGAAAACGTTTTATTTGCTGCGACCTTTCCAACTTATTAGAAGAAGAATGACTTCCTGTTTCTGTCGCTGGAAACAAGAGACTCTGTTTGCATCCTGCAGAATTTTTGTTGTTGTTGACGTTTTCATGTGCAGCACTTTACATCAGCCGCAGTCTCCAAACAATGCAAAATCAGCCTCCAGAGAAAGAAGTAAAAAAAACTCTTAAAATGTGAAAAAGCTGCTTATAGTGCTAGACAAATCCAAGAATTTTACCTGGAAAAACTATTCTAGTCACTTTTTTTTCTTAAACTATGATTTTTTTCCTATTAAAAAGGTCTTTTGTGTATTTTTCTTGCAAGACAGAAAACAAATGAATAATAAATGTGTTTACTAATTGAAAATATTATTTTTCTTGTTAAAATTTGGGTCTTCTAACTTTCTTAAGATTCAGTTTTTGCGTTGAGAGACTGGATCAGATCTCTGTCCTTTCGTTTATTTCACTCCATCTGTCTGCAAACCAAGAGTTTTGGACAGAAGAACATCCTCACCTCGGATCTGGTCCACCTTAACCCTCAGCCTGACCTTCTTCACGCTCATTTGGACTCTGTATGTTTGACTCCTTTATAGATCAATATGAAAGGATTTTGTTGAAACCACAACAAGAAATTTACAGAAGAGTTGCTTAAAAAGACTTTTTTATCTTTTAATTTATTTAAATGTGAGTTCTATGAGTTCACAGACACACATAAAAACAAATATATTCCCAGAAAAAGTCAATCAGGACTCCTTCAAATGTATTAACACTTTAACACTGTATGTGGCTAATTTACAACATACAGTTTTATTTAGGACTTCAACTAATTTAGCATTACAAAAAATCATTGAAGATTTTTTAAAATTATAATTAGAAAACAATTTAGATGTGATGTTCTTTTCTCTTGATAACAAAGTTGCTCTCTTCACTGTGTTTGTTTAATCATGTTTTTTAGAATCCTGCAATTAAAAAAGAGCTTTTTAAGTTTTTAAAACCCAAATTCCATCTACATCAAATGTTTTTTTTTACTTCCTGCCACTAGGCTGCACTGTGCCTCTGCTGTTCTCACATCCGCCTGCTCAGAAAGCAGCTCAAAGTCTGTTTTTCACCATGCAGTGTTGCTCGTGTGTGTGTGTGTGTTTATTCCTTCCATCAAAGTGTGGGTGAAGAGGAAAAAGGGACGGACACCTTCCTCTGTCCAATCACGGCTCGCTTTCCCCCCGTTAGCCTGTTCTCCTTTTATTTGCTGACATTCTCCTGTCTTTTTGTCTTGTTCTCTCTCATTCGGTTTCTGCTCTTTTTCTGCTTGTATGGTAGGGAAAAACATCAGACTAGATGCAGTTTTGATTGTTGTGAGGAGCTCTAGGAAGATCAGACGTTTGAATTAGAACGACCCGTCTAAAGTCTGGGGGGAAACACACAAACCAGCCTTTTGATAAGCAGGGGTTTAACGAAAGGAGCAAGAGACACAAAAAGTGAGGCAGGGCTAGCAAACAATAAAAATGTCCAAAATAAATGAGCAAAAAGTGTCAGCCCCAAAGAAAAATGGCCCCGGACGAAGTGCTGACACAAAATGCACATATCAGAGACAAAAGGCTCCCACTGGTCAAATGGGATGAATCCCGGACGAGCCCCCGAATACATTACAGCCCCGACAGGAAAACCCGTCTAAATCTAGGGCAGGAGTCTGGAACCTGTGGCTCCTGAACCACATGAGGCTCCTTTATCCCTCCATCGTGGCTCTTTGGGTTTGAATACAAATGCTAACAATTTCAGGAAATACACTTATAGTTATTTCTTTTACTTAATCAAGCTTATAGATTAGATTAACATAGTTAATAATAGATTATTGATTTCATTTACATTTGGACATTTTTTTCCCTAAATGATCCAAATGATCCTTCCTGTCTCTATTGTGGTAGTTGTGTAACGTTTAGATCCGTTAGTTGATACCATGAAGCAGAGGGGGCAGTTTTACTTCAAATGTGGCATCAGTGCAAAGATTATTTTATTAGTTTTTTCTAAAAGCAAATGCATCAACAAAACTTTATTTATTAGAGCTCTTTTTACAACACAACATCATGAA
This sequence comes from Oryzias melastigma, assembly GCF_002922805.2. NCBI lineage: Eukaryota > Metazoa > Chordata > Actinopteri > Beloniformes > Adrianichthyidae > Oryzias > Oryzias melastigma. The sequence continues at coordinate 28,600,383 of NC_050512.1, forward strand.
ATAGTTTTCTATTATTGAGTTTGCAAAAACATGCTTTTAATTTTACCAGTGAAGTTTTTTCTGGAGTTTCACTGCTTTTAATCAAATTTTAATGTGATTGATACTTTAGAAGATTTTTTTTCTTTTAAATAATGTTTGATATTTATTCTTATTCAAAATCTCAGACAAAGCAAATATTTAGAATCTCTTGTTTTAGGTTTCAAAATGAGTTTGACTTTAAGAAAACACAAAACAAATACTCCGAGTTCCCATGATGCCCTTTGTTTACCCCATCCAGATATCTGTAGCCCAAACTGGAAGGTGAGAAAAGTATGTTGCCAAACAGTTACAGCCTAAATTATCATAGAGATTTAAAGCAAAAAAGTGTTAAAAGTATAAAATTTCAACCTGCAGGATGAAAAGATTTTCTCACAAAGTAAAAAATTTGTGTCAGAAAATCAGTTTGTAAACCATATTATTTTGTAAAGTTTTCAATGACCTTCAGGATCTCTAAGATATTGAGCTGATTTCTGTCTGATGACATGCAGGTTAAAGCAAATCTCTTCTTGAGTCTCTGTGTTCAAGCATTTTTTCCCATGATTCTTCACTGTGCTGAATTCTTGGTTTTCTGTTATCGTTTGAGCCATTTTTTTAACCATTTTCTGTTTCTCAGTCTCCTAGTGAGGCTCTATGTCAGAAATAGCACTTATTATGACCGTTTTTCAGTTTTTTAACTCTAAAACTCTCATTCTAATCACGACCAGCCGGTCCAAACAGAGCAGCTCAGGAACGAGAGCTGATGTTTCTAACAGACGACACTGACTGATCCCACTAAGTCCTAATATCAGAGTTTAGAGAAACAAAACCATTTATCCATTATTTAACTAATCATTAACATCTGCCAATGTGCGACTATTCAATAATAAATTGTATTGTCAAGTAGAATAATGAAGCCTAACAGAAGCATCTTTAAAATAACTAATAAACAATCAAAAAACAGGAGGCCGAGCACAGAGCCCTGTGGAACACCACTTTTGACACTATTATATGAGGAGCTGCCCTCCTTTCAATTAACTAAATGGAACCAATCAGCACATTTTATCAAATAATTTTCACTTATTGGAGTTTTCATTTTCATGTGGCTTAATATATATATAAAAATCAATCTATTTCAGTCAAAAGACTAACAAACAAGAGACGTCAAACTTGACACATCTTTTTTCCTACAAACTAAGTGCCAGTAAACAGCGCTAGTCAGTCATTTTACGGCAATTTACACACTTGAATAAAGATTTGCAGCTTTGATTACTCCATAAGCAGAATGCCTCCTTTGTGAGTTTCAGAATGATGGCGCTGTGGCAGATTACTGACATTAAAGTCCTTCTGTGCAACAAGCCGTCACAGCGACACCAGAATCTCTCCCCTGGTAGATCCGCACTTTACTCACTGCCAGTCGGGACCACTGCGGAGATAAATACAAACAGTTCATGTGCAAAAACACTTCAGCCAGATCAGAAAAATGAGTCTATTTAGTTATTATTTATTACTGTTTTAGTTTTTTTTTTAGTAAAATAAGGATAAATATCACATTTGTCTGAACTTTGAGAAAAACCCAAGTAATTTACATTTTTTTGCAGTTGATGTTAAATAAAAAAAATATAAAAATATTAACTGAATAACTTCCATGTAATAAATGCTGTAATTTTATCACTATTTTTTAAAAGTTTCTTAATTTATTTGAGGTGAAATCTTCAAAAACTGTTACAGACTCATAAGGATGTTAGCGAGTACAGAGCTTCTTTCCGCCTTAAATATTTTTTTTGTGTGTTTTATTCATATGAAAATGAAAGAAATGGGTTTATGTATTCTCAAGGTTTGTACAGAACTGATCTGATATCAATAATTTCTTTCGGGCTCCTTCAAGCGGAGAACAGTTCAAAGTCACCGTATAGACGGAGAACACGAGGAGCGGCGGCAAATCAACCATTAACAGCCTTATTTTCCTTTTCTTCTTTTTTTCCCCTCTCGTCTCCATCCGTCTCTGCCGCTGTCGGATAAAATCCTCTCACCTTCAAATGAAACAAACCCCGCCCTCCACGGGGTGGGGGATTTGGAAGGAGAAAGTTGAAAGAGAGATGACATCATGGATGGGTTCTGCAGTGAGGGGCTGATGTGTGAATGCACTGCAGCAGAATATCATAGTGGAGCGGCTAAAACACACACACACTCCGCCAGCCAATTCACACCCCTTCTCTCTCGCCTGTGCTCCATCACTCCATTAAATTCTCACACTGCCTCGGTGTCTCACACTTCAACATGCGATTGAAGTAAAAGACAAACACAGATCTGCCTCAGCCTGTCCTCTGCAGTCACCATGACAGCAGAGCAGGGGGCAGCCGCTCATCCACAAGTCTGTACTGTTAGTGCGAACACAAAAACACTTTGAAAAGGATTTTTAAAAAACTTCTCAGCTGGAGGAAAGTCACTCAACCCTGTTGCTTTGTTTAAATGTTTTTGCAAGTTTCTTTTTATGTCATAAACCACACTTTGCATATTTGTGAGCCATATGTATGGGCGGTCGCCTAAGTCTGCCCTTACGGGTGGAGACGGGCGAAAAATGACCAAACCTGTATGAGGAACGCCACAAATATCAAGACCATTCATTCGTCCTGCAAGCGACGTTTCATAGTAAACACTTAAAGTCCGACTCTGATCAACTTTTGGTGTGTTGTAAAAGAGTTCCTATTGTTCTTTTAATTATGATTTTAGCCAAAATCTTACGTGGTTCTAGGACATGATTTCTTCATAGCAGCAGGAGCTCATTAGAAATTCTCCTCTGAGGTGTGGACGGAAATGTAGCCTGTCCTCACTACCCATCATCCATCTGTTTACAAGCTCTCCCTCTAGCTTACATCTCCTTTCAAACTCAACCTGCTGGTGCCACAAAAATATATTGGAGCTATCCAGTCGTACAGTTTTGAGCAGAATAATAATGATAATAATAATAAAAATAAAAAAAATTAAGTCCCTTCAAAGCACCCTGTTGAATAATAACAAAAGGAATAAATACATATAAAAGCAAGACACATCAAAATCACCAAACAGAAAAAAATGGGGACCAACTCAGATGAGAAAAACATGGATCTATTTGTCTACTAGTGGAGGCATCAGAATGGAGCAGAGCTTATGGTCCACTACTGTCTGATTTGTGTTTTTAATATTTTCTTGTAACATTTTTCTCTTAAGGTATATTTAAAGTTAAAACTGCCTTTCTGATAACTAAGAACTAAAAACAACACATATTCATAATACAAGTTTAGCAAAGAGGAGAAAACACATATTAAGGCTCTTGGAGGGAAGTCAAGAGCAAAACAAGTTACAGAAAATGTAACAAAACTGTACAAGTTTTAAGCAATATTGACAACAATTGTGGTCTTTTTTTTCCTTAAATGGAAATTTATAAAAAAAAACACATACAAAAACGTTGATTTATTTTCAAGGCGGATGTTTGATGGTTCTTTTCAGTTCAATCTTCAAAGAAAACCAACATGAAAACTCATTCTTGTAAGCTATGAAGAATAGAATATTTCTTTATTCAACTTACGTTGAATGAGGAGCAGATGAAAACCAGTGGATTGAAAAAGCTCGGGTTTACGACTGCAACTAGTGTTCCAAATTCTCCCTTCTCCATTGATTCTGAATCATCCACTTGCAGACGAATAGATCCATTAACGTCTTCATTTTCCTAATGTGAGCTCAAAACTGTGTAAACTGAATAGCTAATATTACTTGAGTTTTGTTTTTTGTTTTTTTTTGCTAAACTTGGACTTGTGAAGTGCTATAAGCTAGTGGGAAAGAGTGTAAGCAAAGGAATGCTGGGAAATTTGTTCAGAAAGTCCCGGCTACAAACCAGAATCAAATTTCTAATAAACTCCTGCAGTAAATATGTCTTAAAAAACAAAACAAGCGTTTTTATTTTCGCTCCAAACTGCATTATCTCAATTAAAAGAACGCTTTTACCATAGAAAAAATATAGTTGGAGGGAGTTTCTCAGAAACATGTCAGGATAAATAAGGAAGAAGTTGGTGCGATGCAAGCTTGTCATAAAAATGTGTTTTAAAAAAATACTTTAATATTATCAATAATGTATTTAAATTTCCTGGGGGGGCAGAAAGTACAACCACACCCCCTATGACCTTCATAATTAATCTACAGTTTTACTATTAAATTCAAGATCTTTTTTTATTTTAAAAAAACATAAAAGCAAGTCATGTATTGTTTATCACGAAAAGTCTTTGGATCAAAATAATTTATATTTTTCTCAGCAGGTCTCTGAGTCAACATGATTTAGAGCTCCAGCATATCAGTTTTTTTGGCTTATTTTTGTGTTTTTTTGTACATTTAAAGCAATAAAACAAAGAAAAGAGACAACAAACATATAAAATACATAGTTTTATTACATCTATCTAAGATAATAATTCATAAAATTGTTATAAAATAAATAAAAGCCAATTGACATTATAACTGCTCCGTCTTAATCATAAATACACATCAACCCATTAAATATGACGATTGTCAAAATGAGTTTACATAATTACTTAACTAATCTATTTTTTTACTTTTAAAAAACTGTCTTTTATTTTAAATTTGGTGATTAATTCTCCAAAGCTGTTATGTCAATTACACTGTAATCCTTCTGTTTTCCTGTAATTCTTTCTCTCAATTGCTTTTCTCTTTCAATAATCTTCCTAAATAAATAAATAAATAAATCTGGTCAAAACCTTTCACAGAAACTAGTCAGTGTGTATTTAGGTTTTTTTATTTTTACCAAAATCATTTTTTTCACTCTCTGTCTCCAGAGGCTATGTTTAAAAAATACGACCTTACTCCTCTAACCTTTCTGTTCTGACATGTTGTCTGCAGAAACACAAAACACACGTGCACAAACAGCACAAACAGCACAAACAGCACAAACAGCACAAACTACACAGCGCCGCCTCCTCCAGCGCCGCAGTCTAATGCAGTCAAAGAGAAACCCAATTTTCTCCAAGCTAATGCTCCTTGACAAACTTAGTGGTTCCTGTCAGACCACTTCTTTCTCCAGTAATTAGCTGGCAGCAGCCCGGCTAAGTGGAAAATTGCTACAAAAATGATATATTTTGTAAAGAATTGCAGGTTAAAGCTTTTATTTAAACACCAGAACATTTGTGTTTTATAGGTTTTATAATAAAAAAATGTCCATCATTTTAGGGATTTGAGTCAGCTATGATGAGGTGAATGATCAAAAGGAGGAAAGTTTTTCTAAAATTACTATACAAATATGATTCATTTTTCTTGTTTTAAATCTTTAGCTTCACAACCTTTTAGTGTTACAGACTAAAACATCGATGACTCCATGTGGAATCCGGTCTTTGTGCAGCCGTACTGTGCACATAACCACATATTGACTATTGCTCATTACTTCCTTGTT
>NC_050512.1:28605860-28608437 GCF_002922805.2 Oryzias melastigma
ATCCGTGCTCTGATGGGAAAACATCCTCCGATAATGGGACTTGAAGATCTGGATCAGAGACTTTTTTTTCTTCAGCCTCTGAGAGCTTCAATGTGCTGGAAATCGCTCATTATGTCGCTCTGTCTTCTCAGTTTGTTTCAGTAAAGTCAGGATGTACTGTAGTAATGACACGTTTGCGGCTCTTCTCAATATCTGAGTCCTCTGGATGTAGGATGTGTTCAGTTTCCCTCTCAGATTTCCGGCTGAACGTTCCTGTTTCAGATATTTTCCAGAACTATTTGAATTTTCTTACTGATCCGTGCTGAGAGTGTCACCTATTGAAGAAAGAAAAGCTATGATTGTGTGAACGTTGTTGGGTCAAATCAGGATCAACGTGAAGTGAATGTTTATAAATGATCTAGGATTTAAAAAAAAAGACATTATAAATGATGATTTTTAAACACGTATACGTCGTAGACGTGAAATAAACAGTGTTTATTGTGGTTTCCTTTTCACAATCTTGTTGTTTCGCAGCTTTTTTCAGCCTACCCCTGAACGCTGTTATTTAGTTACTTGTTTATCTTATTTTATTTTTTTTTTAGCACACTGTGTTTTGTGTGTTGATTGTCAGTTACATGAATGTGTGTGACGTCATCCATAGAAAAATGGTTTAATTCCAGCTCCAACAGAATAAAGTCAATCCAGTCGCCTTTGTTGGAACCAGAAAGTGTTGATAAGCAGTGATTGGTCCGAATTGGAATGAGTCAATGTTTCTATGGCAACCACTCTGGCCAATCAGGAGTGAGTTTGTTGGAAGCCCGCTCCTACACATGGTTTATGTCAATCAGACGCTTTGAATGTTGGGTATTTTTACTGAGGGATGTGATTGGCCAGTTTATAACTTAAATAACTTGTAATAAAGAAAAAATATGAAAATGTATTAGGATTAAGAACATTTTAAAAAACAAGAATGTTTATTCTGACAGAATGACTACTCCCTACCAATAAAATACTATATAGTGGATTTTAAAAGTAATTCGGACATTATGCTCACTACTTTTCTTTTCTTTTTTTTAAGCGGTAATTCTGACGTCACCGATTTCATGAAGTGAAAATCTAATCAATACTTCGTCTATTTATGACTCGACTGTGTTCTGGTGATGAAAATGTTGATAGTTTGTTTAGAAATCATGATTAGAAACATTTTTAGACCCTTTTTTTCTCAAAAAATTGTTCAAACTTAATAAATATTCGTCAATCTAGTGAGCGTTGATGGACGCTGGTTTTTTGCAGAGACTTCTGGGAAACTCTGTTTAAGAATTGTAGATTCGGACAGGAATTCAGACATAGCCTGAGTAATAAATGTTTATTTTAACTGTAGAAGTCAAGGTTTTTTAGATCTTCTCAGGCTCTTCCTGTTTGGAACAAAAGAGGGGAGGGTTTCACTCAGTCCACTTCTCTATAGTCAATGGTTGAGCCTCATTTTACATGGGGGTGGGACTTTGAGTCTGTTGGGGAAGGAGACTTGGGGTGATGTCATTTCCTCTCTAGAACAGCGTTAAAAAGTGTAGTTTCAAGTGTAAAGCTGTTTTCAAAATTTGAACTCCATCCATCCATCTATTTTCTGGACAAATGTGGGTACACCTTGGAAAGGTCACCAGCCTGTCGCCACACACGCACAAGCACATGCACCTTTTCTTTTTTAAATTTATGATGTGTTTTTTTTTTACACATTTAAATCTAATCCTGATTTGACAGGATAAACATTTATTGAATGCACCAAAGCTACGTTTTTAAAACTTTAAAACCGAAACTTTTTAACATAACTATGAACTGGATATATAGCATTACCTGTAATAATGCTAGTGTGAATGCTAGGCTGCTGAAGATGCTAGTGGTGATAGCTGAAGATGCTGAAATTGATAGCTAAAATCGCTAAAGCTGATAGCTAAAAATTCTGAAGTTGATACCTGAAATCACTGAAGCTAATAGCTGAGAATGCTGAAATTGGTAGCCAACTAAAATATTAGCTAAATGTTAAATTAGCATAAAAAACTAAAAGAAAAACACTTAGGTTACTCAAAACAGCTAGCATGTAGCTGAAAAAAATAGCTAAACTCCAAAACAGTCTAAAAAAATGAAAAAGTCTAAATTAGCCAAAACAGCTAGCATGTAGCTGAAATATTTGCTAAAATAGCCTAAAACACTCTTAGTAAATGCCTAAATAGCACAAAAAGCTAGTAGAAAACCCAGTTTAAAAACTATAAAACTAACTTTTAAACATAATTATGAATAACAAAAAAGCAGGAATATTATGTCAGAATAAATCAACTTAAATAACTTTTAATATTTAAAAATATGTTTTGTCAAAACGAAAATTAGAAATAAGCGCAAGATCACATTGGATCATTAATAACTATTAAATAAAATGATCTGGAGGGCCGGATCCGGCCCCCGGTCGTTAGGCGAGCATCCCAGTTGCGGTTTGAACCCTGGAACTGTTGAGTTTTGTGAGGACGCTGGTGGACAGCTGGTTTGTCTCTCCGTGGGCTCGTCCTCCTCACAGATTGTGGTAGGAAATGTAAAAGCTTTACAATG
>NC_050512.1:28608839-28638351 GCF_002922805.2 Oryzias melastigma
CCACCAAACCCCATTTATGTCTTTTTTCTTACAGCTTGCTTTTAATGATTCAACACTTTTTCAACTTTCTCTCACCTCCTTGTTCTCTCTATTATGTTCTTCACGGTGCCGTCTTCTTTTTTTTTTGTCTGCTCTCATCCGTCCACCCATCTATCTGCACCTCCATCGCCCGCTGCGCCGGCTCCTCTCGCTAAATAATTCAAGTCTGCAAAGCTGTTGTGTTTTTTTGATGGGTGTCACCTCTGCCGAAGCACAATGCTGGGACTCGTGCGCGCGCACACACACGAGAAATCATCAAGACGCACCATAAAAAAAATGTTTTTACAAAGATTTTGCAATCTCACTTTGTTCATGTCTGTTTTATGAGCTGCGGCGGTAATACGCCTCTTTTCTATTTGCTCTAAAGTTGTGCTGCAGCGTGATGCATGGAGCAAACAGAACTTTACTGCTCTTGCTTTGGTTTGCTTGTTTGTTCTGCTTTGTGTTCTAAGTGTTTGGTCAGTTGTAAGTTTGTCGTCTCTGGACACCATTAAAGCAAAAAAACGACAAAGAACCATCCTGATAACTGATGGATTTAATATAAATACAGATACTTGATGCATAGAGCAACCAGTAATGCTGGCCAGAGGCTTTGTAGTCTCTCTATATATTTCAAAAATGGGCGACTGAAACATTTAAGCAATTTATCCGGCAACTGGCTGCCTTTGAGTCGGAATCCACTTGGGTGTTTCAGGGGATGTTTTCCAGGAAATGGAATTTTTTTCAGACCCTCCAGATAAAAAAAAAAAAAAACATCCGTGAGAGTTTCTAGATGTGTGGAAAGAGGATCTCTGGAGGTCAGGATAGTTTGTAAACAGCTTTGTGTTGATCATAAAAAAGAGGCCGAATACAACGTCACCAAATCTGGACTAAAAATTGTAAAATTGAGTGTAATGATTAATTTTGTGGTTCACAATGCGATTCACAGTCGATTTTGAGTCATTTTGAACGATCCAATTCACTAATCCAGGACATCTTTACCCACAAATACCTGGTACTGAACAGCAGAGGGGAAGTTTTCCAGATTCCTTCTATTTCTTGCAAGATAATCAAGAGTAAATTAAACACGTGTACAAACAAACAAATAGACAAGAATTAATGTCAAATTCATTCACATTTTTATGTTGTTTTTCCACATCAAAATAACACAAACAGAACATTATTAGAACTGTCTATAACACTGTATAAAACACTCTATGGTCACATGTCTGCAAAATTCAAAGTGATTCCACACATTGGACTTTAACTGATCATTTTTGCTGCCATCACACGACAGTTTTCCGCCATGATGGCACTTTTTTTTTTATTTGGTGAGATACTGTTAATATAAATCGACTATTTTGTGTAATGGTTGTGTAGGACATTGTGTACTGCGACAACATGCTCCCAAGACAGAAGCCAATCATTCCTAAAACTTAAATAAACAAAGATTTCTTCCAGTGGGGTACGAAAAGTCGTCTTGTGAAGATTTTTTGCTTTAGGAAAAAAAAAAAAAAATTCTGCTTCACTAAGACGTGTTTTCTTAACATCTCCAGACCTGAGCAAATATCTGAGCTAACGTCTATCATGGTGTCATAGGGCCCCAGAATTAACTACTGTGGTAGTATGACCCAAAATGCGACGCCACGAAAATAGTGTTTTTGGTGTTTTTAACATGTTCTTGTGTTTTTTTTCCTCTGGATGGACAGATATTAAAAATTTAAGACCAAAAATGTGTTTCTTATTTTTTTTTTGTTTGTTTTAAATCAAATCGTTGTGAATCAGGAACAGATGAAAAAAGTCTGAGGGCCACAAGCTCTCAGCAATGTGAAGGGAAAGGGGGGCGGGGTTGCTCCACACCAATGATCCCGCCCAAAACTCAGAGGTGATTTTCTAATGAACTTCTTCCGCTCTGCAGAAACTATGTTCAAGAAAACAACACAAGTTTTAAAAAAATTTGTCCTAAAAACTGTATTTATCATAACTAAAAAAACAAGCAGAGGGATTAAAATAGATCAGAAGATGATTGGAGTGAGACTTTAAACTAAGTTAATTTTGCATTTAAAACTTACATGATAAGATTATTTGTCTTGAAAGACAGAAAAAAGCTTTTTTGTTTTTTTTTAAAGCAAGGTAAAGTAAAGTAAAAACTGATGATTTAATAATCGCTTCTGAATTAAAAAACAAGTTCCAATTTGTTTAAAACTTTATGGAAAAACAGAAAAAAACAGCAAAAGAAGAGATTTTATGAATGTGGAGGCTCAAAAGGGCAACATTGTTTAGATCAAACTGTGCATGTTCATTTTGAATTACAGTTGACAGAATTATAAAGAATCAAAGGCTTAATGGTTACTTTCTGAACTGCATCCAGCTCCAGGTATCTGCCTCCATGAAGCTCTTAACAAATTCTAACCTGATTTCCCTGATTTTTTTTTAAATCTTTAAAAATCTTTCACATGTTTGTAGAGTTGGGAGATCCTCTTTGTGGAATAGAGCAGACTTTTTGACAGATTAATTTTTGGTAAAGCGTGTCCACGAGCGTCTCTTCGGTGCTCGTTCTGAAAGCAGAACCTCTGGAGCTTCTGGTTGTCTTCAAACTGACAGCAACGAGACACTTTGCTGTAATTCGAAGGGAACAGACGAGTTTCAGAAGAAGACCTGCGAGAGATAAAAGCCCACCAAGCTGTGAAACTGTCACTTTGGGTAACTGGGAGGCAATCGGTGACAGAAGAGCGCCACCTGTGGGAAACACCAGTTTTAAGACTGGATGTGGTGAATGGAAAAGTTCCGACTCACCTTTGAGCCTGACATCGTGTGGCTGAGGCCTCTGGACTGTGGACAGATGGAGGGAGGAATACGGGACGTGAGGGAAATGAAAGTAAAACTTAATGTATTGTTCGGATTTTTGTGTAAAACATAAATAGAAATAAAAATACAGTGAAAGAAAAGTTCCAAAAAAGCACACTTGAATGGATTTTTGAGAGGACTCGTGAGTGCAGCATGTGTGGAGCTGCTGGGCTTTAGGGTGTTACAGCGGGCTGGAGGATCAAAGCTGCCCGGGCCACTGGACCAACACTTTTTGTGAGGGGATTTACGCACAAAAAACTCCAAAAACACAACGATGTTCACTGCTTTCCCAGTTTCCTGAGAAGTGAGATGATTATTCTGGGTTTGCTCGAGTTTGAAAACAGTCTGAATACTTTAAGACAAAAATGCTTTTTATTTATTGGAACTGGAATCTGGTTATTTCAAGAAATCAGATAGACAAACAAAGAAATACACACTTGCACATAGATAAATCCAACTTTGGTTAATAAGTCATAAATTGATTGAAAAATCAACAAATATCCATAAAGTACTGTGCTTCTGTGGACTTCTCCTGATTCACAACGATTTAAATAAATACTCAAAGGTACAACTTTAAGCGCCATTTTAAAATATTTTTAATATATGACAAAAATGGCTCAAGAGCATGTTAAAAACTCAATTTTTATTGATTCTTTTAGCAGGGAGGCGTGTATTAAATCAGGCTCTGATGGTGACACCCGAGGCTCTTTCTTAAATGTCTGCCCCTGTGATGGTAACTGGATTTTGTTCAGGGAGGTTGTTTTCTTCCAGAAAGACCAGCCATTGAGCATTGGTGTTATGCAGCCTTTTTCTCCCACATACGTTTCCAGGATTGGTCAGTTTCTTGTGCCGTTTCCCTCATGATGGAGAATATATACAGTATAAAGAAAATTAAGCTCAAAATTGCATTTTTGACTATTTTTTCTATTCAAACCTTTGTAGATCAGGAGCAGACAAAAAAAAACACTTAGAAAAACCCTCTAGCTTAGATTCAACAATTGTTGAGCCTCAAGCTTCGTGCTCCATATACCAACACATCTAAATAGATCCATGTACAGCAGGGGCCCGCCTCCACATTAGGCCCCAGAACACTATCAGAGACGCATGATGCGATCGAGACCGGCGTAGAATGTGACTTTTTATTCCACTCCTCTGCTGTCGTTGCTCCTATCCGGTTATTTGTGGCTTAAAAAACCTTAAATGTTTGAGTTTGAGCAATTTCCACACTTCTTTTGTTAGCCTACAAACTGACCCAGCTCCACATCAGAGAAGAAAATAGTCATGTGACCCTCACAAGAAAAAGTTTGGGGACCCCTAATGTACAGTACGTCTTCATTTGCATCTAGATCAAAAGTGTACTAGTGGATAGCTTCAATAAAGAGAGTATAAACAGGCTGATGTTATTCACACTTTTTTACATGCGGCCAGCACAAAAACTGATGGAAATTCATGTTTCGTGCAGCTAAGATCCACATCACTGCATTTCCTGCACATATTTTAAATGTCCGCTCATACTTAAAGTTAAAGTTAAAAGGTAACCAAACCCTAAATCAACTTTTATTGGCTTTTGACCTCTATAAATGGGGCTTTAAAAGTGCTATATTTTAGTCATTGTTGCATTTTTGGATAAAACAGTCGAGTTCTTGAAAATATAGTCAGAAACAGTCTGTGTACTGCCCCCTAAAGGTTGAATTGAGGTATTACAGTCGAATGTACATTTCAGAAATCTGATGTCATGATCTGCAGCTCCAGTCCTGCCCCCCAAGCTCCACCCCTCTGGCTGGATATTCAAATTTCAGCTGTGGGTGGACTCAGCCTCCAACTTCCCTGTTTGGTTACCCTTTAAAGTCCTGTTAGCTGTCAGATGTGGGAAATGTTTTCCCCGTATTTAAACCCTCCCTTGGGGGAGCGGTGGGCTGCAGAAACAGCTGCGATCGGGAATCATTTGCTGGTTCAACCCTAACCGTAATCCAGACCTTAACCCTTCCTCCAGGCAGCCAAGAAAAAAGTTTAGAATTGACTGCACGTCTTTCAAAAATCACGTGAGAAAGTCCTGCCGCTCTGCAGAAACCATGACACAGCTTTTTTTTTTTAAATGGCTAAAACGGCCAGACATACTGTAGTTAAAAGGTCACTGGGAACGCTTTGAAAATAGATCAAAAGATGATCAGAGTGGGATTTTAATCAATTCATCCTTTTTTTACAAGTACAAACAATTCAAAGTTAAGGATGTGAAGAGAAAAATATATTTTATGATTTTACTAAACTCATTAGCAGCATTAGTTGAATTAATTTTGTTTTAAAAATGGGACTTGTGCTTGTGTTCTAATCCTCTATTTAATCGACATCAATTTTTCTTTTTTCTTCTCCTTCAATGCTCAGTTTTGGACAAATTCAAAAAGGTTTATGTCTAATTTCCTATTTTCTTAAGTTTGCTTCTCCTATTTTTTTTTGTTTTGTTTTAATTTAAAAGCATGGTTATTTTGATCAAATAAAGTTGTGATAAACATGAAAGAAATGCAGAATAGTTTGGTTAATGTGTTTTCTTTGCAACTTTATTTTAATTAACAGTGAATTAAATTAATTTAAAAAAAGGAAGACTTGATTTCATGCAGGCGGGAAGCTGGAAAATGTGGAACATCTCTGTGGTTTTCTGTCTCTCTTCCACTCCTCCTCATTTCCTGATTCCTTCTCCACAGGCAGACTGTCTCTCCAGAGAATACCTGCGGAAACACTTCCCAGCTGCAGATACCTGAGCCGCAGACTCAGGTAAGTGACAAATAACTCGCATATGCATCCTTCACAAACACACACTGTTCATGTAACAGTTACTTGACTTTCATGTTCAAATCCTCTGCCACTGGAGTGATTTGCAGTCTTAAAAAAAGGCTTAGAAAACCCAGCAACTGATTCATCAAGGAAGCCCCTTAAATCCCCGAGTGACGATCCGCCTGTTGACTGAGACTCGGATCATTCTGGGATCATTTGCTGCCAAAGCCAGGCAGCATTTATTGAAGATGAGATGAAATTGGGAGATTAAACCCAATTTTAATCCAAACTTTCAGGAGTTTTGGGGATAATTACTAAGTTAGTTTTAGTTTTAGCCCTTGTTGTTGGGTAGGTCCATCTCAGAGTTCAGGAGCTTTGCTTGAAGCTGTTCAGTCTGTAACTAACCCCGCCCTGCAGGGGCAGATGGGGGCACTTGATGAGTTTTGATGGGATCTGTGTCCTTCTTGAGGGTCTGGACGGGGCAGAGGTTATCCGAGGACAGCTCAAGTCAAGACTCACTAAAAATGAGCAAATAGTGAACAGAGAAAACCTTTGATCCCATGATCCTTATGTGATACAGCAGACCGGGCGGCTCCGTTTGACCATACCTTCCTCATTAGAGATGAAAGCTGTAGACCATTAGCGCCGTCAGAACATTCCAAAACCTAATCAGCATTCGCCGTCGGCCTCCGAACTTTAACACACGTGCGCAGAATCCGAGATTTTTTGCGCTTTGAGGACGAGCTCCAAAGAGTTGACGGGCTTTCTTAGCAGAGCAGGAACACACGGGAATGTATGCATGCACCTCTTCCTCTAATGGAATGGGATGTTCATGTGCATCCGCTCGGAAGCTCCCCGATGCGGTGAATCCTCCGAGCGTGCTCCGAGCTTTGATCAGCCTCTTTACAAAGAGACGGAGAGAGCGGCGGCGTGCTGACTCAGTGGAAAACACCTCAACAGGCTGCAGGAACTTTTGATCAAGTGGATTACACCTTAAAGAGCTGTTGATAAATACAAAGCTGCATTTCATTTCATCTTTATATCCTGAAACGGTAGTCATAAACATTGATAATTTATTTTATATTCCAGCATTTGTGTTTTTATACTCATAAGTGCCTCACTAATACAGTCGTTTTTCCTGATAGAAGGCTTTTTTTGTGCAAAAAATACTCCAAGCAAAAGTACAATTAAAATATATTTATATTTTAGTTTGTAGGTTTAGTTCCCATGATGGACAGCAATGATCTGAGTCATTTCATCAAGAAACGTCTCGAGTAGGAATGTCCCGATCTGAACACGCGATTGATGACTCGATCGATATTTAATTTATTCATATAATGATCAGAGCTTTATATTTTTAGCTTATTATTGTTATAATTTTAAGCAAAGATTGAATGAAATTTGGTTAAAATTGTTGAATAGACGAAAGAAGATTTAAAAACCAACTATCACCTAGGCTACATTTACTAGATAACATCATTTTTTACTCATTTGCAGTTGCACTACTTGGTAGAATACTTGGTATTTATACTAGCTAGAAATATACTAAATGATAAAAGAAGGTTAATGAAATAAAAATAGGGAAAAACCTGAATTTGTTTATTAGGTGTTTTTATTTTTAAAATGTGCTACAAAAGTAAATCAAAAGAAATAAAATGACAAAAAACATGATCAGGACATCCCTGCTCTCAAGTATTCATTTTCTGGTGTTCAGAAGCAGCTCTTTTCCAAGGGTTTGATGCCCAAGGTGTCTCCCACTGACGCAGCAGTACCTTTATTGCAGTTCTGTTGCAACTGATGTGTCTGTGTGTGAGGAAGGCTTCATGATGCAACTGCACTGTAAAACGCTTCTGGGAGCCAAACAATGGTGCTGGTTCACTTCAGTCCGATGTTTTTTTTAGCCTCATGTGTCATGGTTGTTTTATCGGTGGGATCAATCTCCTTTCACAGCAGAATCAGGGAGATTTACGTCCAAACAAGTTTGTTTATCCCTCAAATGCACCGTTAATTATTGACCGACCAGCATATTTCAAAGGCACGCTCACTTTTCACACCGGTTTGGGACGCACACTGTAGCTCTGATTTAGGAGCTCTGTGAAGGTAAAACGAGACGGCTGGAGATCAGCTGTCACTTCAGAAGCATCTGGCTGGACGCGGAGCTGTAAATATTGAGGGCTTGGCTGCAGACTGAGGTTCGATCCCTGGGTGGCAGAAGGAGAGAATTTCTGCCTCTGTCGGAGGAAGGAGAGAAAAATGAAAGACGGAGAAGCAGGAGAGAAGGTCCCAACAGAGAGGAGAAGAAACATGGATGCAGAGGGGCAGGAGGGCTGAAACCAGGAAAAGAAATCGATGGCTGGAAGACAGAAAACAAAGCGAGTCAGGGGAAGAAGATAAAAGCTTCTCGCTTCTGAGGATAACCATTTGCTGCTGACTTCTGGGTTTAACTTTTTAACCAGCAATGACCCAGCAGCTGTTTACTTTTTACTAATAATATTTTAAGAATTTGCTGCGGTGACCCTGAAGTGTAAATCACACTGAACAAATCACTCGATGCAAAACAAATTATTTAAAAAAACAAAAGTATATTTTAGAAAATTAAATCAAAATTCCAGAAACTAAAACACGATTCCAAAAAAAATTAAATGTTTCAGAAAACAAAATTAATTTCCAGTAATCAAAATGGAATGCTAAAAATAAACACAATGAGAAACATGGAAAAGGTTGGTACAAAGGGACATCACTGATTGGATGATGAGATGCTAAGTCTCTAAAAGTAGAGTAAACTATATCCTTTGGAACACTAAAGAAAATGTTTTTAATGAAATATTAGCTATTTTTGTACCATGTTTTCCTGCATGTAAGTAAAGCAACTTAAGCTCTGAGGCTCCGCCTTTTGTTCCATTTGGGTGCCACCCATTTCACGACATCAACCTTGAGCCGGCCTCGGCAGCATGTCTGAGTTTCTCCCACGAAAACAAACAACATCTGAACTTTTGCAAAGACGGATATTGTCCATTTATAATGAAAGTGTATCACCGTATTAGCCGATTATCACTAGCTCTGCAAAGGAAGTAGCCTGGGGGCGGAGACTCTTCTTGGAAGGGGCTGTTCTCCACTTGTCTACATCAAAATGTCAGGACCTGCGTATTTTCGTGGGTTGGAAGAGGCTGGTGCTCAGAGAGCAAGTTTTTAGACAAATGATTAGAGATGCGCGAAATAATCAAAACACCTTTTTTGAGTTGTTTTTTTGTGAGGAATTAACATTATGATACATTTAAAAGCTCAAAAAAGTGGATTTTGCATGATATAAGGCCATGAAGTTATTTCAAATACATTTTCAATGTCCAAAAGTTTTATCATTGGTATATGAGTATATCCAGCATCACATTATCCAGTACTTATACCTTTTCTGGTCTTCGTAAAAAAGAAAGAAACATTTTGAAAGAGAAAAGTCATTTCGAGAAATCAAATTAAAATATTAAAATATCAAAGTGTAGAAGAAACTGAAAAAGTTAACTACTATGGAACATCACTGATTGATAAGGATTTTTGTAGTTTATAGTTATGTAGCCTAGCTCTGTTAAGCTGCACGTGTAGCGTCTCTGTACAGCAAACAAAACACAGAAAAGATTACCAAGATCAACAGCCAATCAGGACAAAGCATGCAAAGTTGCGCTGAAAAAAAGCAGTGAAACTTCAAGACCTCAAAAGGTAAACCAGGATATAGCGAGGGAACTGCGTATTCAAGGGATAAACTGGCCTATTAGATCCCTCAATGAAAGTAGGCGGGGCCTTCTGGCTCCCACGTTCAAAGTGTTTGACAGATTTCATGTGGTAGGGGTCCAAATAGCTTTCTTCTGATTGGTGAGAGTGGTTGCCATAGAAACATTGACTCAGATCAGCTCGGGTCCAATCACTACTTACTGATGACATCTGGCTCCTGCATCTTAATTACAAGAAAACGGCGACTGAATTGACGTTTTCTAGGAGTGACATCACACTCGCTTGGTTCAGTTCTCATATACAGTCAATAGTTGGAGACAAAAGAAGTTGCAGAGAACATTTGGTAAGGCTCAAATGTAAAGAAGTTTCTCCAAAGTTTGGCTCGTCTTCAAGGAAAGACTATAAGACGTGTGAAAGTTTTTCAATCAACTTCACACTGATTTACAATTCCTAACCTTTTAAGGAGTGTTTCCTTAATGTCACCAAAATTGTCAGAGAGGGATTCAGCTAAACGTTTGTGTGATGAACTCAGCTGGGAGCACCTCTTAATAATGTGTTTCTAATTGGACAGACTGAGCTGTGAGGGCAATTACATGATTATAACTGACATTTCTATTATTTCTTGCTTTATTTTGACTTTTCCTTTTGTTAAACCATCAATCTATTTAATCTCACTTTGGCTAACTATTTGGGTCGCCACGTAATAAAGTTGCATCTTTAATGCCGAGGCTGCAGGAATCTGGCAAAAAGCAAAAGAGAATAATAAAAAAAAATGCCCGTGTGACAGCTTCAGCTTCAGTCACAGCGCTGACTGATCACCTTCCCTGCATGAAACACGAGGAAGGTTTTAAATCATCACTAGAAAGGGAGAAAAATTCCAGCTTTGAGTGTGATGTGTGTGTAAAGGTTAAACACAACAAAAGTTAAACGCTAAAATGTGAAAAGGGTCAGTGTTTCAGAGCCATATGCTCGATAAAGTTTATTAAAAAGGATAAATTAGGCATGGCTAATTATGCTGTCGTTTTTTAAATGCTGGATTTAAGTGAGCCTTAATGGTTTGGACTGGACTCTCCTGGTAAAGTCTATCTAATTCTCATTTTCTCAGGTGCAAATATATTTGTCCCCAGTTAACTTGATCATTTGTTCATTAATGTTCTCATTAATTATTGAGTCAATGATATAAGCCTTACGGATTTCTACCCTTAAAAGCTTGATGTTATCTTCGTTTGTCACATGTATTTTGAGTTTTTAAGGTAAAAATTAACAAATTTATCATCCTGAAACTCTCTTAATCACCCTTTTGATCCTTAAAATCCACAGACAAAAGACACAAAAAGTTGTTGACGCTTAAAGACCAACAGTCCTGCTTTGTTAAAGTTCTACTGATCTGCTAGGACAGATATCTGAGTAATAATTCCAGAATGTAATTGTTTAGGAACAGAAAAAAGTTTCCCTTTCATGTGAGCATCTGTTTTTCTACACTCAGCCACTTTAGTAGGTCCACCTCATTAGTACCGGGTAGGACCCCCTTTTGCCTCCAGAACTGCCTTAATCCTTGGTGGCATAGATTCGACAAAGTACTGGAAACATTCTTCAGAGAGTTTGGTCCATATTTACATGATAAGATCATGAAGTCACTGCAGATTTGTCAGCTGCACATCCATGATGCCGATCTCCCGTTCCACTACACCCCAAAGGGGATCTATTGGGTTGAGATCTGAAGGCCATTAGAGTCCAGTGAACTGATTGTCATGTTCAAGAAACCAGTCTGGGATACAAGATATGGTCATTGACTGTATATAGAAAGTGGACAGAGCACCTGAAATGCCTCACTTCCAGCTCCAGCGAAATGAAGTCAATTCAGTCGCCATTTTTCCACGATACGGGTGCCAACATTTGAAGCCAGTCAACAGTGATTGGTCCGACTTGGTCTGAGGCAACGTTTCTATGACAGCGACTGTCATCAATCATGAGAAAGCTTCTTTAAAATCCTCACCCCTTCCAATGACAGCGGCTTGGAAGAATCTGTCAAATGTTTAGAATGGGGCCAGCGGGCACTAAAAAATACTGTGGAGAAAATTTAGGATTAGGAAGAAAATGTAAAAAAATAGGTATTACAGCAAGAATGGTTATTTTGATAAATAGCATAAAAGAAATGACTGAATAATAGCCGTTTAAAACTCAATTAAAGTCTAAGGGATTTTGTCTTCTAGGAGCCAGCAGGTACTTCCTATTTGGGGGAGGGGCCACTCTGTTCAGTTCTCTTCTACAGTCAATGGACAGGATAGATCCATACTTTCACGTTGTTGATGCTAAATTCTGACCCTACCATTCAAATGTGGTGGCAGAAATGAATACTCATCAAACCAGTCTGGCCATTCTGACCTCTGGCAGCACAGAACTGCTGCTCACTGGATATTTTCTCTTTTTCTGACCATTCTCTGTAAACTCCAGAGGTGGTTTGTGGGTGAAAATCCCAGTAGATCAGCAGTTTCTGAAATCCTCAGATTGTTTGGCACCAACAACCACGCCATGTTCAAAGTCATTCAATCACCTTTCTTCTCTATTCTGATGCTCGGTTTGAACTGCAGCAGATCGTCTTGACCACGTCTGCATCCCTAAATGTATGGAGCTTCTGCCACGCGATTGGCTGATTAGACATTTGAACAGGAGTGGCTAATAAAGTGGCCTGTGAGTAAAGAAAGGCTTGAGGCTCCTCCATGGATGACACTTTCAACTGGAAGATTTTTTCCAACAAGAGGAAGCTTTTAGTCAAATCTTATTCTTCCTTTAATGCGAGTTGTTGAGAGGAAGTTCTAATAACCTTTCATCGAATGCATACAACCTGTTCTACAGAAACTACACATGAATTTTAGAAACATTTCTGTCAGATTTACTAATATTATGAATGTTCTGCACGTTGAGCCATTTCCCACATCAAGGGTTAAATTACAAAGGCGATAAATCCTCCATAAATATTTTATACCATTTGCTCAGAGATCCATGGCTGCCTGGTGATTTGTTTGACTTTAGTCCTTTTTTTATGCTTCATTTCATTCTATCTTAGGGATGTAATAGATTAAATACCCATCTCCATGGCGGGTAAATCCAATGTAACTATAATTATTTTCATCTCATCTTTGTCTTTGGCTGGAGGCTTTGAATATAAATTTTCACAATTGTATTCAAAAGCGTTTTTCTTCTGCTCGTGTTCGTACACTAAATGATGAGAGAGACGACATCTTCTCTGTTGCTGCCGAGGCTTTAATTTAATTCCATTTACTAATTCAGGACCGGCTGACATCTGAAGTCCTCTAAGTGTGTATCACAGAGAAAGTTAAAGTTTAATCTAATTGAAGCTAAACTCTTTAACATTTTGCTTTAAAAATAGCTAAAGTTAGAGGCAAACAGGTCTTTAAGAAAATGGAGTATGAATAGAAATGACTGCCATCTAATTGTAAAAAACCCTCAATATCTCATAATAATGTGATTTATGTGCTACTTCAGTTTTATCTGAATATTAGAAATCATTAAGGCTCAGGATTTCTGTTCTTCAGGGCAACAGAATTTAAAGTTCCATCAAGAAGACTTCTTACTGATCATCCAAGTAGCTTCTTCAGGTGTGAGGAAACTACTTCAGGTTTGCTTTTTTTTTATTCTGAAGAAGCGTCAATCGTTTCCTCAATTAAACTTTATGTTCTGTTGCCCTGAAGGACTGAATTCTGATGTTAACATATAAGCTGAAAGACTGAGAATCTTAAAGATATAAATCATTTAGGCTTGTATAAAAGAGTTAGATTTTTTTTTGTAGCTTAGTTGATATGTAGAGTTGAGTATCATCAGCAAAATAATACACATTCATGCTAAGCTATGTTTAATGTTACCCAGTTCAGGCATGTATGGGCTCATGCTTTTAAAGGGCCTTTACCATGCTCTTCTGAAGTCCTTCAGAGTAAATCCATTTACATGATAATATATTACCTTCGGCACAATAAAGAACAAATTACTCATCAAATATGAGGTTTTTTGTGAACATTTTTCTACCTGGAAGTAAGACGCCTCAATCTCTGAGGCTCAGCCTTTCGCCGCCCATCTCATGACATCATTCTAGAGTCGGCCTCAGCAGCATGTCTGCATTTCGCCCAGGAAAACAAACAACATCCGAACTTTTGCGAAGATGGATGTGCATATCATTTATTTGCCTTTAGTAGCCATGTCTGTTGTTACACTGGTTTTAGCAATTTCTGGGCTATCGGCTGAGTGGCCAAGGTTGCGGCTGAGCACTTCTAGCTGAGCAGCGAAGTTAGCAATTGATCACTGCTAGCTGAATGGCAAAGCTAGTGGCTGAGTACCACTAGCTAGTGGGGAAGCTAGTGGCTAAGGGCAACTAGCTGAATGGCAAAGCTAGCGGTTGATCACTGCTAGCTGAATGGCAAAGCTAGCGGTTGATCACTGCTAACTGAATGGCAAAGTTATTGGCTGAGGACCGCTAGCTAGCGGTGAAGCTCGTGGCTAAGGGCTACTAGCTGAACAGCGAAGTTAGCAATAGACCACTGCTAGCTGAATGGCAAAGCTAGTGGCTGAGTACCGCTAGCTAGTGGGGAAGCTATTGGCAAAGGGCAACTAGCTGAGCTGCAAACCTAATGGTTGATCACTGCTAGCTGAATGGCAAGGCTAGTGGTTGAGGGCCGCTAGCTAGCGGTGAAGCTAGTGGCTGAGGGCTGCTAGGTGAACAGCGAAGTTAGCAATTGATCACTGCTAGCTGAATGGCAAAGCTAGCAGCTGAGTACCGCTAGCTAGTGGGGAGGCTAGTGGGTGAGGACTACTAGCTGAGCGGTGAAGCTAGCGGCTGATCACTTCTAGATTTTTGTGTTTCTGTTAGCCCGGGGGGCGGTTCTGACAGCGCAGACTGTTCCTGAAAGGGGCTGTTCTCAATTTTCTGAATTTGTGACATCAGCTCGTGAGAACATGCTTGCTTTTGAGGGTTGGGCAGGGTTGGTGCTGAGAGCGCTGGGTTTTGAAGGAATGCTCAAAAATCTTTGAATGGATCAAAACAACCCTTTGGGTTTTTTTATAGTGAGGAATGAACATTATAGCACTCTTAAAAGCTCAAAAAGTGGATTTTTCATAGTACAGGCCCCTTTAACACTGGAGCTTTAGTTCCAACATTTACATTCTTTTGATTATCGTAACTCTTCAACTGTTGACGGAATTAACGTAATTCTAGTGGATTCTGAAGTGAAAAAACAGCCTTGCGCTGATATGCAACACTTTACAGTAGGGAAGTACTCATGTGATCAATGGAAATCAGTTGGAGAGAAAAGCACCTTTACGCCGGTATGCAAAACTTGCTAATGTGTTGCATAATGCAAAGCCGATATTTAAAGCTTTCTGCGTCAGAAACAGACGATTCACGTTGATCTTGTAAATTGTAATATTGAACCACTTTGCCATATCTATTATTTAATATATTTAGTTTCTTCTGACTGTCTTATGTTTATTAGGCCTATATATGGCAATTAGAAGTCAATTCTGGCACTTTAGCTTTATTTTTATTTAAACTAAATTCTAATCTATATATTCAGCCGAAGCTATTTTATTATACAAGCAGTTTGGGTTTCCACCTTTTCAGTCTGTTTGCTTTTTTTAATTCTCTTTTTTTCCCTTTGCCTCAAGGCTGCCTTAATGTAGGTTTTCCTCCCGGTGGACAGAGCTGCACATTGAGCCTGAGGCGCTAACAGGCGTGTAGATCAGCTGACACTGTACAGAGCCAGCCTATGTGTGTATAATCAATGGGTTGACGTTGGGCCTTTGGAAAAGGCAAATCAGGATAGGAAACAGAAAAAAAATAGTTTCAATAATCATAAAACGGTTGGAAATTAATAGTTTTTTGATGTATGTGAGAGATTGGCTTTTAACTGTTTCCATGGCAACAGAGACAAAACTCATTTTGTGAATGATTTAAAAAAAAAAAAAAACGACTTCCTAATATTAAATAGTGATGAGGCGTGAGGATTTGGTGGAACCGTCTGAAAGAGAAAGCACTGATGTGGTGGGAAAATCCCCTCTCCTCCTCCTCCTCCTCCTCTTCCTCCCGCCGCTTTTATGCGGAGGAGGAGAATCCGCTTCCTTTTCATCATGCCTGGCCTCACACAGAAAAGCCCGTCTCTGCCAGAGCACTGCCATGGAGTGGCTGTTGGAGTGCTGATAAATTGCTGCTGCCTGTCTCATTTTTCACCTTCTCATCGTCAGACGCGCTGACAACAAACCCCCCGCGCGCTCTTCGCTGATAACAAGAACAATCGCTGAGCCCCGGGAATGAAAGACAGCATGATGGAGGGGACGAACGGGTGGAAGGATGAGTTTGAGGGATAAGGGGATCGGACAGACGGAGGAAGAAACTTTTGCGTCAATTCGGTTTTGCCTGGAAAGACACACTTATTGGTGACGTTTAGCTTTTCAGCTTTAGAGCAGTTTTACTAAACATCAAACATGTCGTAGAAAACTGTTCTGTAACATGTTCATCATTTTTAGCCATCATGTGACTTTGAATCAGATCTTTTGAGAGAAATGAAACGGTTTGGAGGTGATGCAAACAT
This sequence comes from Oryzias melastigma, assembly GCF_002922805.2. NCBI lineage: Eukaryota > Metazoa > Chordata > Actinopteri > Beloniformes > Adrianichthyidae > Oryzias > Oryzias melastigma. Next base: position 28,624,796 of record NC_050512.1, read on the forward strand.
GTGGAAAGGCTCATCAATTTCCCTTTGCTGGTGTGCTTTGACCTTTTGCCGTGATCTTTGGGATGAGTGATATTAAAGCTGAAAGTGAGTCGTGTTCACCCTGATCTGCAGGATTGTACATCATTGAAGAAACCAGTGAGACAAAAAATAGGGTTTGGATGTTTTCAAGTACAGAGAATAGAAGGAAACTATTTCATTTACTCACATTACACTAACAGCTTTTTATTCAACTTTTTTTTCCGTCTCCAATCTCTCACCATAGATTTATTGATGCTTTGCTTGCGTGCAGCAGTGCGGTTTCCTTCCTGGATAACAAGGACGATGGCCTTGAACTTAAAACTTGCATCATACGAATGTCTGTGTGGTTTCCATGATGAAGATGTGAGGATTTGAAAATAGTTTCTAGTTAGTGATTTCTCTATCTGCTAAAGAAAAAGTAGCGTAGGCTATTCTTCTTTGCATTGATATTTTCTTCATGCTGTTTTTATTCTAATTCCAGTTAAAGCGCCCCTAGTGGTGGAAGAAAAATCCATAGAAAAGCTGCACCTTTGTAAAAGCCGCATGGTTCAAAACCTAGGAAAACACTAGGGGCTTATAGTACGGTAGTGAAATCCTGTCCCACTACGGACATATACATTGTGCATGTGATAGATAACAACTCATAGAGTTCTGTTGCACATCGCTGTTTAGATCTCTATTAGACGATTTTCCCAAGGCTAATTGATCAATCAATCAATCAATAAAGTATCTTTATCTTATCTTATCTTATCTTATCTTATCTTATCTTATCTTATCTTATCTTATCTTATCTTATCTTATCTTATCTTATCTTATCTTAATTGCTCGTTGTTAAAAGGCAAATTGAGTCGTTTCTCCCCAGTCTATGTCCACTATGTTCAGATCTTATGTCTATAGACATCTAATAAACGTCTATTAGATGACTAGGCATCTATTGTAGATGTCTATTAGATCCGTGATCCCCAACCCCCCGACCGCGGTTCGCAGACCGGTCACTTGTTACCCGGCAGGAGACAAAAAATAAATAAATAAATGTGTTAACTAAGATTATTTCCATTTTGTTTTATTTTGGGATCCTGAAGGAAGTTTTATTTTGAAAGCCCTCCGGATTCTGTTAATAATTTCCGTCTGGGTCATATGACTTAAAGCAGCTAACTAGCATGGCTAACTGGGATGCTAAGCTAGTAGCTCAAAGATAAATACAAAAACAAGCAATAAAACGTATTTGGAAAGTTTCTTTGGGGAGAAAAGAGCCAGAGAGGAAACTGAAGTAGAGCCTTTGACTTCAAAGGACAATAAAGCTGCTGTTTACAGACAAAAGTGGGAGATTTACTCGACATAAGGAATTAGCGAGGCGGTTCTCATGAAGCTAATACACACTCTTGAGTGTTTCACAAATGCAGGTAATAAAGTTTCTGACACGGTTGGACTCAAATTGAATTTGTGATATTGGGCTATATAAATAAAATTGAATTGAATTGAATGTGTATATAAAATTTAGAAAATACAAGTTTTACGACAGTTGTGTCATTTTCTTTTTAAACCCCTTAAAAGTCGGACGTAGCTGAATCTTCATCGAAAAAAATCGACTGATATTTTGAGACTGTTTGAAACTAAATTCCTTGTAGTAGCATTTTATTTTGAAAATAGATCTCCAGTGGTTCTGATCACGGCTTGGAACGTTCTGTGTGAAGTTGTGGATTTTCTCCTGCTTCCTCCCACAGTTCAATAACACGTTTCTAAGGTTAACTGCCGTCTGCAAATAGTTCAGGTGTGTTTGTGTGGTTCTGTGACAAACCGGTGACCTGATTAGTAATGCGCTCAACCTTCAACAGTCACTGGGTTGGAACCTGTGACCCCCAAAAGCGATTCAGTGGGTTCTGAAGATGAGTAGATGGATGCAAAACTACAGTATTTATTTTTGGTTTTAAAAGTACTCTAAGAAACATCTAAAAATATCCCAAGATTAGATGACTGCAAGTAGATGTGTAGTAAACCTCTATATTAAGATATATTTCAGAACACTATTAATAAAGTAAAAAATAGAGTTCAGTAGACATCTATGGATATTAGGTTTCTAACAGTCGTCCTGTGCCTAGTTTAGCGGGTTCTTATGGCCAAGAAGAATTTTTTTGGCTTCACAACTATTTATTGTATGAAACACTCGATATTTTTTAGTTTTATTTGCATGAAATATGGGAATTTTGTAAAAAATTCAGCCGGTATTTACATTTTAAAACGACAAAAAGCGTGTTATTGATGGTTTTAGAAAGGAGAGAAGTTCTTTCAGAAAATTAATGAAAACAAGGACAAATAAATGTATTTTTTTTAATAACTTTGGTGTTCGCCTTCATTGCAGTTAGAATAGATCAGCTTGAAAACTGTACTTTAGTGAACATTTTGGAAATATTTGTATGTATTCAGATTGAAGGACTGGAGACTAAAAAAGACAAAAAGCTTTAAAAATGTTGTGGCAGCCTCCTGGTAAAAATTAGCAAAACATACAATCCAATTATTGGTCAGCCTTGCAATCTGATTTTTTAAAATATATACACATCTTAAATCATACATAAATGTACTTACTTTCTCTCATTAAAAAAAAAAATCTGTAAGAAAATTCCTCGTTATTATGGAGCATTGGAGATCAGGTAACTAAGGTAACAGAGGTTTTTAACCTCAACATATAATTGTGTCCATGGACCAATTAAATTTATTTTATATTGCCCAATATCACAAAAACATTTCTCATTCATACTGGTAATTATACAAAAACAGAAAGTCGGTCATCAAATGTAAACAACAGCTGATTGCTAAACCAAACTAAACAGACTAAAGTAAACTGGATATCCCTGTCCTTACAGCCTCCTTCTCAGTGAGGAAAAACTCCTAAAAAACTTGATTCCAGGAAAAAAGAAGAAACCTCAGGGATGTCCACAGGAAGGAGGGATCCTCGCTCAGGACTGTTACAGAACTATTAGTTTATGTGACTCTTTGAATAGAGTTCAACCACATAGAACTGGGGGACGGATGGGGGCGAGGTCCACAGCTGCGACGAGCCGGAGGTCAGGTCCACGGCCAAGAACGGGAGAACAGACGATCTACCTGGAATCTGAAATCTCTTCGGGAAAGAGGAACAACACGTGAATTGCACTGCACCAAACAGAAGCACTGATAGCTAAATAAAATAAATAAATAATAGAGTAGTAAATTAGAATAGAGGACAGAACCCCAGTTTCAAACTTCTTGTAGCTAAACTTCTCGTATTAATTGTTATATAATTTTATTTCTAACATGTTAATAGTAAGATGCATATAGTGTGGCACCTATCGCGGAGGGTCATAATAACGATAGAAAATCTAACATTTTTAGCATATCAATAATAATCTAAACCCACGAAGCCACAGCAACAGAGAGAATCGACCGCCAGGGCTCAGTTTCTTCAACCAAATTCCCCTGTTGAGTTCCTCAGGGAAGTATTTGTAATGGATGTAATGAAAATTATAAATATTCCCCCAACTGAGTGCACTCAAACGGACCAGGGTCCACTTGTGTGTATTAAAAATGTGTTCCAAAAACAAACTCTGCTTCACTTTAAGCAAATGTGTCCAGTCTGAATACACCCATATTTTTAGAATAACTAGATCCAGATTTTCTGTTGCTAGACGTCCTCTCACAGTGAGTTTGAGGAAAGAGGCAGCTTTTATTCAAACTCTTTTAACATTGACATCCGGGTCACTTCCTCTGAGAGCAAACCCAAACAAAGACTCTGAAAGCCTCTCTTCTTTGCCTCATAAATCTTCAATCTAAAAGGTGCAGAGGAAGCGGGCCACATGGGACAGCTCCAAATGTTCATTTCTGTCACGGTGCGATGGAGCAGGGACCACCTCCGGGTAAAACCCCACCTGGGTCCCACGAACTGTTGTTTGTGTCTCGATCGCAAGTTTTACCAGCCACCTCACCACGAGGTCCAAATATTCACACTCGCGCAGCAGAAAATCAATATCAGCTTTTCTTCCTATGAAGCCTCTAAAGACAAATCGATTGAAGCTGATCTATTGTAATGAAGATGAATCAGCCTCGGGCGGGGCAAAGGGGGGAGAGCACTTGTTAGATGACAGGACAGGGGGAAGAGGTTCAGCTGATGAAAGCCAGGGCTTTTGGTTTCTGTAAAGAACTCACCTGTTTGGTGTCTTCATCACTTTTACCAGCAACTGAGGGCATTTTACAAGCTGAAAAAACGTTCCTCCCAAACAGCTGTTGGAACTTATTCAGTTATTTTATATCCAGACTAAAAAGTGTATTTGTGATTATTTTTTGACAGACTTTTACATTTTACTATATTTAGATTTCTTTCGCGATCCACTCTGATTATCTCTTAAAATATTTTGAAAGTGTTCCAGTGGTCTATTAGTTATGATTATGCCGTTTTTAGACAAAAAAAATGTTTTGGTTTTTAGGACGGAGTTTCTGCAGAGCTACAGGATTTTATTAGAAATTCATCTTTGACTTGTGGGTGCATCCACTGGGGTGGAGCAACCCCGCCCCCCTTTCCCTACCTGTCACTGAGAGCTCAGAGGAGGAATCTTGTGGCCGGCTCAGTGTATTATCTATGTCACAAAGAAGCTCTTTTTAAATTAAAATTTTAAATCTGTTCTTGATTTACAAAGATTTGCATGAAAAAATATTCAGAAATGCAATTTTAAGCTAAATTTTCTTTATACATGTCCCCCATCATCAGAAAAATGCCACAATAACGCTCAAAAATGCACAACTTTCATTTAAGTGTGTCTCTAACAACAAAAGGTGTTTTTAAACAAAAACTAGTCTCTATTTTATTTAGTTCTGGTGAGAAATAAATGATCAAATGACCATCCTGCTTACAATAAGCTAAACCAGGGGTCTGTGTAAAGACCCATTTCAAAGAAAATTTTGTTTTTGATGTTTTTATATGTGTATATAAAGAAAATTAAGCTCAAACCTGTTTTCTGAGTTTCTCTTTATTTAAATTATTGTGAATCAGGAGCAGACAAAAAAATGACATTTGACAAATTACATTGAGCGTGTCAGCTTCCTGCTCCGCTCCATTCTGATTCATCCCCTTTAAGACTCATAGATCCATTAACTTCTTCTTGCATCTGGCTCAAAACCGTCCTGCTGTTTCCCTCCAATATTTGCACACAGCAATGTTAGGTTGCGAGTGGCTGTAATCTAACCGGAGAGCATGTAAGCAAAGGGATGATGGGAAAAGAATGCAGGCTTACTCCCACCAACAGCATCCCCCCCCCACCAACGTTTTAGTAGAAAGGTTTTACTGCTCTGCATTAACTCTGTCATAGAAAACAACACAGGTTTTGTTATTTCAGCTAAAAACAACATAAAAATAATTAAAAGAGCACTGGGAACAATTTTAAAATAGATCAAAAGAGGATTGGAGTGGAGCGTTTTTTTATCGACAAAAACTCAAACAGTCCTATTTTTACATTTAGATAAAAAAACTCTTTATTTATGCTTTTGTGGTGATTAATCCTCTTCTTTATAAAATATAGGATTTAAAATTGTCTATAATTGAACTGTAATGGTATTTTCATTATCTATGCCTAACAATTTGACTTTATGTATGAAATACAAAATCCTTTCAAAATAAAATAGAACCTTAGTCAAATAAGATCCTCCTGCTCCAGCAGATTAACTTGAAATAAAAAAGCAAGAAAACCAAGTCAAACATGACATTTACTATCATTATGTTAAAACTTTTATCCTTTTTCTCCTTTTACTATGGGAGATTAACATATCGACATCAGTGTAGAATCTACTTAGAAAAAAATTATATTCATGTAAATGCAATAAAATAATGTTTTAACTTTTTACCATTATTTTGATCTGTTATCTGGCATGTCTAAAGTTTAAACATAAACCGATGAAACTTAATTAACTAAATAAAACAAATGAACCAAAACTACAAACCCTTTATTTATGTAATTAGTAGCATTTTCTTCCATGTGGCTCCACAGAACCATGAGCCAAACTGTCTCTAATCCAACTATGATTTTTTAAATACACATATCTATCTGTAAAAAAAATAATTGATGATTCAAAGATCAAAGTTATTCATTTCCAATAACAGCAGAAAATTTCATCTTTTTACTGTTTATACTTCATGTTTTTCACGTCTCTTCGGAGACTCCAAAATAAAAGCTTTAACGGACAATTAGGGTTTTTCAGGCATCCTCTCCATTTCGAATGCTCTTTTAACTCATTGCAACCTGTGACTTTGTAGTTAAAGAAGACGTCAAAAATCTGAGGCTTGAAAGAGAGGCGCACACATGTTGCATTAGACCGCGATGAGTTCAAAGACGCTTCACATCAGAAGGAATTAGAACAAAAGATTTGAACTGGAATGTAGAAACTCTGCTTTCTTGTGTGGAGGAACAGTAGGTGGGCGGCACAGAGTGACGGATGTGGTCAAACCATTTTGACTGCTTGCACACCTGGACTGTTTCCAATTCAATTGCTTGTTTTAATACAATTAAGTTTACCTTTCTCTGAAAATTTGGGACAGAAGGGATAAATCTTGTGTCTCTTATGTTACGTTCACACTGGGCATGTGTGGTGCCTTCAAGGACACGCTAAACGTGGGTTTTTGAATGAGTTTTAGCATATGTTGTTCACACTGGCCTTCCTTGCTTGACAATAGTGTAAGTACTGAGTGTTGGAAGAGGCTTGGCACGAAATGTCGAAGCGGTCCAAGTCACGTGAATCTTGCATCTTCAGACTTGTTTTGTTTTATGAAAGACTTGGTGTCATATAATTCTGGCCCGGTACAAACCGAATGGTTAATTCCTCCTTCATGATCGATTTTCAACTGGTTGGCCTTCCATGTTTTGAACAGGACTCTAACTATACGTCACTACCAAATCTAAGTCCCTGATTGGTCTAAGTTCAGCTGGTTTAACTTTTGACGTGCACTTAAGGGCGTTTTCATAGAAAGTTGGCGCTCAAATGCACGTTTCAGACTGTTGTGAACAAAGCACAAGGGTTATAAAATCTTAAACTTGAACAACTGGTATGATTTTAAAGTGTTGATCATCTCTATGATGAAGATTTTTGGTTTTTCCTTCTCAGCCTTTATGGAGGTCGCATCAGCTGCAGTTTATCTTACAGTACGGCTTCAAATCACAGCGGAGACAGATAAATGGTCGTGGCATTCTTGTCGTCAAGTGTTTGCAAAGTTTCCAATAACTATTTGGTTCCTCATAACCTCTCCAAAAAGTGTCCAGGACATTTGTAGAGCCATCTTCACCACGAAGATCTTAGAGTATTAGCAGTAGAAGTTGGAGGTGGAGGTGGAGAGACAGTTGGGAAGTTAGTTATCCATCCATCTTCTTGACCGCTATGTCCCTTTCGGGGTCGCGGGGGTGCCGGAGCCTATCCCAGCTACTGAAGGGCGAAGGCGGGGTACACCCTGGACAGGTCGCCAGTCTGTCGCAGGGCCTCAATCACACACCCATTCACTCTCACATTCACACCTAGGGGCAATTTAGAGTCATCAATCAACCTATGAAGCATGTTTTTGGACGGTGGGAGGAAGCCGGAGTCCCCGGTGAAAACCCACGCATGCACGGGGAGAACATGCAAACTACACACAGAAAGGTCCCAGCCGGGATTTGAACCGGGGCCTTCTCGCTGTGAGGCGAGAGCGCTAACCACTGCGCCACCGTGCAGCCCGGAAGTTAGTTATTGATGCCAAATTTAGTCTCTAAGAAAATTTTGAATTTGAAATGTTGCCTTCTCCAGAAGAAGCGAAGAAGCGTTTGGAAGTGATAAAGATGGTAAAATAAATCATTAAAGAATATCTATATTGGTTGTCGAATGGATAAAGACGGACTAAATTCGAGGATAGCAAGTTTTCCTTAAATTTTTCCATAAACAATGTATTACACCTGTTTGGAAGCAAGTGCTGGAAGTTCAAATACCACTACTGTAAATACTTTATAGCCTATATGCTGTTCTTTGTTATATATTTAAGTTTGATTTTTCTAAATGTACTATTTTTTTAGCTAGAAATGATTTTTTATGTCACTTTATGTCACATAGATTTAGAGGGTTAGAGTGTTTAGTTGTTATTTGCTCATAAAAATAGTTTCTAATCTTTTCTGGCTGCTGTTTTATTCCAGTTTGAGACTCTTAAAATAAGGCTCTCTGCATTCTTGGCAGCAGGTCAAAAAGGAACAAATGTGCTCCAGTAGACTGAAAAAAAGTTATTAAAATTAGTTTTTAAGTTTGATGAATTTAGAAAGAATTAAAGTCGACATTTACGCAAAGAATTAAAGAAAATATATATTTTTAATGGGGTTCTTAGTTAGTTTTTTCTAAATAAAGTTGTTAAAGCCAAGTCGCACACAACACTTGTACGTAAATGGAGATCCCAAAGCAATTTAGAAAACTGTAATGGAAATCAATCAATGTTTTAATGAGGGATAATGTTTTCTGCTCCGTCTTTGCATTTCCGTCAAACTAAGCTGTTGCTGTTCACATGGGGCCTCTTGAAGAAATTGACAAACGTTTTCCCTTAAAGATTTATCCTGTTGTAACCATCAGAGAGCAACAGACTTCCAGGTAGAAGCAAAACAAGAAAAAATAATTTAGATTTAGAAATGTTGATGGAATCCACACAAGGTCTTCAAGTTACACTAGCTGTGTTTATATGGACTAAATAGGAATCGGATTAAAAGCCTGATCAGAATAGAAATGCTTCATGTAAACACCATTCAGAATACTCTGACCTGATCAGACTCATTTGGATCAAAATCTCCTTCTGATTGAGATGGGTGGGTTGTTCTGATTGTGGGTCATTACTGCGCTGGCTTTTACATCCGTGTGCGCTCCGGAGGAGGCTTTGGAGTGTGACCCAGCTCGCGAGAGAGCTGCCAGACTCGGAGAACCGTGTCTGCGAGTTGAGCAGTCGGACGCCGGAGCTCGCTTGTCTGTGAGCAGAGTGTCACAAACGGGCAGACAGCTGGTTCCACGTGCAGCAGGTTTATTAGTTCAGACAGGAACTAAACACAGCTAAAAGCCCACAAAGCTAAATCGGTCAGACTGGCAGAGGTCAATCACGAGCATAGGGTCATCCAAGAAGAGAGTAGAGTTCAGGCGAGGGTCAGGGCAGGCAGCAGCCAATCAGAGATAGAGCAGGGTCAGGAACAAAGAAGATCAGGTCCACATAGAAACGCTCGGTAATGCAGGCAGGGTGGCACAAACAATACTTCGCACTGTGTGAGACTCTGTTCAGAACTTAAGTGTCCTGTGGATTATTAGCAAATAAGAGAGAGCTGAGCGGCATCCAGGAACTGTGGGCTGGGGTTACTGGGAGATGAAGTGAAGTCAGTACTCTTGAGATGATCAGAGGGGGAAACAGAGCGCTGATTCTTGACACAGGGGAAGATGTGTCCAAGGCTAAATGTTGTTGTTGGTTGCTTGTATAAACCTCACCCTAACCTTAACCCAAGCCCTTTCCGGCTCCATGCGGCCCAGAATAAAGTTCAGCAGTGACCGCACGTATTTAGAAAATTACCTGTGAATAGTCACTTTAAAAAATAGAAGCATTCTCAGAAGATTATCTCGCTTCATGTTAACTTCGATCATGTTCGATTACAACAGAACTCCACTGCTATTTCTTCTACGCCTGTTTTTAAAGTGTTTTCAATAGTTCTGAGCACATCAAAAGGATTTATTCCGATCGAACGTGTCGTGTAGGTAAGCATTTGCTATAATCGGATAAAGTTTTTCAGTTCTATGTACACAGTTCAATTCTAATCCAATTCTGTTTTGTTCATATAACCCAATATCACAACACAGTTGTCTCAATGGGCTTCACACCAGTACTTTAAAAAAAAATAAAATCAGTCATGAACTATAAACAACAGCTGATTGCTAAACTAAATTAAAAAGACTAAACGAAACTTCTGGGTAAAAAAAAAAGCAAAAACAAAAATCAGATCTTTGATCTGATTTTAAACATTTTGCACATGTAAAGGCAGCTACTGTGTTTAAACTTGTAATTGAGCATTTTTGGTGTTAGATTTGGGCCACTAACAGAAGTTCTTCAAGTAAAATCAATAAACGTATATTTAGATTGTATTTCTGTATCACTACTAGCCTTATTTGTGTAGTAAACTCGTTTAAAATGATCAAATTAAGGTTTTTTTTCCTGAACCATCTCATCTGGCTTCTGAGTCCATAGAATTACTTTTTGATCTTTAAACTCAAGGACCTCTTTGAGGCACATTTAAGTTATTTATGATCAGAAGTCAAAAAATGAAAGAGATGAAGTACAAAAGCACATTTTCAGTCATTCTTATCCTTTAGTTCTGCCTTCTTTGGCTCCATGCCTCTCCTTCATAATTTGTGTTTTTCTTTGTGATCGTTCTCACAGTTTTGCACTCTATTGAAAGAAAAAAAATGGATGGGTGGAGACATGAATGGAGCAAATAAATAATTCAACGCTGACTGGATCTGCTGTGAAACAAAATCATGCAAATCAAAATGACTCCTTTTCAGAACTGTTTCAATTTTCTTTTGAGGTTCTTCAGTTTACAGCTGTTAATCGCAACTTCATGAGCACAATTTTTAAGAAGTATTCACTGTTATGCTGTTGCGTGCATCCACGGACGCCCACCACAACCTCAGAGGAAATAATGGATGCATCTCTCAGGTTTAAGCCCCTGAAATAATCACATGCTGATCTGCAGCATCAGCTCTTCATCTCAGCTTTGACTCCCCTTCAGTTGCCCCGGTGTCATCCTCCCCCTCACACACGTGTGAATCTCCCTTCACAGACTCCACTGCTGTGCAGAGTTAGTGTGTAGCGTGTTGGGTATGGATTTAGGCTCAGAACTGTGCTATTTTTTTATTTGTGGTGTGTTGAGGCACAAATCTGATCCACACACACTCTCACTGCTTATCTGCACATCATTACTCACTTTAAAGAACCCTCAGCCTCTGGGCTTTCTCGCTGCAGCTCTCTCTCATGGCTCGTCTAGCCAGCCATTCATAAAACGTAATGTCAGATTGAGTAGATCAACGTGAGTTGTGTTCTTTTTTTTTTTTTTTTTTTTAATTTGGGCTGAAGAATTTGTCCGAGACACTACAACCAATCTCCTGCATCACTCCCACTGCGGCGGATTTGCATCAGAATGAGTGTTTTACCAAGCGTCTGATGTGACATCGATGTGCTCCATGTTGTTCTGTAATTTAATCCTGAAATTTATGAATGGGGAAATGATGCACAAGAGAAAATGGAGGAGCACAGGAAGCGGTGAATGTTCATAGCTGTGTAGGTGCGGTGAAGATTGTTTGGTGAACAAATCGTTCAATCCTTCAGTGTGTCCTCCTCAGTGATAGGATGGGGGGGAGCAGGAGGACTTTCCGTCCCTTTTCCTTATCACAACATTCAGTCAGACATTTGTGCAGCATTTGTTCAAACACAAAAGGGGAAAATATAGAATCCTATGCAAATGGTTGACTTTTTTTCCTTTTTAAAATTCTATCTATTCATCAAAAATATAAGCAGATGCATTTAATTGAAAGAGGTCATTTAAAGAAAAGAAAAAGAAAAAGAAAAGAATACCATCTTTAAGTTTTCACTATCGCAGACTTACGTTTTGGCGGTCTGTGGTCAAATGTTACACATGGGTTAAACTCTACCTGGTACCCTGGTGTACTGTAACAATGTGCTAACCACTGGAGGGAAATTGAGAAATACACGTGCCACTCCAAACCTTTTTTCATCTTTTTTATAATTGTTTTTTTTAATTATTATTATGATTCTGCTGTTTTTAGCCAAAAATCAAAAATCCTGTTCTTTTCTGGGACATAATTTCTGCAGAGCGACAGTAGTTCATTAGAAGTTTGCCCCAGAGTTGTGGGTGTATGGAAGCGTTTGTGACTCATAATTCAAAATAAAAGTCAATACTGGAAATGCTTTTTCATTTTCTCAATGTAACTGCATTACTTGTGTCTTAAATAAAATGAAAAGCAATTATAAGAAGAGCTTTTTCTTTTTCTTCTTCTTCTTCAACAAAGCTCATTCTGTAACTTAACTAAAATGATACAGTTCTTTAGTAATTTTATTAATTTTAATTTATTAATTTTTTAAATTTTATTAAAATTATAAAGAACAGTGCATGATATATATCATTTTCTAAAAGTTCTCTGGTAAATTTGTACCAAAATTCAATAAGACTGGCTCCAATGCTAGTGGTTGCGTGGAAGCAACCCTCCACTCATTTGATCCCTTTATTTGCATTCTCAGCTAGCTTACAGCCCATCACAACCCCAACCTAACATTAGCGACCCAACAAAAATGGTGACCAATATTGGAGCTATTCAGCCGTACAGTTTAGACTCAGATTCCAGCTCGGACGAGGAAAACGAAGACGTACTTGGATCTATTTATTGACAAACTGATGCATCAGAATGGTGTGGAACTGGGAGCCCGTCTGCACGTAACAACTACAAGCTTTTTTCCACGTTTTTTTTTTCTTTTTGTCTGCTCCTGATTCACGACAATTTGAAGCAAAAAAATACTAAAATAAAACAGTCTTAATCTTGTATTTTCCCTCATGAGAAAATTACGTTTTCATTGAAGGGCGTCTTTTAAGCAGTTGATATAGATTTTTTTTTCTAATTTGTTTTACTTTGAAGGTAGTACACAACCTTTAACTCTAAAAGAGACAGCATAAAGTTGTGGAAACAATAAATAATTAGAGACAAAAGACACATGTGAAGATGACAACCGGCGTAGTTTTGGTACTTTTTGGACACTGGTTAAAGTTATATGATCTAGAAAAGTCCACCCCAGTTAAAAATTCAGAAAGCGGGTAGTAACAAGGCTTCGGTTCAAAACGTGGCTTGGTAGTAGCTCTAGGTCGGTGTACTCTACCGGAGTGGAGCAGACAAACTGACGTTGGCTGGTGGGCGTGGATGTCCTTTTAACAGGTCGTCTGATGACACCTGACAGTATGGGTGGACTACACAAAAAATTCAAGGTCGTTGACCACTCTGTGAGCCCGTAGAGCAGGAGTGTCAAACTCTTTTTGGTTCAGGGGCCTCTTTCAAATGCAGAATGTCATGTTTAAATTGAAGTTTGACATATATTCCAGATTCCGCCACTAGACGGTCAAGTGGTTAGGGCTGCGGACTCACATTCAGAAGGTCATGAGTTCGAATCCCGCTCAGGAATAGTCTATATTTAATATTTGTTTTTACTTTTAAATTTTAATTTTACCTCAAAACTGTTCAATGCAGGTGAAAGAAATATTTTTAGCACAGACAAATGCCTTTAAACCATCAACAATTACTTCCTGATTTCGCAATGGATAATGTCATGTTTAAATTTAAGTTTGACATGCATTCCAGATTCCGCCACTAGACGGTCAAGTGGTTATAGCTACGGACTCACATTCAGAAGGTCAAGGGTTCGAATCCCGCTCAGGAATAGTCCACATGAAATATTTGTTTTTACTTTTACATTTTATTTT
>NC_050512.1:28640278-28683645 GCF_002922805.2 Oryzias melastigma
CATTAACATATACATGGGCAAGTTAATGGCTCATCAGTGACCCACCATGACACAACAATGGGCTCTCGGACTAGAGGGGGGGAACTCTCCGCAACCATAACCACTTAACTGTCTAGTGGCGGAATCTGGAATGTCAAACTTAAATTTAAACCTGACAATCTGCATTGCGAAATCAGGAAGTCATTGTTGATGGTTTAAGGTGATCACCACACTACTTTGAGAAGGGGAGGGGGGCAAAGCCATGGGCACCTTTCTCCTGGCCCCGCTCATCTATCGTTGCCATTTCTCAGACACATCTGTGGCAGTATTACACCAACCAAATCAGAAATCAAAATGTTGGCTATTTCTTCAAATTGGTTGTCAGCTCGCACTAAGGGGCTGCTTTGGAGCAGAAACCACGGAGGCAGACCGACAGATGAAGAGAGAGACGGGATGATGCCAGAACAGAGCTGTTCATTTATTCTGTCTGTGTGGAAACCCTGACAGGTTTCGAACATTTTGCAGTGGCAGTTCAGTCAGCTGAAACCGGCTGAAATGAACGATGTTTTGTGATTGGATTCAAATCGATACACGCCACGACTACTCCTAAAATACCACATGAAAGCACGTCGTGTGACAGTCTGACAGTCATCACAGTAGAGATATTTTGCAACTAGTTCCTCCTGGGGAAGGAGCCAGTGGGCTTCAGCAGACAAGCTGGTGATTTCAACACTGCCAGCAACAGTCTGCAGGCTCTGCTGCTCACTTTGGGTTTGCTATTATGGGATACAATTCCTTCATTGTGTCTGGGGGATGCTAGCAACGAACTGTCCACTTGGACAAAAAAAGTGTTAATATTTGTTTTATTTCGCCTCTAGTTCCTCTACATTGTCATAACTCACATGAGCGCTATAGATTGGAGTGAACCACAACGACTGTCAAGCATTTTTGGATTGTTCCATTTTCGTTTGAACCTTTCAGATTAAGTTTGGGTTGGAGCCTGCGTGACTGCAGCCAAAAAACCACAACTAAAAAACTGATAAAAATAAAAAGTCCCGCATTATGTACTGTAGTTTTTTTAGTAGTTAGGGATGAGGGGGGGGGGGATTAGGACACAACCAGTGTCTTCAAATTCGTATGTTACATCCGCTTGTTGATGTCATCAATCGTCGCCGGTCATCTGCGTTAGCTCGTAGCTGCCGGTGCTCAGAAAATACAAAACATTTGTTTTATAACTTTTCAAAGTCATACAAAAAGAAATAATATTTATATTAAAAATGTAAAATTCTAAGCTTTAGACCACGCCCACACAAAGAAATGCGTTTCTCCTCCATGTCACAAGTGCCCTACCTTTAAATGCCCCTATTATTGGAGCAATAAGGTGTAGCCAGAGGGGTAAAGCAGTAATTTAATAATTAATAAAGCCCAAGTTCTATACAGTGGATTTTTGAGGAAAATTTGGGTCATGCTAATGTCTTAAAAATGTGTGTATAAATTAGATATGAACAGTTATTTAAGGTTAAAGGTAAATCCGTTTTTTAAATTGCATTATTTTATAATTCTATGATATTTATCTTTTTTCTATAACGACCAACTGTAGTGAATTAGTTTGTTTATTTGATCTCCAGTCAGTTTTGTGTTTGCAGCTTCACACAGGAGAGGCAGAGAAGGGGGTTACCCGGGAAGATGTTTCTAAAGCAGCCTCACAAACCTTGGCAGGTCACTGAAATAATGCTGCAAATGGTATGAATTTATGGAGGCTATTAGGTTCAGTTTATTTCAGAGTTTCCAGTAGATTTTGGGAGTAGAAGGAGGGAGACAGGAGGACAGGAGGCACCTCGATCTGGGATGGAAATGAAGGTGCAGGTTTCACAGCACAAGACATATTTACATAAAGCATATAGTAGGATAGTAGAACTATATTATGTAGTCAGTTTGTCTGCATTTTACAGTTTTTGCAACATCTGTGGTTATTGTTGCATGAATTTAAACATTGAAAACCAAATAAATTGAGTCTCTTTTTACATCAGTAAATTATTTTAAGATTATTTAATCAATTTGAAAGGTAGAGCTCTACAGAAACTAGTCTGTCGTGGAGAGTTTGTGATGTATAATTGTGATATTTGTACTCCTCCTGCCACATATAATGAGCACTTTACCAAAATGTCAAATTGTGGACTTGGTGTCATTTTCCATCCATCCTAAAAGTCGTTCCCCTTAAACTTAAGCTGCTGCCTGTCAACATGCAGTGAATGTCATCCATAAATGTTTGACTTTTTTTTTTCTCTATAAGTCGGTCAGCGGTTTGCAGCTCTACCAGGCGTCTCCTGGGGATCGCCTCGGTGGCAGGTGTCCCGTTCTCTGTCACATTGTCCTCATCATTCGGGTCCCCGCTGACGTCAGGCAGAGCAGACGCTGAACTCACTCCGTCTCACTTTCTCCCATCCGTTTTATCACTGCTGACGTCTCTGTTTTGCGTCATCTGCAGCTGAAACATTTTGTGAGCTGATTAAATGTGTTCAGACTAAACTTTCTGTGGTTAATGATGCTCAGGAAGCAGGAAACATGAAAAAAATTGCTGTAGAATCTGAATGATTATCTAGAACTCAAGGAAAAAACACTTTACTGTATGATTAACTTTAAAGCAAATTTGAACTGAAACTAGTTTGATTTACCTCACATCTACAGTGATTCCACTATTGAAGACACATACCTTTAAAAATTATACATATTATAACCAAGAGTCTCACATTCTTCTCTGTATTTTCTCACAAGTTAAAGAATTTATGGTTAAAAACAGCCCAGACCACAGTACCGCCACCACCATGTTTTATTGATTACTCTTAATTTTCATACATTTTTTTTTAAATAATTAATCTGACCATAAATGAGTTAAGTTATGCCTTCAGTACTTCATATGTTGGCATGTGCAGCATGAGTTATTTGTTGATCAAACCTTTGAAAAATCTAAACATAATGACTCATTTCACCAGTAGGGGGTCACGCAGACCCACACAGAACCCCAGCACTCGTAGGGTTAAAAACCACTAGTGTAAAGTGATGTCCATCAGTACAAAGCTGCTTTTCTCAGCTTAATTCATTAGAATTATAATATTTGGGAAAACATTTGATGAGTTGTGGTAAAGAATATCCATACTGGAGCTAAAGTTCCTATGTTAAAGATCATCTCCAATCATCTTTTGTCATCTAAACCAATTTTACCACTCAAAGTACTTTGACTGGGGTATGATTCTTGCTTGGGGTCCCAGGTTTAGATCCCCGGACGAGTTTCCAATTTGTTACAACTGGCTCTAGACCCTAAAAAATAGGAGGGGAGACGGAACCGATTTTACCATTCAAAGTACTTTTGAGCGGGGACTCAAAGCACTTTGAGTAGGGTATGATTCTCGCTTGGAGTACGAGTGGTCCCAGGTTCAAATCCCGGGCAAGCCCCCAATTTGTTACAACTGGTTTTTGACCGTAAAAAATGAGGGGCAACAAAACTGATTGTACCACTCAAGCTACTTTGATTGGGGTATGATTTCTCACTTGGTGTGCAAGAGGTCATGGGTTCAAATCCCGGACGAGCCCCCGATTTTTTACAACTGGCTCTACACTGTAACAAATAAGAGGGGGGAGATGAAACCAATTTTAGCACTCAAAAAACTTTGAGTGGGGTATGATTCTCGCTTGAGGTGCGAGAAGTCCTAGGTTCAGATCCCGGACAAGCCCCCAATTCTTTAGAAGGGGCTCTACAACATAACAAATGAGGGGTAACAAAACTGCTTCTACCACTCAAAGTACTTTGAGTGGGGTATGATTCTCGCTTGGGGACATGGGTTCAAATCCTGGACGAGCCCCCAATTTGTTAGAACTGGCTCTAGCTAATAAGAGAGGATACAAAACCAGTTTTAGCATTAAAATTACTTTAATATGCAAAAAGAATACTAATGCAAGGGAGCTGAGAAGACGGTGCTGCAGCGCTTTTTCAAACTACATTTTTTTTTTGTCTGGTCCTGATTCACAATAATTTTTATTAAGAAATAAATACAATTTTAAGCTTAATTTTATTGATAATTGTCTTCCATCATGTCTTCCATCATTACAAGAGCATGCTGGAAACATCATAAAACACAGTTTTTATCAGAGTGAGTCTTGTAGTGGTCTTGTTGTGTTCTTAGGAAGGTCATCCAACACAAAACTCTGCCAAACCACCTGTGAAAATCAGAGAAACCCAATTTGCTGTGACCACCCGTGACGGGAAAGGTGAACAACTGTGTTTAAACAATGAATATGGATATAAGTCTAAAAAAGCAAAGCCGGATAGTGTTTTCTCGTCTCTACATTCTTGATGACTGTGCGTAAAAGTATATGAACTCACAGATCTTTTGGACGTGGACACACACAGCACAAATGTTCGACCTTCTCAGGGCGCGTCAGAGCCTCCTCCTCCTCCACACTGACCCCATCCAGCCACATTCATCTCTCTGGCAGTGTGAAGTGTAAAGGGGATCATTACCAGTGAAAGGCTGCAGATGTACTGCTTTCCTGCCTGCCCCTGCAGAGGAAATGAGAAGATATCGCTAATGTTTACAGCCCTGCGAGCGTGCGTGTGTGGGTTAATGTTATGAGCCCTTGCGATGCCTGAGGCCTGACCTGCATGACAAAGCAGCTCACAGGCTTGTTCTCCATCAAGAAATGTGCTGACTTCAGGGAATTTTGCTTGCAAATTTTTCCCGCTGCGCGTATTTGCGGCGTTTGTGTGTGCGTGGGAGGGGGTCACGGGTTTATCATCATATGTAAATGAATGTTTTGCACATCAATAAATCCAGAAGCCAGATGCTGTTTCATCCCTTACTGGTTTTTTTTGTTTTTTTTTTAGCAGCTTTTTCCTGAAATTTTTTTATCCATATTAATTCATGGGGCCAGTCGGAGGAATGCAGCGCAAATGGGAGCTCCATTTTCACATGTCAAGTAAATTATAGATCAGCTTCATTTCTTTCTAATGAGTTGTAAGGTACATAATGGCTCTAAAGTCACCAATCTCCCCGAGTTAATAAAGGAGTTAAATAAGCGCCCACTGAAGCGAAGTTGATTTGCATTTTTGTGAGCTGAGGAGAGCAAAGGCTGTGTGGTTTTTAAAGTTTTGCTCTTTGAAAATTTTTTATCATCATATTCTTTTCTAAAAATGAAAAATTATACAGAAAATACACCAAAAACTGTTTCCCTTATATTTTTGTTTGAATTGCTATGTTGAACAGAAATAATATTAAGGTTGATTTAAGGCTTATTTGAAGAGCGTATTCATAAAAATTGTAGTTTAAGTGGATTAGAAGAGGCCAAAATAATTTTAATAGTTTAAAGTTTAATGCATAGAATAGAAAAAAAGTAATTATTCTTTCAAACTGGTGAAATGAGAGAGATTTCATGGAGCTTCAGTGACTGACTGACTGTTTAAAGGTCCATAAACTCAAGGCATCCTCACAGATTAAGATCGGTCTACCTGGGAGCTCAAAGTACCAGATCATTTGGAGAATTGGAGGATCCTGAGTTGAATTGTTTGATTTCTACAGTGAAAAGAGCCTTTTTATAAAATGGGTCATGGATTTAGCAATTAGACTGGGATGTAAAAGTTTTTGTTCAAAGCGACTGATAAGAAAACTCTGATGACCCAGCGTTCTAACAGCATTTAAACACATCATTTACACACAAATTTTGAAGACGTGAAAAGAGTCTCACATCAGATTTGTGTATATTTGGTTTGGTTTTATTTATTTCTCTTCCTTCTGTGTTTTGTGTATTTTATTTCTGTCAGAGTGGGACTTCTGTGTTTTTGTGGATCTTTGTGTGTTTTCACTGTTTGGATTTCTTTGAGTTACCCCCAGAAGGCCCTAAAACTGTATTTACCTTAAATCTGTTGTTAGGAACACATCAAGTCACTGCCGAAAAGCAAAGTTTCACATTTGGAGATGATTCCAAAGATTTTCTTCAGGTCAGATGAAGGTCTGCACTTCTGTACTGTTCTAGTATATCTGGTTGCCTTAGCAACGGCATCAATTGGTTGACACTCAGTCGGTTTTCAATTCCTTCATCCTTCTGAATTACATTTTTATTTTAAAAGGAACAAGATTGTGGCTCCTGTCTGAGCTGGAGCGAATCCACCAAACTGAGTCGTGGATTTGTTGAAGTTTTTTAGGAGTAAAAGAAAGTAACACTCTTTGGCCGATACGATAATCGAGAACTTTAGTTTCATTTCAATATTAAAAGGTTTGGAACAAATTTCAGGGATGTAGCCAGTTTCTATTTCAATCTGGAGCTAATAAAGTGACAAATCAAAAAAATTAAACTCTTAAAAAGATCAAAACCTGTTGTTTTGATGCTAATTGTTCTCAACTATTTATACTTTTACTCCTACAAAGTCTTTATGTATTTGAAATTGATTATTTGTGGACATTTAAAAGTCTTTAGCAATAAATTCTGGTGGGTTTTTTTGTTTTATTTATGTTTCCTTTTTCGTAGGAATCCTGCAAAAATGTTTACAAAAGAGAATTTAACCCAATGCAGAATGTTAGAAAACAGCTGTTTACTGTGGATCTTTTTCAATTCAGCAAACCAGGGCTGTACCCTGAAATAACCCCAGTTATCAATGATGTTGCAGTTGTTTCTGACAGAGCAGTAAAACACAAAATGAACCAACAAATACCTCTGAGAAAAGATGCTGATCAAAAGCAGACGAGGGCTGTTATGGGGAGCCTTTTAAATCCAACATTCTTACACTTTCTATGATTTCTTCTCCTCATGCAGGGAAATTAATAAAACTGTGTTCTGTTTCATTCATCAGAGCAATGAATCATATTTTTATTCACCACAGTCTCCCAGGAATAGGCTAGACTTTAAGAGCCTTGTTTCTGTCTTTGGGAAATAAGCTATTGCCTGATACAAACATCCTCTGGGAAAAAGAAAGAAAAAAAGTGGTCTGCTCAATGAAATTTGAGAATCTTAATAAATCCAAGAAATTTGGCTCTTTTTCTTGATATTTTGCACACAGTTGCTGCCTTTTGAGGTAATATCTACTGCCTTAGTGGCATACGCCTGTACTGGGGTTGACTCATATGGGTGTTGAGGTTTTTGGACCGGGGGGGTCATATAGGGGAGTGGCTGGTTCTTAAGTGGAGCACAGGTGTGTCTTGCAGTTCCCTTGAGGCTGGTACGGCTACCTCAAGGGAGGCCATGAAACTGGAACGTACCGTTGTCGTGAATGTGGAAAGTGTATCATGACGTGGTCGTAGGGCTAGTGGGAGTTGCATGCACTTATGACGTACATGTGACGCTGTCACACTCTAGTCTTTAATTTATCAAACATTTGGCAATGACCAACAGACAGCCCTTTTATAGAGGTCAACAGCCAAAAAAAGTTGAATTAGGGTTTGGTTACCCTTTAAGGACTCCTCCAAGTCACTTTTTGACATTTTGGGAGTCCCCAACTCATCGTTTTTTGACGTACTGACTATACCCATTCGATCACAGGTCCCCAATCTCCGGACCACAAACTGGAATCGCGTTGCGCACCACTACCCAATACCTGTAGCCTAACCTGGTACCAGTTCGAGTCCGGTACCACTGAGACCAGGTTAGGGTTAGAGTACCAGTATCAGGTTAAAGTCCCATTATTTGTCACACACCTAGGTGTGTGAAATTTGTTTTCTGTATTTGACACATCCCCTGGGGGAGCAGTGAGCTGCAGACACCATTTGGTGGTTTCACCCCCCAGTCCAACTCCTTAGTGCTGAGTGTCTGAGGAGTCTTTGGTATGACTCGGCCGGGATTCGAACCCACGACCTTCCAATCTCTGGGCGGACACTCTTTGGTTACCGGTACTGGCCGCGTCCCCGGGACCAGTCCGGGTGTGGTACCGCATCTGGTACCATGTACCGGGGGTTATGGACCCTTGATTTTACGAACAGCTTCTGACACCCAAAGCATCAGAGACTGACGTGGAGGGGTCCTTAAGCAAACGTCAGTATCAGACGAGTTTGGAGTGAGAATGTGTTGCATACCTTTACCCTTAACTACCCTTCGCTCTAAGGCTTCAATGAGCAGTCTACGATCCTAAAATTCCATCCAGGCCACCTGCTTGTTCCATTACAGGTTTGCCCAGATCCACTGTGTAGAGACACATTTTGCACTTCAACCAGTTGCAGTTATTCTGGGATAAGTTAATTCTCCATTTCAAGGTCTTAACGAAATACTTATCTATAACACTCTGCTCTCAGTTTGTGCAGAATGTTGTTGATTGTTTTTACAGTTTCCATGCAATCAAACTTCAAAGCAGTAGAAGGACCTCAAAAGTATCACGAACGTAGAGAAGAGATTTAGACTCGTGTAATACTTTTGCTGTCGTTGTTACCCTAAATCAACTTTTTTTCTTTTAAGCTTTCAATAAAGTGTGTGATGTTTGAATTTCCTCAACTTCTGCTAGGGCAGTTGTGATTAAGGCTTTAAAGGCCCACTCCAATCAAACTTGTTTTTAACGTGTTCTTGTAGCATTTCTCCCATGATAGAGGACATATTATATGGAGCTATTTTGGGGCCATAAACATTTGAAACCTAAAAACAGAACATTTGAAGCTGAAAATAAATACGTATATTTTTGAGCAGGAACAAGTCTTGGACATTTTTTATTTTTTTGGCCAAACACCAATTTTTTTTCAAAATGTTATTTTATTAGATTTTTTTGGGGGGGCTTCAAATATTTATGGCCCCAAAATAGCTCCATAGACATACAGAAGACAAAGATTAACACTGCACTTCTGATTATTTCTTTGCTCAAATATCAGTGAATCAGATGCAGATGAAAAAATGACATTTGAAAAAGCTTGTAGTAATGATGTAGGTGCTACAATTTGCTCTGCTCCATTCCGATACATCCACTTGCAGACAAATAGATTCCTCGTCTAATGTGGCTCAAAATTGTTCGACTGGATAGCTTCAATATTGCTCGCCATTTTTGTTACACCTGTAATTTGGGGTTGTGAGGCGCTAAAAGATAGTGGGAGAGTATGTAAACAAATGAATGATGGGAAATGAGGGCAGGCTTACTCCAAACCCACAAATCAGAGGTGAACTCCTGCCGCTCTGCAGAACTAGGTCATAGAAAATGACAGTTTTTTTCTTATTTTGGCCAACATTTTTTAATTATAGTTATAATAGAACGCTGGAAACACTTTTACTATAACTTGAAGCGTGTTGGAGTGGGTCTTTAGGGTGCAGCCCTAACCCCAAACCCCACCTGTGCAGCGTTACTGTCTTTAGATTCTCAGTTCTGAACACATCTGTGTGTTATAAATAATACAAGAGAAGCAGAATTCAGCTGGCTTCCTGCACTTAATGCTTTTCACGATAGAATCAGCGATGACAGCACTGACCACTGAAAGACCGAGCTTTCAAAGTTACAATTCTTCAGAATAAATCTGGTCTCTGACAGACCCAGTGAAGCTCAGTCTGCTGTAAACACTCCACGGGTTTTGTATTTATTCTTCTAATGCAGACCGTGGGTCAGCTCCTTTTTATGTCCTGTTTGTTGCCATTACGACTCCATCTTGCCGCTCTTTTATTGCCCATTCAGCGTCTTGACCAGCGCCGTAGTAGCCTCTAACATGATAACCGCTCCGTCTTTCTCCTGTTTCTTCATCTGTCTGTCGTTGGAAGTCACTGATCCTATTTCCTCTCCGCCGCTCTGCTGCTCTGTGCTGCTTTCATCCAGTTTACTCGCTGATTGCCCCTGTGATGTACTGAAAGCATCCTGGGTGGTTATTCACGGCAAATTGCTTTGCATTGTGTTGCTACAGGGT
Source organism: Oryzias melastigma (assembly GCF_002922805.2). Lineage (NCBI taxonomy): Eukaryota > Metazoa > Chordata > Actinopteri > Beloniformes > Adrianichthyidae > Oryzias > Oryzias melastigma. The sequence goes on from NC_050512.1 coordinate 28,650,109, forward strand.
CCAAAGTAAGTGTGGAGACAGGCCGAGGCCTCCACAGTTAAAAGTGAAAATAATGACTCGGCCTGCTAATGGCTCCTGCACATGTGACTTTGTGGAAATGCTGTTCAGTTCTGCACAACCGAGAGGGTTAAAGCCTCACTCTGATGAAAAGGGTGTTTTGTGTGTTATTAACATAATCTTGAGGACATATATAAAGTCAGTTAAGCTAAAAATTGCATTTATGAGTATTTTTTAAATGAAACTGTTGTAAATCAAAGGCTAAAAAAAATTTGAAAAAGCTTGTAGCTGTGACTAAAACGTGGGCTTGACGTTTTGTTACACCGGTAATGTTAGGTTGGGGTTGTGAGGGGCTGTAAACTAGCTGGAGAGCACATAATCTGTCAGGAGGCAGCTCTCTGTCTCCCCCTTTGGTCACTAGTGGGAGCTGTTTCCAGAGTGCTTAATGGATGCTGCTCAGATGTCTCTCATTTGCCAATCACTCACAAGACACTTAAAGGGTAACCAAACCCTAAATCACCTTTTTTTGTCTGTTGACCTCTATTAATGGGGATTTAAAAGTGCTTTCTGTTGGCCATTGCCACATTTTTGTTAAATTAAAATAAACTTGTTTATTTCTTGAACATCAAATCAAAAACTGCCTGTGTGCTGCCCCCTACAGGTTGAATCAAGGTTTTACATTTGACTTTTGTGATTGGTCAAACCATTTAAGTCCCACGTCATGATCTGCAGCTCCAGTAATGATAACAGCCCCGTTCCCAAGCCCCACCCCTCTGAGTGGAATTTCAAATTTCAGCTGTGGGTGGAGTCAGCCTCCAACTTCCCTGTTTGTTAACCCTTTAAGCCAGGGGTGTCAAACTCAATCGTGCAAGGGGCCAAAATCCAAAACACACCTTAGGCCGAACTGGATAAACATTTATTGAACATTCTAAAAACTACATTTTTAAAACTTTAAAACCGTAACTTTTATCATAATTATGAAGAAGATATTTAGCATTACCTGTGATAATGCTAGTGTGAATGCTATAAGCTGAATTTGGCCACTGAAGATGTTGAAATTGATAGCTAAAATCAATAAAGGTAATAGCTGAAACGCTGAAGCTGATAGCCAGCTAAAATATTAGCTAAATGCCAAATTAGCCTAAAAAAAACTAAGGTTAGCCAAAACAGCTAGCATGTTTTCTGAAAAAATAGCTAAGCTTTAAAATAGCCAAAACAGCTAGCGTGTAGTTGAAATGTTAGCTTATTTCCAAAATAGCCTAAAAAATCTTTGTAAATGCCAAAATAATCCAAAAAGCTATCAGAATGCTAATTTTTAATACTTTAAAACCGTAACTTTTTAACATTATTATGAATAATATCAAGACAGGAATATTATTACAGAATAAATCAACGTAAACATTAAATAACTTTCAATATTCTACTCTCCATAAAAATATATTTTGTCAAAATTATACAAGTTAGAAATGAGAGCAAGATAACATTGGTCCATTAATAACAATTAAAAAAAAAAAGATCTGGAGGGCCAGATATAATTACCTGGAGGGCCGGATCCGGCCCCTGGGTTTTGACTTTGACACATGCTTGAAGAACTGCTCAGAGCATCCATCAGTGCGGAGTATTGTTTGTGCCACTGAGCCCACATACCGAGCATCCTGACCTGATCTCCTGTTCACCTGATCCTGCTTCGTCTGTGTTTCTGCTCGTTTGCCGCCTGCCCCGACCCTTGCCTGGATCCTGACCACTCTGGTTGCTCTCTGATACTTCCATGCTTGTTGTCGACTTCTGACCACCTGATTTAGATTTGTGGACTTTTAGCTGTGTTAATAAACCTGCTACAGTTGGAACCAGCCGTCTACCTGCTCTGTGACATAAAGAGATGGATGACAGGAAGTGGAGACAGGCTCACCGACAGTCCCGCCCACAATGATTTTGTCTAAAACAGTTTTCATTCATTCATTTATACTTGATTACCAACAGACTAAAGGCCATTAATAATCAAATTCACTCACAAAAGTAACTAAAACGACAAAATCTTCTCAGAAACATTCTTAATAAATACTGTAAAAACAGAAAGTTCCATTCTTTTACATTTTCACAAACCTTTTGCGTAAAATTAAAAATATAAAATAAAACACCACAGAGAAAGCGTTTAAATTAGCTCCAAAGATGATCGTCGCAGATCTTTCAGTGTCTGCTCAGAAACAAAAGATCCAGGAACAAAACATGGAAATCCGTCTAATACGCAAACCAAAACTGTTGGAGCTCCTTAAAAATGTGAATTTCACACCTTAAGTGGGTAAGATGTATCCTTTGGCTAAAAGTAAGTTTGCGATGTAAAGTCCTCCTTCTGTTTTCAGTCCCCACTCAGCTCATTTCTCAGGAGGATTTCTGAGGTGTGTGATAAAGCTCCGGCAGAACTTTGCATATCTGCAGTGTTTTTATCACCGGGGGCAGAGCGCATCCTCTGAATGCTAAATGAAGACTCTTTTTTTTTTCATACGCTGTCACTTCTGCAGCCTTGAAAGCCTTCAAGAGTGGCAGTTTGGTTCTTTTTTCAAACAAAGTTGACTCATTAGAATAATCAAAGTCATCAAATGTTTTAAATGTTTTGCCTCCTGTGTTTTCTCTCTGTCACGACAGGCTGCAGCGGATCAAGACGACGAGCAGCGTGTGGAGGATTTAAAAAAAAACTTATTTGTTTACAGAATCTTTTTTAATCACATCTGATCTGGTCCAAATGAAGAATAAACGGTATGTTTTAATGCATACGCCCCATATTCAAAGGGATATGGGTCAGACCGGATCTTTTTATAAACCGTTCTGCTTATATTTGTGGGTCACTCTGCTTTTTTTACATTCAGAGTTCTGGAAATAAATCAGAAATGGCCTTGATCTGCCACACAGTGAGGGTCATTTGTTAGGAATGAAAACTAAGTTTGCACGGAACTAAAAAGTGCACGTGGGAACGCTCGCCGACACAACGCCGCAGAAGATAATGGTGATGTTCCGTCACCTGAACGTCTCTTTAAATGAGTCAGGCTGGGCCGCTGGGCCAGGTTGATTCCACTGAGGCAAACGGAAAAAAAGTGTAAAGAGGGGGGTGGGGGGTCTGATGCTGTGGAGATGGAGGCCAGAAATAGAAATGGTCAGATGAGGGGGGGTTATTGATCAGCAGGGAGGGTCAGAGGATCAGCTGGCGACGAAGGCCAGGTGCTCTGACACCAGAAGATGCTGAGGAGACGGGATGGACCGCAGTGATGCAGAACAGAAACACCTCAATAATAATAATAATAATAATACATTTTATTTATATAGCGCGTTTAAAAGATACTTAAAGACGCTGACAGATTACATTAAAAAAGCAGTAATAAGACACATTCAATTTAAAGATGGAAATAAAAATTATGAAATAAAATTAAAGATTAAAAGCAGTTTTAAATAAAGGAAAGATTATTATGAACTTTCAAGTGTATTTTTAGTTATTTACTATCAATCTGCTGTTTTAAGTAAGAAGGTGGTTTCCCTTTTGTGGGATCCATAAAGTTCTATTCTATTCTATTCTATTCTATTCTAGTACCATAACAACAAAATTTCAGTGTTTCATAGAGAGATTTGGGGTTGTCAGGTTTAAAAAATTAAAGTTCATGAAGTGATTCAGAGTTTAAATATTACAAGTGTTGCACTCTGGGATTTAAAGCTTCACGCTCTGAGTGCAATCAGCAATTTTTGTTTCTTGAGAAAAACTTGTACTGATTAATATTTTAAATACTTGTGTTTCAAAGGTTTTAGAATAGTTAAAAATGTGTTTGAAAAGTGACAGAAAGTCAGTAAATCAGTTAAAATCTGGTTAAAACAAAATTAAGGTGTTATTTAGACATATTTGAAAAAATAACTTTTTTTTTCTGATTTACATCAATTAAGCTCATGTGTCATCTAAAAGACCCACTGTGGGGAAAGTTGTGTTTTTTGATGTCATGTTTTTAATCTAAGCTCAAAATAGCCTTTCTGACAAATAATTCACGCAAAAATTCAAATTGAAAAATGTATTATTAATTACGTAGAAAATATGCTGGGCAGAAGTTGGTAATAATGAGGGGAAGGGGGGCGGGGTTGCTCTGCACCTACAGTCCTATCCAGATGGATGAAGTAGTGGGTGGTTGGTGGACGGCCACCAAGTCCCAACAAGACTGTGATGTGAGCGAGGAGGAGGCGGAGTCATGGTTTGGGCCTGAATCTTGGGGAGAGAGTTGGTCGGGATCTTTAGGGTCCCTGAAGGAGTGGAATGACCTCAGAAAAGGATGTTTAGTTTCTGACCGACCACTTTCTTTTATGGTTAAAAAAATAAGAACCGTGATTTCTGAAACAAACTCATCCATCTCATGCTGCAGGAATACCTCTGCATCATTTCAGCGTTTCCATGACAGATATAAACAAAACTTTATTGGAATTCTAGAAATGTCTGAAAAACACAATTTTACAATTTCCATTAAATCATAATTATGCACATAAATACAAACAAACGAACGATATAAGTCATTCAAAAACGGATGTGACTTTGATTACAGCATTTAAATTCATGTCACAGTACCAGCACTCATCATCTATCAAAGGAGACGTCGGCGTCTTATTCAGGCCGTGGAGCAGCGAGCTGCGTGGGAGCGACTGCAGATGAAGAGATTTGGGGAAATGGTGATTTTTACAGAGGAGCTGTGGATCCAACAATTCAAGATGACACGCTCAACTTTTGATGAGCTGTCGGGGTGCCCGCCGTGCAGCGTTTTAAGCGTGGTATCCGGTTGTTGGTCACAAACTCATTTAATAATAATTAAAAAAGGGTTTTCATTGCAGTTTTGCTAACTATGTCAATTTTGATAAACCTAAAAAACCGCCTCCTCTAAGCAAAAACTTTATTTTTCTATAAACGTGAGTTCTTTTGAAATTGACATGTTTCCATTACACTAATTTATTATTGCAAATCCAGTTTGTATTATTTCATAGTCAATGGAAACACATTGACTGTTGGCTGTTATGCTCATAAAAGGAGATAAACTGATGGTTTACCATCCTTCCTCCCCTCACCTCAACCCTATTGAGAACCTTTGGAGGATCCAAACAGCAGCTCTGAGAAACTATTCTGACGTCCTGTCAAAAAATTCAATCAGAAACTCTCCAAAAAGTTCAATAAATGCAAGAATTGTGAAGCTGCTACAAAATAAAAGTCCTATTTCTCAAATGAAACTTGACCTATGAAGATGTTTATGATTGGAATAGTTTTGATTTCAGTGAATATGACCTCCTAATGTAATAAATCCAACAGATGACCATTTTCAGTTCTTTAGAATCGATCAAATGTTGCAGAACATTAATGTACTGTTAATTTTTTTATTATTAAAAAATACTGTTCTCTTTGGGAAGTTTGTTCATCAAAATGTAATATGTACTCTTGACAATTAGGCTGACTGTCATTTGCATTGAGTGTTAATTTAAAGTGCACTGCATGTCCTAGAAAACAAAAGTTTTGTTTTTTATATTTAATTTGAGCTAAAATGTGATAATCATGATAAATAGATCACTTTTTAAATGGATCAAAAGATGATGGGAGGGAATAATTAAGTTTTTCTGCAATTTTAGGAACCTTTTGCGGTAAATGTCAAGACTACCGCAGTTATGAGCCGCTTCTCCTTCGTAGTAAAACTCAGATTATGAGTACAAACATCTCAGCAGACCTCTGACTGTACGTCTGGATTAAACTGCATTATTTTGTGAAAAGCACTTCTGAATGAGTTTCTAAAATGCTCCAAATTGTCTCTAAAAGATGTTTTCTCTGTTTTCTTGTGGTTTTACTTAGTTATGACCGATTGTGGTCATGAAAATAAGCTTTAAAGAGCTGAAATTGTTGTTTGCCTTCAAGGAAAAAACAGCTAATCTGAAATTGGCACAGAAATGTAGATGCTTCAAACTAAAAGACATCAGGTAGACTCTAGATAACAGCAGGAAAATGTTTGGAAACAGAAACTCATTTCAAGCCATGTTTTCTGGGTTAAACATGCAGCTCTTTAGTTGGAGCTTCTGCTCCTGTGCAGGCCTGAGTTTATGCTAGACTGCCTTTTAGGTTGATTTTTAAAAGAAGTTTCAACCATTTTTGAGTTTTTCAACAAATCTAATAACCGTGATCTTGCTTAAAACTCTTCCGATGGATTTCTGTCTCCTTCCTCCCATCTGGACCCTCTTTAACCATCTTGGGTTTCCAGCTCTCCTCAGGAGTCATGGAAAGGTTAGAATGAAATTCTGCTTTTGCTGCTTGATTGAAGACAGTGATATTCGGTTCTCCTCTCTGACCCTTCGGTCGGGCTTTGCTTCCGTTCAGCCCCACTGGTCTGTGAAGGGTTGACATTCAGGGAGGAAAACTGACAGATTCTTGTTCTTCTGCAGCTCTGTTTGTTTCTCCGATTTCCCACATGCAATCACTCCATCCTCTCTGCAAGTCATGCTGAGATTCCGAGGCTCCGGGCTCTTGAATCTGGAGTGGATATGGTTTCTTTCTCATGATTAGCAGCCTGAGGGCTCTGACAGAGGGCGTCCGTCCTGCTGTCCTCTGACAGCTCAAAGCAGCTCTCTCTGCACCTTTTCTGTCTTCATTTTCTACTCATTCTTGCAAAAGAAAAGAAGATCTTCAACGATTTCTTCAGCTTTACTGTCCTTCCTTCCCCATGGCCTTCATTTGTTCCAAAAAATACATTTTTATTGACTCCTGTGGCTGATCGACTTAAATGTTAGCCTCTATCCTCTTTCAGCGTTTTTCTGTGGTGTAGAATTTCTTTAAAGGTAAATAAAAATGGAAAACGATTTACTCATTGAAGTCAAAATGAAGCTTAAAAAAAGTAATCTGCTGCAGTTTTGAAGTCAGATCCAGAGAAAAACGAGGAAATGCTCGATAATCTCTGTGCACAACTGCAGCCCAAACACAGCAGAGATAAACAAGACAGAAGTGAAGGATGTTTCCACCAAAACTAAAGTCTTCGCTTTTTTTCTTCCAATTGGACTCGATGACATCCAGAGATAAACGAGTGTCTGCAGCCGGATGAAGGGATTCTGCAGCTTTTAAAGATGTGAACTGTGAGAAAAACAACATCCACGGCTTTGCTGTCTCATACGTCTGGGTTTGCTGCTTTTGCTGGAGTTCATGTTAAAGAGATTTTTCATGGAATTTTAGCATAAATTCACGTTTGTAATAACTTTTTGGTAAAAAAACAATGTGGTTTCTGTGTTTTAAGGTTATTATTTAAGTGAAAAATTAAGGATTTTTAGATTTATCAGTAATATATTAATTTCCTAAAACAATCTTTTTTTTGTTCTTTCGTGTGACAGAAGCTCAAATAAGTTATTTTCAAAATAAAAGATGATCTGTACCAAACAGGATCATCTCAGTGCAGCTCCGGTAACCAAAAATGCTACTATATTTTAATTTGATTTATTTTTCCCTCTTTGTCCTCAGCAGTCTTACTCTGCTGGGTTTTGTTATTTTAGTTTGGACCTTGGTAGTCTTAGTTTGTGGGCTTTGTTTGTTTGTTTTCTTTAGGTAGGTTACAGACCGCCTGTAATAGACAAATATCTGCACATTTTGATAAATGACGAACGAAAGAAACACTTCTGAATTTCGTATATAACATACGTATCACGAATGGCATTTGTGGAAAATGCACAGATTGTATATAGTCAGGGTAAAAGTCTCTTCCATGAAGTTCTTGTGGTTCATATGCTCCCATCAAACCCCGCCCATCTTTAGGGCTGATGGTGTTGTCACCATGTGGACTTTCTCTAAAAAGCTACAAAGTGCTTCAGTGGGTTTTGGTAAGAACTGACGGTCTGTATCTCCTGCAGGGAGCGTGTCTTCTGTTTGTTTCTCGGTTTGATTTCTTTCAGATGAAATACTCGCTGGGTATTTATGACATGTCAGACGCGATGAAAGCCGACATTCTGTCACAGAGACTTAAGATTACTCAACCACGGAGGCTGAGTACAGAATTCAGCTTTTCTTGTTCCACGTTTCCAAACAATATCAGATTCTCTCAGATGAATGAATTCCAAAAGAGATGAAGTGCTTTGAGTTCTTCTTTATTCTGGGAGGTTTCTCCCACTGATTCCTCACAGCTCGGTTTAACCATCAAACAGTGTTTCATGTGGTCCCCCGCTCTTCGTCTGCAGCCATTAAAGATTTGCTGTCTTAACTTTCTCCCGGAGCAGTTCCATAGCGCCGCGGCCTCACGGTGGTTTTGATCTGCTGGGAGATTAAAGGCGCCAAGACATTTGACGAGCAGAGAGACCACACCTCCTGCCTCTTGCGTCTCCGTGAAGGTAACTCTCTTTGATGCGTCAGGGACGCTGTGTTCTACAGACACAAGAACACCCTCAGGTGTGGACACGGGTTTCCTCCCCGGTAGTTCTGATGAAGTTTCATCCGCATGTGTCCGACTCTGTCCTCTCCCTGGCCGTCCCTCGGTGCTGCTCTCCTTGACATTTGCAGAGCTGCAGATCTTCATGATGTTTCGGGCTACAAGAAACACCGTGGTCCCTCACTTCCAACATCCTCCCTCCTTGCTAAATCATGAATAAACAGGGATGAAATGAATTATTTAAAAAGCTGATTTAATGTTGCTTAAACCACCTGCAGGTTTTATTATTGCCACACTTGTTGAATCAATAATCGGATGGATGTTTATTTTATTTTCTGATAAAGAAGAAGAACAGATGATGCTGCTGGCCAAGGCCTTTCAGCAAAGCATCAGAAACAAAGTAGCTTACAGGCAGGAAGGGATCGATGGAAAAGTTTCAAGAGGAAATCTGAACTAGAAAGAATACAATTATTCAACTCTCGTGCAGCATGAAGAGTCCATGTAAACGCACGTACCCTCGTTTCAGGATTTCACATCCAGAACTCTTACAGTACACAAGTTTTTAAATCTAATCTCTAGGGATGGGTATTATTGATACTACTCCTCTTATCGATTCTGTGCGAAAAAAAGGAGGGAGAAGACAAATAAACCTTTTTATTTCAGAACAATTTAACCCTTTAACACCTGTGAAGCTTAAACACAAAACCTTTAACATCAATTTTGTGAGTTTTGCTTTTTCTTTGCTTTTCATTTTCGTTCATCTACAGATAATTAGAGTTCATCAAGATTCTCCTCACAATCCTAAATGTAAACGTTGTCCCAGCTTTACATGAAAGCTCTTTAATCTTCTTTTTCCTGCAGTTTCTCTTTCTGCAGATCAGCGTTAGCCTTTACTGTCATCATTTCTCTAAATGTGTTTTCCCAGCTGAAAAAGAAAGAAAGAAAATACCACCAAAGGACAGGTTGACCTTAAAAAGGTTTGTCTATGTTAAGGTCATTCAGAGGTTCAGCTGAAAGGACATGAAACGGGAATCTTCCAAATCCCTTTAAAGGAGAGTGTGATGAGTCTTTGAGCCTCTTTGTGTGCTCACAGGCGGGAAGGGTTTCTGCAGAGCTTCTGCGGCTCGGTCCATATTTCTGCCGGACACCCATGCTGTAATTGGCAGAAGAAGTCGGGGAGAATCTGAGAAAGGATCAGCTCGTCCGTCTGGTTCCTACTGCCAAATGTCGGAGACATTTCTGAACTATCCGAGCAGAATATCGACACGACAACATGATTTGTAACTTTACAGTTCTATTTATTTTTCCAACATTTGTATCACACATTGTTGCAGAGTATAAGAAAGTTAAAAAAAGCCACTTCTATTTTTAAGGGTTTTCTTTGGTTACACAGACCTCATTAGTCATTCATGTTATTTAATCTGAACCCTATGAAGTCCTGAAAGTTCTGGAGTTTTGGGATTCCAAAAATCTAATTGTCACCAGATTCAGAATTAAATAAACTAAATAAATCTATCCTGTAGCTTCTGTGAGTTCCTGAAGACTCAGCAGATAAACCTCCAGGTCTACCTTCTTGATATTCTTCTGTTTCTGGGTTTGGGAGACTCTGTTTAAGGGTTTTATTAAAGCAAAGGATCAAAATGCTTGTGGGAATGATTGATTTTCCAAGTCCTTTATGTTTTTTCCAGATGGTATGATTGAGGCTTGCTTCCAGAAATTTCTGTTGTTTAATCAAGTTTCTTTTTCCCTGTGAAATCGTCCTCGTGCCAAAGCAGCAAACGCTCAAAGCGAGATGGATCCAACTTCAATCTTACAGTTGGCGCTGTTTTCTTTCTGCCCTCAAACACAAGGTACCTTTGCTTTTTACAGCCAGAAATGTCTATTTTGAGCTAAATTGTCCATATGTTGAGTTTCTGAAACACCATTAAAAAGGTTTTTCTTGATCATACTGTAGACTATTTTGCTGATTTGTTGATTATATCAAATCTGATCTCTTCTTTTCCTGAAACAGCATAAACCGTCTTTGTGATGCAGACAAATAGATCCAATAACGTCTTTGTTTTCCTCGTCTGAGCAGACGGTACCGATCCGTCAGGACAAAAACTTCCCCCAAACAGCAACCCTACTTAACGCTCGGCTTTAATAGAACCACTCAAATCACAGATTCTGGACCCTATTTGGTTTCTGACTTTTTAATTATTACTTCTTTCTTTAATCTTGTGCACAAACTGCATTTTTGCACTATTGCATCCCTGCACTTCCACATATTTGCACACGTGTCCTACCTTTCATTTCTGTCTACCTCTGTATGTCGTCTGTTTATGTTTGTTCCTTTCGAGCTGCAGACGTCGCTACAATGCACAATTGTAGTGACAATAAATGATTCAGATTTTACAATACATCAAAAGATGATTGGAGTGGGACTATAATAGATGGTTTCCTGCATCTGCTGGAGGATGAATCAAGCAACAAAATCCCACCATCAAAAGTGCTGCTTTTTGGCAGGAGAGGGAATGGAGAGGATGACTGCTGCTGCATTTGGATTTGATCTTTTGACAGCGCTTTCCTCCATATTTCATTCCAGAGAGCAACCAGTGTTCCTGCCTTTCAAGCAACGCTTGAAACAATCACACAGACTGGCAACTTTAGAATAACTGTCAGACGAGTGGACAGTTATTCTCTCTGACAAGGGGACGGCGTTACCACAGCATTCAAGTCCCACTCCGATCATTTTTGATCCTAAAACGTTCTCACTGGTCTTTTAATTGGGATTATGCCTGTTTTTAGGCAAAAATCTAAAAACCTGTGCTGTTTTCTAGGACATAGTTTCTGCAGAGCGGCAGGATTTTTGGTGTAGAGTAAGCCTGCCCTTATTGTTTATTCATTTTGTTATGAAAAAGGCTAATTTTAGTCTTGTCTTTTTTTTTTTTAGTCTTTTTTATGTCTTGTTTTACATAAAAATGAATAAATATATATGAAAAAATATAAATAAAAGAAAAAGACTAATTTAACTGTCGACCCCAAACAGTTTTTTATGGTTTAAGCTTTACATCTTTAGCACCAGAGATGTTTCCGTCAAAACCTAAACTGCCCTTTGACATACCGAAAATCCTAACACAGTTTCACAAATCTGAACACTTTTGCTTATATACATTTTGAGAACAATAAAGTCGTTTTTTTTGTCGCAATTTAAGCTCATCTTCCTCAATAAACTGTTTATTCACATTGAAAAGTTTTTATAAAAGCTGCTACAATTCTAAAAACTTGTGAAAATTCTGCTTCTGGCTAATGATATCTGGGCGCCATCTTGTCTGCAGCCAGGTCCCCCTCACAAAAATGGCGAGCATTATTGGACAGTTTTGAGCCGGATGTCTTCTCAGACGAGGGAAATGAAGTCATCTAGAGGTGGATGCAGCAGAATGGAGCAGAGCGAGGAGCTTGTGGCCCTCCAGCGTATTTCAACGTCCTAAATTTGTCCTTTTTCTTGACTGCTGCTCCTGATTCCTAACAATTTAAATGCTCAGAAATGCATTTTTAAGCTTGATTTTCTTCATTTTCCATCATCAGAAAAAAGCACAAAAACATGTTAAAAAGACTTTTTTTTTATTGGAGCGGGTCTTTACGTTTTGGCCACATGATGAAAAGTAGCCAAAATCGTGGAAAATCTTTGACTTTTATATTTAAAAAGTCGGTGCAGATAACCTGATTACTTTGCACATCTTCAGTGTTCCCAGATGGAAGGCGAGAGCTCGGGTTCGTGCGTGCGCTGTCACCACGCGGCACTCCGTGTCTCCCACGCGGCCACATGGGGGGCAAAGAACAGCCTCGTTAAATGGCAGATTTGGGCCAATTAGGCTGGAAGTGGAACAGATAAAGATAAACACGGTGCAGCTGGAAGTGCTCGGCCTGCTTTGACAACACCCTCCTGATCCTCATCTCTTCCTGTCTGCACGGACGACATGTTTGTGGTTGCACCGCAGCAGTCCTGCCGTCATGCTGGAGAACTTCTGCTCTCTGTGCAGGATCTGCCTCTTCTCCTCTCCTCTGGGATTGATCCAACCCTGCACGGATTCCCATCCAGAGTCAGTCTGATCTGGAATATTAATACCAGAATCCTGAACTGTTTCAAGCAGACTGCAACTCCAGACCTCAACGAGGCTGCAAAAGCCTCCAGAACATCTGTAGCTGAATGTTCTCCACGATCAAATCCCCACAGTGCAGCCTCCTGCTGTGTGGAGTCTGCGTGCTCTTAAGTGTGCTCAAGGTTATATTTATATTTACTGTGACGGAGCAGTCAGGAACTGTTTGTGTGGTTTTTTTTGTTTTTGTTTTTGTAATGAAGGTTTCGCCGCCTGTGTGCTGCACACAACCGCAACAAGAAATTCTCCAGCCTGATTCAAGCTTGTTCAATTATTCATAGCTCACTGCTATTGCGGTGCTCTGGCACAGCGAGCGAGCGGGAGGGAGGGAGGAAGGCTGAAGCAGGGAGAGAAAGAGGGGGTGTCTTCTATGAAAAGAGGGGCTTCAGAGCTGGAAAACGCCCGGATCGTCAGTGTCATGATCCTCCTTCTGCTTTGGGTTTGAGGCTTCACTTTTTCCTGTGTTGTCAGAATCCCCGTCCTCTATTATCGTATGAGCTGCAGCGTTAATCTCATCCAGATTCCCGACTCTTCCCAGGACATTTCTTAGCATTCATGCCGCTGACTTTGAATTAAAAGATGGCTCTTTGCTTAACCCCCGTGGCCCCGTACAGCCTCCCATTTACAGTTGGGCGTGCGCTCTACCACCCCCTGTGGACGGCGAGGAGGGACACAGGTTCAGCACCTACACTTTGCCCTAATGATGTGAAACCACTGACCTGCTCATCCGCAGACCCTCATCCTGACATCTTCAATTATCTCTTCATTTTTCTGAGCTCATTTGGACAGAAGTGGTCCTCACGGAGGGTGAGGAGAAACGAAACTTTCCACATCAGAGACAGAAAAAGATTTTTTTTAAAAGAGAACGTCAAAACTGGAGGGAGAGAGTTTCAGGCAAAAGATGTTCAACAGCAGAAAACTTAAAGATGAGAAATAAAAACTGTAAAAGACCCAAAGGTTCATTGTCTAGCTTAAACTGCATAATTCTGTGAATCAATTATTCAGTTGGTTGTTAAATAGCAAAAATAAAAGTGAAATTAAAAACTGATTTCCAGAAGTTGAAAGTCTCAAATTTGGGCCAGAATTTTTGTCATTTAATTCCATTTAAAACCTGATGATCATGTGTGGAATATATGAAGAAAATCCATCATGGCGGCGCCTTTCTGCAAAGGAGGAGGGCAATAAGAAGAAGAGCATAAATAAGAAAGATAAAGACTCACTCCTATCATCTTTTGATCTATTTTCAAAGCGTTCCAAGTGGTCTTTTAGTTTTGATTTATGATTTAGCTATGAGTTGTTTTCTGGGAGATAGCTTCTGCAGTTTTGAGCTGGACTGTTGGCACGGAGCAACCCCGCCCCCCCTCCCCTCCCATTGCTGAGAGCTTGTTTCTTGTCCAACGTCACAAATTAGCTTTTTTAAACTGCATGCTTTTGTCTGCTCCTAATTCACATCAATTTGAATAAAGAAATACTCAGAAATGCAATTATAAGCTTAATTTTGTGTCTTCCATTATGAGAAAAAGGCCACAAAAACATCCTAAAACAACAATTTTCATGATGGTTTCAAGGAGGACAAGATGAGGAGCTGGAAAGGAACACGAGATGATGAACTAGTTTCTCTCCACACTGTCCACAAAGGCAGAACGACCCTGGAAAACTACTGACACTTGTTTGGCCTCACTAATACCAGCACTTTCAGCCTTCACCTGTAGGGGCAGTAAAGGGCTAAATAGTGTCAGAGACCGAGAAGATGGAAAGAAGAAGAAACTGGAGTGTGTTGGTAAGAATTTGTTTTATTTTAATTAGTCCCTTTAGAAATATGTCTTAAAAAACAACTCAGGCTTTTTGATTTTTGCTAAAAACGATATAAAAATAACCAATAAGGCCTTTAAATGTGTAAATTAAAGCTTCAAGTTTGGGGGGTTCTTAAATCCCTTTAAGTGTTTCTTTTGAAATTTACTGGCACAATGAAATTACATGAATCGTTCTTGACATTCGTGTCAAAAAATGTAAACGCCCTATGAAAGTCTGTATATTTTCCCACTTATTTGGATACATACAAATTTAATATCAATTTGAACATCACTGACTGATCCAAGTGATATGACTTTAAGTTAAAAAATGTTTTAATCCTATTTAAATGTTTCTATGAAATATAATTTCTGCTTTTGTTTAAATATAGACACTTCACACTCAAGGGACTTCACATTTAAGGGACTCTCCACTGTCTCAATGACGAGATTTCAGCCAAAGGAGCAAAAATAGCGAATATGAGGGAGGAAGTCCAAACTTTGACCTCCATTAAAATAGGAATTTATTGTTCAGATCTTTTTTTTAATGAGTAGAATAATAGTAAAGTTTTAGCTTGATTTATATACATTAATGTGTCCTAATTTCGTCACATGACTGTATCTGTAATTGGTAGAAGTTTGCAACTTTGTCCGTCTTTAGGAACGTCTTTCAAATGTTGAAACTCTCAAGGGTGAAAAGTTTCTCCTTCAGGAAAATCATCAAATTCTTTTGATTTGGAGCAGCTATATTGAGCAGCTTCACGATTCATTCCTCTCTCAGGCTGAATGACTTTATGCTCGCTCCCCACTTGAAGAACCTTGGAGGGGTCGATGGGTCTTCTGGATGAAATAACTGTTGATGTGTAGCAGCCAAACAGGAAGTGAATTTGGCAGTGATGGAATCAGAACGGACAACAAGAGCAGGCAGGAGAAAGGTCAATGTATCCATGAAAACAGCGAGGGACAGATGCAGGAGTCTCTATGCAGCCGGTGAGTGAGCACGGAACCGCGGAGAGGCCTTTTGCTCCGACTTTTTCAAGCTGTTCACACATATGTTTTCTTTACAAACAAAAGGTCCACATGTATAGAAGCTTGATATAGAAGATTCTTCACATTTCAATCATTTTAGACAAGAATGAAGATAGACGCACACCATAGAAAAGCTTTGATTGCAATGAAAGAAAAATATATTGAATCTCTGGATAGAAAAAAGAAAAATAGCCTCATATTTAATCAAAGTTACTTGAAGTGCAGCTCAGAAAGAGAGAGAAAAGATTGAACTTTTCTTACTTGACCTTGAATACATACAGTGTGTGTGAGCCAGAGGTAAAGGGTTAAACATGCCTAAATATTGTTTTTATGTATAGGATCCAGTTTTCAGAACCTCACAAACGCGGTTAGGAAACACCTGAGATCCACAGAACCACTGGAAAGAGCCTCCGTCTGTGAGGGAGGGGCTCGGTGCTCCACAGGGCTGCAGATCAAACACACTCTTCAAAGAGATCCGCTCCACAGGAAAGAGAAAAAAAAGGCTGAAATTGTTGGGATTGCCCACTCTTTAGAAGATGCAGACGAGCTAACAAGCTCATTAAGAAATCTGCTTTTGTGTTGTTGAGTTTTCAAGAAAACCCCCCCGCCCCCTTCGCCCCGTACCGACATAGACAGAATTAAAAGCAGCCGGCATTCGGGTTGGATCTCTGCAGTGAAGAATCTGATGTAAAACAATAGTGTCACTCTGAGGGCATCAGAGAACTCAACTGTGATGATATTATGAAAATCTGAAAAACTCTTTAAGAAAAAAATAAGATCAAAACAGCAAACGCTTTAGTAAAACATCAAAAGAGCTTTCAAGTTACTAGTTAATATATACGTGTGTGTGTAAGGGTCAGGAGTCAGAGCTCTGACTCCCCCTCTGGTCACCAGCAGGAACAGTCACCAGAGTACTAACTGCACTTCATCTCCCAGAAGCCCCAGCCCACAGTTCCTGGTTCCTGCTCAGCTGTCTCCAATCTGACAATCACCCACCTGCTTCTTAAGCAGCACACAACGCCACACTCACTGCGAAGTATTGTTTGAGCCACCCTGCCTGTATTTCCGAGCGTTCCTACCTGGACCTGATCTTTTGTTTCTGACTCTGCTTTATCTCCGATTGCCTGCCGCCTGCCCTGACCCTCGCCTGGACCCTGACCACTCTACTGTCTTCTTGGATTTTCCCATGCTCGTGATTGACATCTGCCTGCCTGACCCTGATTTAGTTTTGTGGACTTTTTATAAATCTGCTGTACGTGGAACCAGCTGTCTGCCCATTTGTGACAGTAAGTACCAAGCTAACCGTGAACACTGCAGTTCAACAAGATATATTGCTAGAGATTGAACACTAGCCTTTTACAATTGTCCAAGATTCATAAAGAGCGGCGCCATATGTGACATGTCGGTAAACAAGGTTTAGCAGACAGTAAAATTATTATAAAATGCTTAATATTGGTCCGATTTTAAAGATAACGAACTCTGATCATCAGAAAAATAAGACCCAGGCTGAGGCATTAATGTTTTTGTACAAATTGCAACAGATTATTTTAAACTTTTCTATGAATAAATACGTAAATACGGGTCAGGTGGAGAGTCAACGTCGCCACAGATGGCTTGCGCCAATTGTAGCCTGTATGTGCTCCGGCTTGAGCCGGGTTCTTCGCTCGCTGCTACTGAGGAAATCCTGTTTAGTTTCTTTTCTTCCATTTAGTAATATGCCTACCAGCGGGTCATCTGGTCTGGTCTGAGGTTGAAGCACCACCGTCAGCCTCCATGAAACAAAAAAGATCGGTGGTCCTGCCAGAAAACATGGAAATAATGTCAAGTCCGAAGCTGTCATTGACTCTGAATAGACTACAAGATCAGCTAAACGTTTATTATTGAGAGTAACTCAATCAAATCTTACTAAAATGTCTTCTATGAGTTCTCCTTTATTAGCTGACATTAATAATTTACCTGTAAAACGTCACATTTTAGTTTTTCCAGATCATTTTCTGCGATTGTAACTCAGCAGTAAACAGGCATCTCGACATATCCAACATGTCCAACTCTGCACATGCTACAAGCTAGCATGTCATCTCTAGCCTTTATACAGTTTAACTAATTGGGTCAGAGCTCTTTTAAGAGTTCACAAATCTAAAAACAAACAGCCTTTTTCAAATTTATTTTACTGTCTTAAGGTTTTATTAAATAAAACAAATTTGAGCCAAACTGAGCAGACAAACTAAACATCCCAATAAGACGAGCATGTCCAAAGTCCGGCTCAATTTCAGATTTCTACCAGCCCAAAGGTTCCTGTCATAGAACCAGTAATGTGTCCCCCCCCCCAGTACTTTCTAACAACTGTGATTACTCAATTGTGATAGGCTCACATGTTGTAACACTGTTGCCACCCTTTAGTCCCCTTTCTAGCTCCATTCTAAAATGTCGACTTTTAAACAAAATGATTAGATTTGTTTCTCAAATCAATGTTTGGTACTTCTGAATTAAGATTTATGTTGTTTCCCTGTTCATATGACTTGCATTTAGAAGTTTACAGTGAGCATTTAAAAATGAATAACATGTAAAATCTGATATAACATCAGTTCATTCTTTCAATTCATCTTATTTCAGGTCTTCCAATACAAAATTCACTGGTATTTTTGTAGAAATGTGAATAAATGAAAACTAATCCATTGCAAAGGAAAAAAGTTAATCACATGGTCAATTTACATTTAATGTTACTAATAAGATTCAAAGAATGCAGGATGATTGTTCGTCCCTCACAAATTTTCACCTCCCTAAATCTGACCCTCTTCACCAATCCTGCTGTAAAAAGTTTTTACTCGAAGAGCTTTGTTTAGTTTTTTTCACTAATAATGTTAGATTATTAATAACACAAACTGCAGGAGTGTTTAACAGCATGAAACTAAACCAGAAGGAAGGCGTGTTGCAGAACTGAAGCCCTGCTTGCATCATCAGGTGGCTCTCTTGTGCTGCAATTTAAATCACTTATGAAAAACAAACAACAGAGAAGGATTTTTAGCCCGACAACACCAGACGTTATACATCTGAACACCTTTCATGCGTTTAAATTCTCATATTTAAGCATAAAAATAAACTTTAATGGAAGGAAAGGATTTTAGGAATTAGCCTGAGTCTTGAAATTTAAGTTTAAATTTGAATTTATTAATTGTTTCAAGTATGGTCGATTATAACATAATTCATTCAACATAGGAGCATAAGTCACAATCATATTCAGAGAGTATATATCCTTGTACCTCTTTGATATCCTTATTTTGCATTTTATAAACTAAACTGTCAATTCTTGAAATGGGAAGGGAAGAAGCAAATTTATTAAATGCCTTCCCTTCTATAATCCTTAATTTAACAATGATACATGGTTGCTATATTGTCATTTATCAAATATAAGACCTGATACTAACCTTATCCAATGATATATATATTTGTCAGTAATCGCAATGACTTTTATCAATAACATATCAGTAATAATATAATTGGCAAGTTTGAATAACTAAGAGAAAAGCTAACAGAAACTTTTTTTTTTTTTTTTTTTTTTATTTAAAACCTAAACCTAAAAACAAACAAATAATTCTGAACCTTTCACAGATTGTTTTCCAGAAAATAAGTGCAGCCGCTTCTTTTGGTTCAGGTAGAACCGCGCAAGTCGTAACAGGCAGAGGTGAGTCACAAGCATGAGATCATCCAAGAAGAGACTAGAGGACTCAGAGTCCAGGTGGAGGTCAGGGCAGGCGGCAGGGAATCAGAGAATAAACAGAAACAGAAGATCAGGTCCAGGTAGGAACGCTCAGTAATGCAGGCAGGGTGTCACAAACAATACTTCGCACTGAGTGAGGCTCTGAGTGCTGCTTAAGAAACAGGTGGGTGATTGTCAGATTGGATTCTGGTGAGTGGCATCCAGAAACTGTGTGCTGGGGCTGCTGGGAGCTGTAGTGAGTTAAGTTCTGTGGCGATGGCTCCAGCCGGTGCTGGTGTGGCTTACATGTTGTGATGTCGTTTTTTTTTTATTTTTTTACACGTGTTGCAGGTTGGGAGTTTCAGGTATTGTTAATACAATAGCATTGCGGGGAAAGAGGGTGGAGTTGTTCTGCGCCAACCCAAACTCAGAAATGATTTTTTTTAATTAACTACTGCCGCTCTGGAGAAACTATGTCCTAGAAAGCAACACAGGTGTTTAGATTTTGGCTAAGAACGGCATTATTATAGCTAAAAGACCATAAGGAATGCTTTTAGCATAGATGAAAAGATGATTGGAGTAGGATTTTAAAGTTTTAGTGATGGAGTAAAATCATCACAGGAATGGGAGCTCCTTAGTGGTGTAATAACTTGTTTTTTTCCAGCTTGTAGCTTTAAAAAAAGATCCTGAAAAATGCTTTTATTCAAGGATAAGTCGGTTCTGTTTGAACTACAGTGAACAGTGTTTGATCCATCCTTCAAGTTTCATTTCTCTATATTTGTTGTGTTGCTTGTTCAAAGGAAGATGAAAAGAAAGTCATAAAAACTCAGACTAGAGCGGATGTCGGATGTGGAGCCGTGAAGCCCTCTGAGGCTTGTGTCCGACACTCAGGATAAATTCAGAGGAGTTCCACCTGACCTGTTGGAGAGAGGCATCCATCCACCTTGAGCCAGCTGCCCAGGAAGCCTCATTATCCTCCCTGCATCCTTCCTGAAAGCTTCTGCTGATCAGTAAATGCCACAAGTTTCGCTCCCCGCTGTGCAAGCTCTCACCATGAGCAGCGAGCGGAAAGCAGAGGAGGAGTGCCACACTTAGTCCCCGATGATGGAGGGGGGGGGACCACGGTGCTGCGGTTCACGTTAAAGCATCTCCTTTGCTCTTGGAGTGCCAGATCCTGAGCGGGGCCACATTTGTTCGTGTTATTTTCAGCTTTAGTAACCTTTGTTGATCACAAACAACCAAACCTGGCGTCGATTTAACTGCTGCGGCTCCGAACTAAAACGACATTTGTGTCTGGGATGCCACGAGGGGCAGCTCATGAATTAATGAGCCGCCAGTTGAGATGTCACATCTTTATCAGCTCTCTCACAGAGGAACAACAGAGGCAGAGAAACTCAACGGCGCCGTGAATCTCGGGCGGCTCGACTCTAGAGACATGATCTTTAAAAATACTCACTTTCTCTGTTTGGTGGGAGCAGATTTGCATACCGCCTTTGTTTTTGTATCAGCATTTATTCAATTGTTGAGTCCGATGGGAGCTGTTTCATTGTGTTTGTATTTTTGTGTTTTGCTTTTACTTTTATGTTTGGCTTAAAAACTTGATTTGCATACTTTACTTCTAAGTTATTCCAGGTAAACTTCTCAATGTCCATATTTCGTCTTTTTACAGCAAGTTGGAATAAATTTAAAATTTACGCAATTATATTTTTTCATCAAATTAGGCCGTTGTGACTTTTGGGTTAAACCAGATTTCCCATTTGGTTTAAGACTGACATCCATCTAATTTCTGAATCCCTTTTGGGGTCACAGGGTTGCTGGAGCCAACCCGGGTACTGTTGAGAGAGGGGCGGGGTTCATCCTGAACAGGTCGCCAGTCTGTCGCAGGGCCACTCACTCATATTCACATCTAAGGGACATTTATTAACCTATGAAGGATGTTTGTAGACCGTGGGAGGAAACCGGAGAAAATCCACAAATGCACAGAGGGAACATGCAAACCCAGTCAGGATTCAAACCAAGGCCTTCTTATCGTGAAGTTAGACTTCTAAGACCTGAGAAGGACACAAGGATCTCATGATGAGAACATAATGGATGATTATTAGTTTGGTTTAAAATATTTGTTGTAGTAGAATAACAAAAACTTTATGAAAGTTTGAAAACAGCCTCATGTAGAGACACTTTTTAACTAATTTTAACAAGTGGTGGATGGATGGATGGATGGATGCTTTGTTTATCATTGTCACATGTACAAAGAAATTTAAAATTGCGCTTAGGTAAGTGTAACAATAATCAACAAAACAATAAAAATGTACAATTAATTCATAAAAAGTTTATAATTTGATCATAATAGTGTATCATTTGGTCATTAATTTATGAACAATTAATAATAGTGTATCATTTGGTCCTTCATTTTCAAAAAGGAAAATGCAATATTTCATGACTTTACAAATATTCGATAAAGAATGCCTCATTTGGTAAGTGATTAACAACAAACGTGCATAATTTTGTCAAAAATTAACAAATATTTCATAAAAAGTGCATTATTTTGTCACATATTTACAAATATTGTATAAAAAGTACATTATTTTATCATAAATGTAAAAATATTGTATAAAAAAGTGCATAACTGTGTAAATAATTTACAATTTTTTTTAATAAAAAGTTCATTTTTTGCCATAAATTAAAATATATTTTTACAAAAAGTGCAGAATTTGGTCATATATTGTATAAAAGTGCATATTTTTTCATGTATTTAAACAAATATTGTATAAAAAGGGTGAATTTCTTTCATAAGTGTACAAATAATGCATAAAAAGTGCATAATTTTGTCATATATTTGAGAAAATATTTTCTTCCATAAATACACAAATAATATATAAAAAGTGCAAAATGTTCTCGTATTTTTAAAAGTATTGGATAAAAAGTGCATACGTCAGTCATCGATTTCCAAATATTGTATAAAAATGCATAATTTGATCACGTATTAAACATATTGTATTAAAAGTGCATCATTTTGTCATTAATTTACAATTAATAGATAAAAATTGCAAAGTTTGGGTATTATTGATTTAAAACAATTAGAAAAATCTGTTAGCATTGCTAGAACAAGTGTGGTCTTAATAAATATTGTTAAAAATATTAATAATATGAATAAAAAATCTTAAAAAAAGAAAAGATCTAAAATTTAAAATACAGGAGGTTTTTTTTAAATATCCATCATTGCAAAGTTTCAGCAGCTGCAGTTAAATTTCACATTTTTTAGCAATAACTGAAATATTTATTGATGTTGGATAAAAAGTCTTTGCTTTACTCGACCTGTAACGTCTGCCTGAAGGTAAACAGGAAGTGACTGGGGTGTGAATTGTCTCTGATGTTCTTTGCTCTGTTGAGGGAATGGGAGCTGGGTAGGTTTTCCACATGGGCAGGGGGACAGTCAACATCCCCGCTGGAGAGTTTTCCTCTGAGCTACACACCTCAGAACGTACGTTAATATCCGTTCTGTGGTGAGACACAACGGCTCTAAATCAGCCCTCAGTGGGGCATAAATCAGCTAATGGCAGAACACTTTAACGTCAAGGGAAACAACAGCCTTGCAGAGACGGAGTGAAACTTTTTCTCTACTTTTCTGTCAAGTGAATACTAGAACTTGTAACTGTGCCCAGAAATCAGCATTCTGCTGCTGAGTGCAGTGATTTTGTAGAGAACTGAGAAACATGGGGGCATCCTCTCCTTACCTCCCATCTGAACAGAAGCATCTGTTTGCGTTGCCAGGTAAGGACGTGCCCTAGAATATGTGCTTTGCAGGCAAAACATTACATAACCGGCTTTATTGTTGGAAACCCAAAACTGCTCTCCGGAACTTTTTCCTCACGCCGTGTCCTTTGTGTTGCGTCAAAGGTTCATGACGAAACTGTGAAAATATAATCAATCGACATAACCGGTCATCCAGGTAACCTCCTGTGTTTCATCATGAAGAGCTGTCAGTCGGCGCCGCTCATGTAAGAAGCGGCTTAATGTTTGCATCTCCCTCCGATTGAGCTCATCCTTTAGGCTGTCTGGATCTATTTTGGTCTATCTGCTTTAAATTCTGCACAAAGCTGAGTCTGAAGCACAAATGCAATCGCACTTCAACAGTATGCTGGATGAGGGCTTAGCAGCATGACAACAGCAAGGTGTGAGCTGCATTCTGGAAGCTGGAACTGGCATCATGTGGTTATTGATGAGTGTTCTGTGGAGTGGCCTGCTAAAGCCGTGGTCGGCGTCTAATCCCGCTGGTCTTACTGTCAAACATCATTACAGGAGAATCTCTACCTCTGGTGACAAAAAGTTGGATGAAGACCATCTTAGTCTGAAGATCGTTGATCTTTTTAGTTCAGTTCTGCACATTTTTTAGTCTTTATCTGCTGCAGTTTTCATAGGATTTTGGTTTTAAAGCAGCTGAACATAAACTCTGCTTTGAAAACGATCTTGAGTCAATTTCAAGCCAAATTCTTTGCTTGTTTTTGTCTCATTATGACTCAATATTCCTAAACTTTCCATAAAGTGAAGCTAAAGAGCTTCACAGTAAAATGTTTGGTTTAAGGTTGCTCTAGAAAAGAGGATTTATACGCATTCTGTCAATCAAAAAAATTCTGTCTTTGCATAATTAGCAGTTTTTACATGCATATTCATAAATTAATCATTTAAGGAACAAACTCCAAACTTGATTTATTTTTAAGTACATCTAATCATCCATTTTCTTAACCTGCTGGATCCCTTTAGGGTTCACAGGGATCCCTAACCTGGCTCCTTTAGGGCAAAGACAGGCTACACCCGGGACAGGTCGTCATACACACTCTCAACCACACCTAGGGACACTTTAGAGTAATCAGTTAACCAGCGAAGCATGTTTTTGGACTGTGGGAGGAATCCGGAGTTCCCTAGAAAACCCTCACATTCACAGGGAGAAGATGGAAACTCCACACAGGAACGTCCCAACCTGGATTTGAACCGGGACCTTCTCGCTATGAGGTCAAAGTGAATCTAATCTAATCGACTAATCTAATTGACTTTAGTCTAATGTAAACTAATGTAATTAATTTTATATGATCAAATGCCATCTAATTTAATCTAATGTAATTTAATCTAATTTAATTTAATTTAGTTATTGCAATGTCATCTAATTGTCATGTAATGTGATCTATTGTAATGTCATTTAATCTAAAGTAATTAAATTTTATTTTATCAAATCTAATCCAATGTAATTTAATCTAAAGTAATTCAATCTTATCTAATATAACATAATTTAATCTGATCTAATCAAGCTGACTCTAATATAATTTAAACTAATGTAATTTAATTTGATCTAATTTAGTCGACTCTAGTCTAATGTAAACTAATTTATTTTATTCTAATGCATTTTAATCTATTCTAATGTCATTTAATCTAATGTCATTTAATCTAATTTAATGTCATTTAATCTGATTTAATGCCATTTCATTTAATGTCATCTGAATTAATCAAATATAGTTTATTCCAATCTAATGACATTTACTCTACTCTAATGTTATTAAATCTAATTTAATTTTAACTAATCTAATTTAATCTAATCTAATCTAATCTAAAATAATGTCATTTAGTTTAATGTAATCTAATTTAATTTATTGTCATCTAATGTAATTTAATCTCAGTTAATTTTATTTAGTCTAATGCAATGTCAATTAATCTAATGTAATCTTGTTTTGTGTCATTTAATCTGATGTAATTTAATCTAATCCAATGTAATCCAATGTAATTTAATCTAAAGTAAGGTAATATAATCTAATGTATTCTAATATAATCTAATTTAATGTAATCTAATGTATTATAATCTGTCATTTAATCTAAAGTAATCTAATCTAATCCAATATAATTTAATCTAAAGTAAGGTAAACTAATGTAATCTAATCTAGTCGAATCAAATATAATCCAGTATAATTTAATCAGAAGTAAGGTAATCTAATGTATTCTAACCTGTCATTTAATCTAAAGTAATCTGATCTAATCTAATCTAATCTACACGTCTTTCCCTCCAGAAATCAACGGTCTGTCACTTTCTTGTCACTCAGATCTGACATGCTTCGTGTCATTCTCCCTTTGGCCAGCAGGCGGCAATGTGCTGACAGCGTTCATGTGTTTTGGTGAAGTGCGAGATGAGCACAATCTGAAACCATTTCAACGAACCAACATCCATGTTCATGATCTGCTCAATGGAACATGAAGTTGAACTGCAGCAAGTTTAGTTTAAAAAGTGTGAACCGCTCAGACAAAGTTCATGTATGACCGTCTACACGCCAGATGTTTGCAGAACGGGACTCCAAACTGCATCAACGGCTAGTAGACGTCTGTTATAGACTTTGCACATAAATGTAAACATGAATCACCATTTCGTGAGCATATAATGAACATCTGAACTGTGTAAATGTTACATGTTTATTCCACGCCGTCATAATTGTATGTAATTTATATCTACTGATGTCTCTCCAGGGTAATAGCTGCCAGGCACCAATTAAATATGACAATGCTCGAAGGGAAACTAGGGGTGCATGACACTGGAGATGCAGTTGATTTTACAGATGATGTATAACGGGACTGCTTTGACTTGTTTATGCAGGAATTCTTGAGTCTTTGGGCATTTTTAAGACATGGAAGTTTCTATTACATTGAACCGTTTACATGATCTGATTTGATGAGGATGTTATCAATATTTTTATGTTTTAGAAATGAATGGGACTAAGCACTTTCCCATGATTCTTGAAAACCATGAGTCAGTTTTTATGGGAACCCACTGGCTGCTTCTTATGTACCAATCAATGATACAATCTGAGTGGTTTAATATATTTGGGCCAACCCTAACCAAGTGGTACCGTTTATTTATGTAGTACATATTAATACTCTAAAGATACGTTCACATCGCCCTCGGTGATGAGCCTTATAGCAACCAGTTTCAATAAAAAGTTTATGTAAACACACATGTCAGGCCTCCACATTCAAAATTCTTATGTTTACTCAAGTTTTTACAATTGTTTTCTGGCTCTACATAGAAAAAACTAGGACTGGGTTGATAAAATCAATGTATCGATTTGAATCGATTTAAACTTAATAGATCAAGAATCAATTCATAAAAAATATAAATCGATTCAGCACACAAAGCTAAAGTCCGCTAGCTTGATGCTAACGTTTAATGGAATTTCCCTTAGGACGGCTAATGCTAACGCTCGGTCTAACTAAACATAAATTGTTGACTAAATGAACATCTTTATAAACTCGTAGGTATGAATTTCCAAACTCTTTCAAGGAAATATTTTTAAAGTAACTATTTGTGGTCTAAAACGTTGTTTTCCCCTCATACTTTCTTCTTCTTCTGGAATAAGATGCAATGCTGCAGCATGATCGCCACCTAGTGGCCAAACTGAAACGTCCTCCAGGAGAAGCAGAACAATGTTTACAATGTTAATGATCTGAACATTTTTGTTAGAACTTCTCCTTTAGAGAATCCATGTAACACTGGATGATATTAATCTCATTGTTTCACTGATACATTTTACAGTATGTGAACTGGGTCAGATTAATATAAATATATTTAAATCATATAGTAGATTATTAATGTATTTCTAAACAAATGTTGAAACTCAAAATTGAATCGAAAAAAAATTGGAATCGAGTCGATTTAGGTTCTTGTGAATCAAATTAAATCGTTTCGGGAAATTATAATCAATACCTAAAAAAAACTTGACCATTAAACACAGGTTATAACCGGCCAAATGGTAGTGACATAGACATTACTTCCATTTTAATTCACAGACGTTCTAACCGTTCGAAAATTGATCACGAAGAAGGAATTTGTACCAGGCCGGAATTCTGACACTAAGTATTTTTATATATCGGAATAGAGCTTTTGACATTTTAACACAAGCTTCGTCCAACTGTAGGTGGAGGACATTTATGAGTAAACAGTAGAAAATGAAACAGACGAAGAAGGACCCCCTCCCCTGAGTAAACCACATGCTAAAGGCGCCACATGCCTGATGTGAACGTACCATTAAACTCTTAAAGGGGATGAATGAGCTCATCAAGCTGCATTCTTTTTGGACAAAAATTGGCAACTCAACTGGGATTTTATGATATTTGATCAGTAAAAGCTCCCTTTAATGCATCTTAAGAAAAATGCTAAAATATTTGAAGACATACTCCAATAAAAATTGTGTTTTTAACATGTTTTTGTGGCGTTTTTCTGGTGACAGAGGACATTTATTAAGAAAATTAAGCTTAAAATTGTACTTCTGGGTATTAAACCCTTAAAGCCTGTTGTCTCAAATATGTGACAAACCAAATTAGCAATAAAATTACCTAAATGTAGTGAATATCTTTTTCATAGATGGGAATAAATTCAAGCGTTAAGGAGTTAATTTGGTTGCAGTTTTTGGCTCCATTTTGATGCATCCACTTGTAGACAAATAGATCCATGAACGTCTTTGTTTTCCTCATCTGAGCTGGAATCTGGATTAAGACTGGACGGCTGGATAGCTCCAGAATTGATCTCCATTTTTGCTGCATCAGTTATGTTAAGGTCCGCCCACAACTTGAAGGCAAATTTCTAATGAACTCCTGCAGAAACTAAGTCCTAGAAGACGACACAGGTCTTTGATTTTGGCTAAAATTGTCAAATTAAAAGACCAATGGGAATGCTTTAAAGATTGATCAAAAAATGTTAGGCTGGTGAGTTTTGAACGATAACTTTCAGAAAAATCATAAACGAAGAGTCAGGGTTTCTGGAGGCACAAACCCAATTCCTAATGAAAAAAACTGTAAAAACTGAAAGAGAAGCTGTTCCTGCAGGAACATACAATGCTGCACTTTTAGTTGCACTCATCTGAAGGGCAGTGTTGAAAAGCTGATATGACGAGGCACTTTTCCCCTCCGTGCTGTCTTCAGTGCAGCAGAAAGAAAGAACGGCTGCACAGTTTGACCTTCCTCCGCCTAAAGCCAGGACTGCACGGCGCGGTTAGGTATCACAATTTTATTACAAAAATTAAATTCTTCATCTCTCAGTTTTGCCATGCTTGGAGCATATAACAATACAGTAAAAAACCCAGACCCAGAGAAGATAGTAAAGCAGACTTCAACAATGCTTTCACAGCACTCCGTCATTCATGCTGTTACTCTACAGACACGGTAACATTCCTAATACAGAGGAGTACAAACACCTGCCAAAACACATCATGTCAGTCAAATGAAAGTACATTTACCAACCAGAGAAAAAGGAACCAGGAAATAAATCCAGCTTTGAAAGGAAGAAGGAGTTCACACTGAGTTTGCAACTGAAAACATACGGAAATGTGCTGAATACTCGAACCAGCCCAAGGCACCCAGGCTTCGTAGCGATGTTGGCAAGTTTTGACGACATTCTCACAGAAACACTTGAAGCGCACGATGATAACGAATTGACTCTGCGGCGTCTTTCATCGTACCCTCCTCTTTCGGCATTCTTCATCAGTCGGTCACAGTGCAAGTTCCGGGGGGGTGTGGCAAGGGGAGGGGCCTAAAGTGAAGGACAGAGCAGGAGACGAGGGGTGGTTGATGGGTTTCACTGAGCTGTACCACATCAGACGTCACTTCACAGCGCGAAACACCGACAGGGATTGGGCGGGCTGCATCACGCCAAAGATGGATCGCCAGCTGCACGTCCAAGATGGGAGGAGCCAAACAAAAGGTTGAGGTGTGTGCTTTCAACTCAACGCCCAAAAAAAAAAATAATGAAAGCAAATAGCGATATTTTCTCACAGAGGCTTCCAGGGGGAGTCAGAGTCCCTCGAGATGTTTAAATAGCTAAGAACGATATAAATCCCAGATTTTAAGCTTACCGATAACTCAGAAAGTCTCTAACAAAATGAAGACGGGAACGACGAAAGCGCAGAAGTACGAAGAGGCCTTTCTGGAACGGTCAGTTCAGTTGAGCGAACGGCACGGCTCAAAGGTCCATTTGGTTGCTCCACCAAATATTTCAATGTTGCTCTCTGTCCAAGAGAAGACGTTTCCGGCCGGTGCTTTGCTGTTGCACGTTGCCAAGTTGTAGATCTCTGCCATGGAGAGTTTCTTATTCCAGATATTTAGGTGTGCTAGCTCGCCGACGAAAGCTTGCGTCGCGTCGAAGCCTCCGCCCAACGTGTCCTGTGGAGGGAGACCAGAAGGTTCAGAACCTGAAGCTGCACACCTCTACTAACAAGAATATCTATTGTTAGGCCCAAATGGGCACATCTGGCTCAAGTCTAGGTGGAAAACCAAAAATAGGGCTATAACAAAACCTGGACACCAGTGAGAAAAAGGGAATTAGTCTGCTGGTTAAAACAAAAAGACAAAACGAAGGGAATTGGAACATAAAATAAGTCAGGAAGTCTGTTGACCCAGCCTACGTAAAGAAAACAAACAAATAAAGCCAGCAAACTAAGACTACCAAAGTCTAACCACAAACTAAAATAACAAAACCCAGTAAGACTGCTGAGGACAAAAGGGTAAAAGAGAACGAACTAAACCAGCCCCACACCACTAAAAACCCCAACCAGCTCCTCAGCCTGCTGCTGGTGTGGCCTCCTCTATAGTGAAGGGTAACCAAACAGGGAAGTTGGAGACTGACTCCACTCACAGCCGAAATTTGAAAATCCAGTCAGAGGGGCGGGACTTGAGGGCAGGACTTTTATCATTATGTGAGACTTCTGAAACTTGCATGTTTGCCACAAAATTCAACTGTAATACCTAAATTCAACCTTTAGGGGGCAGCACACAGGGGGGTTTTGACTATATTTTTAATAATTAAACAATTTTATTTTGATTGATCAAAAATGTGGCAACAATCAACAGAACACTTTTAAAGCCACATTTACAGAGACCAACAGTCAAAAAAAGTTGATTTAGGGTTTCGTTACCCTTTAAATTCCCAGCAGCAATTTAACCTGCCAGGACAGTGGTTGCTATGGTAATTCAACAAATGTCATTTTTAAATTGTTAACGTGATCAACGTAATACTAGCAAATTGATTTTCTCCTTCAGAATTTACTGGAATCATCGAGTTAATAGTCAAAAAGTTACAGTTTAAAGATTTTGAGTTTAAGCGTCGCCAGGTGTTAAAGGGTTAATGAGTTTCCGGTTCCATATGTTTTTCTGGAAATGTCTAGCTTTGTGCCTCCAGCTATTACGTCTCTGAAATTACATCTTTCATTGCTTTTCTGAGTCAACTTAAACTGATAAAGCACACTAAAATGATCCATAATTAGCTCAGCCAGCGCCAACTGCCCGGCCTAAAATGTGCCTGGCAGATTTCCCCCCACCTCTAATCTTTGCTTGAAATGAAAACCCTAATTATCCGGGTTTGTTTGTCTGCGGGGGATTAAAGAGCAGCTCATTTAAAAAAGGAAAAGCATGTGCACCTGCTCCTGCCCCAGCACCAGCACTCCCTCTGGCTTGATGGGGTGGTACGGCGCCAGGTTTTCCCCGTTTCCCCGCAGGACTCCATCCTGGTAGGCCTCCCACATGCCGTCCCGGGTGGTCCACGTGATGCACAGGTGATGCCACTTTCCGTCGTTGATGAGGAACGGCAACTTTGCGACCTGGAAGCAAAGATTGATTTCTATAAATAACCTCGCCGTCTGCAGCCTTCGATCTGCTGTAACGCCGTTCTGGTTACCTTGTCGTTGATGAGGAACTCCATGGGGTTGTTCCCCCACTCGATCAGGACCAGCTCGTTGGCTTGACCCGGGACGGCGTAGGAAAAGGGCGTCCCCACGCCGGGGGAGGCGTTGGACTTGATCCACAGACACACACTGAAGGAGTACATCTCAGGGAGGCTCCTTTTGGCTTTGGCATACATGTAGTTGGTCCTCAGAGGGAAGGTGAGCTGGAACTTGTCTGTGGGCCTGACGTCCTTGTCTGTGGAACACAATGTCATGAAAAAAATGACTTTTTAAAGTTACAAGTTAACGCTTTACCTAAAAAAAGAAAAAAAAAATCATAAAAAAATGTTTTACTTGCTGCTTATTCCCCCTAAAGAGACATTAAAATAAAAAAAATAAAAAAAGTTTTTTTTTCTTTTCTAAAAATACATTGGGGTTCTGTACATGTTACTATCTGGTACGAACAAGTTACTATCCAGAATTTGTTTTTTTTTTTTACTTCAATTTTCAGAAATAAATATGTTCTGGTGAACTGGTGCACCAGATAGTAACTACATTTTTTTTTTCTAAAAATTGAAAAAAAAAAAAGTTTTCTTTTTTTTCTAGTGCTCACCAGTTTGCAACTAGAAAATATATATTTTTACTTCAATTTTAGGAAAAAAAATGTTTTTTACTTAATTTTTTTTTCTTCAATGTCCCTTTAGGGCCTCCGTACCTTTGGAAGTAATACACACAATCAATATTTTAAAAAACGTTTTCTAAATGTGAATCACCATTTCGATGTGCAGGCAGTTAAAGGGTTAAGTCCCATTAGTTGTCACACATCTAGGTGTGTTAAGCATTTGACCCTGGGGGAGCGGTGAGCTGCAGACACAGCTGCTAACCCCCAAATCCAACCCCTTAATGTTTTACTTTTAGAGTCTTTGGTTTGACTCGGATTTGAACTCAGGACCTCCCAGTCTCAGGGCGGACGCTCTACCCCAAGGACACTCAGCTGTTTTTCTCACCTTTTTCCACAACAACCGGAATTTCTCTCATGGGATTTGTCGTGATTCCTGGGATCAAACAGAACTTTCCTCCTTATCATTTGTTTAATGCATAACAGAACTTTTCTGCCGTTTAAAATAAAGATCCCGCTTAAATTTACACTTTTAAGTGAGTTAACGCTCCAGAAAAACAAGCAAAGCGGTCTTGAGATATGCAAAGCAATGCAGCTCTTCCTTCTGCTCCCTCGCGCCAGTGCGCCCCATGATTGCGGCACTCCCGCACAGCCTTCACGCACCTTTCTCCAGGTCAGTGATGCGGTGGTGCAGGGACGTGAGCGTGGACTCGACCCTGTTCCGCTGCTCGGACTCGTTCCTCGAGCCCGGCTTGCTCTCCTCCAGCGTGTTGACCCGGGACAGCACCTGCCTCTCCATGTCGTCTATCTTGTTCTGCAGCAGATCCTTCAGGCTGTTCGCCTGCGCGCTGCTGTTCCCGCGGCTGTACTGCTGCAGGACACAAGACACACAGTTAAAGTGGTTCGTTTTCTCATTATTCTCTATTCTGCGGGCTTTATTTCTGAGGTAACACATGTGGCTCCAAAGGACTCTAGCGCGTAACAGAGTTTGGGTTTCCTCCCTCTGAACTTCGGACGGGCCTCTCCTACCTCCAGGTTCTCCAGTCTCTGCTTGAGCGTCTGTAAAGTCTGTCCCAGCTGCGCCAGAGTCTCCGTGGTGCCCCGAGATACATCCCCCATGGTGTTCTTGGAGCCCGGCCGCCTCCCGCCGGGTCCCGCTGCGGCCGGGAGGCTCTGGCTCTCACAGCGGCTCAACTTGGACGTCAATTCCCTGATTGTCTCCTTCTGGTTGACGATAGTCTCCTTCTGCTGCAGCACGGTCTCCCGCAGCTGGATGATGGTGGTCTTCAGGTCCTCCGCGGGCCCGCTGTTCTGCATGGAGGCGGTGCACAGGTCCATGTCTTTGGGCACCGACGTGCAAATGAACTGCGTCTGTCCGAAGTCCTGCGCGGAGCTCTGCGCGACCAGCAGAGAGCAGAGTAGAAAAAGTTTCCGCGAGAATCCCGCCATGGCTCCGGTAGTGAACGGAGGGCTGCCGCTGCGCGTCTGCGTGGCTTTCAGCACCACGGAGCTGTCCACTGGAGCTGTGCGGCGGCGGAGCTGCGCGCGGCTTTTATAGCGCTCGGAGCGCGTGCAGCTCAGCTTCTCCGCATCGGGGAGGGAGGGAGGAGGAGGGGGGGCAGTGGGTTCCACAGCTCAGCTCTGCCTCTTATTTAAGGACGTACGGGGTAGAGAGGCGCGCAACTCAGAGGTGAGGATGAAGGAGAAGACTTTAAACAAGCCTTATAGGTAATTTCACCTTTGTGGGGTCAAGAAAGTTCTATTCTATTCTATTCTATTCTATTCTATTCTGTCATTTATTTATCTGCAGTTCAAGACGAATTAGCACAAGTTCTACGTAGAAGCAAAAATGCAATATAATGAACTAAAACTGGAAAAAATGTAAAGAAAAAAAGAAATGAAAGCAAGACATTACTTCAAATGACCACTTCGTAGTGAAAATACAAAAGGAAACACAACAATTTACTATGAGAAATAATAAGAATTAAAGAAAAGTTTAAAAATGTGTTTTCTATGTGCAAAATCTGGATGATAATTTACTGAATTATGTTTAGTTTCTTAAATATTTTTAAAGGAATAAGTTAATATTAAAGGTATTCTATTCTATTCTATTCTATTCTATTCTATCATTTATTCATCTGCAGTTTGAGACAAACAAGCCCAAGACATCTTATTTTAATGCAAAT